>NC_057713.1:68873553-68909297 GCF_004010195.1 Chiloscyllium plagiosum
GCCATGGTGGTCAGGCTTGTGGATCTTGGGAAGGAGGTAGAACCGGGCAGTGCGGGGTTCCTGGACTATGAGGTTGGAAGCTGTGGGTGGGAGATCTCCTGAGGTGATGAGGTTCTGTATGGTCTGGGAGATGATGGTTTGGTGATGGGGGGTGGGGTCATGGTCAAGGGGGCGGTAGGAGGAGGTGTCCTCGAGTTGGCGTTTGGCTTCAGCGATGTAGAGGTCAGTGCGCCAGACTACCACTGTGCCCCCTTTGTCCGCTGGCTTGATGGTGAGGTCAGGATTGGAGCAGAGGGATTGGAGGGCTGCGCGTTGTGAGGGTGAGAAGTTAGACTGGGGGAGGGGGGTCGACAGGTTGACCAACATGTCAAGCTCACAGTATATGGCTCCCTGGATTTTCGTTACCACCTTTCTTAAATAGAGGCTTCATGTAAGCCAATCTCCAGTCTCCAGGCATGTCACCTGTGACTATTGATGATTCAAATATCTCAGCAAGGGTCCCAGCAATCACTTCCTTAGCTCCCTGCAAAGTTCTAGGGTACACATGTTCAGGTCGTGGTGATTTATCCACCTTTATGCGTTTTAAGACATTCATCACCTTCTCTTCCGTAATACAGTATTTTTCAAGTTGTCACCATCTATTTCCCCACATTCTGGATTTTATATGTCCTTCTCCATGGTAAACACTGATGCAAAATCTTTGTTTATTATCTCCCCCATCTCTTGTGGTTCCACACATAGGCTGCCTTGCTGATCTTTCAGGGGCTGAAAATGTGTTGCTGGAAAAGCACAGCAGGTCGGGCAGCATCCAAGGAGCAGGAGAATCGACGTTTCGGGCATGAGCCCTTCTTTCGGGCTCATGCCCGAAACGTCGATTCTCCTGCTCCTTGGATGCTGCCTGACCTGCTGCGCTTTTCCAGCAACACATTTTCAGCTCTGATCTCCAGCATCTGTAGTCCTCACTTTCTCCTCCCTGATCTTTGAGGGGTCCGATTCTCTCCCTAGTTATTGTTTTGTCGTTCATGTATATATAAATAAGAGAATCCCTTTGGATTCTCTTTAACCCTATTTGGCAAAGCTATCTCATGTCTACTTTTTGCACTCCTGATTTCCTCTTTAAGTATACTCCTACTGCCTTAATACTGTTCTAAGGATTCACTTGATCTCTGCTGTCTGTACCTGCCATATGTTTCCTTCCTTTTCTTAAGTGAACCTCAATTTCTCTGGTCTTCCAGCATTCACTACACCTATCAGTTTTGCCTTTCACCCTAACAGGAACATATTCTCCTTGGACTCTCATTATATTATTTACAAGGAGGTTGCCAGGGTTGCAGGATTTAAACTATAGGGAGAGGCTGAACAGGCTGGGGCTGTTTTCCCTGGAGCATCGGAGGCTGAATGGTGACCCTATAGAGGTTTACAAAATTATGAGGGGCATGGATAGGATAAATAGACAAAGTCTTTTCCCTGAGGTGGGGGAGTCCAGAACTAGAGGTCATAGGTTTAGGGTGAGAGGGGAAAGATATAAAAGAGACCTAAGGGGCAACTTTTCACCCTGAACTCAAGTTCACCTGGACCATCATGGACACCTCCCTCCCATTCCTGGACCTCTCCATCTTCATTTCTGGTGACCAATTAAACACGGACATCAACTGCAAACCCACCAACGCCCACAGCTACCTGGACCACACATCCTCCCACCCTGCCTCCTGTAAAAATGCTATCCCCTATTCCCAATTCCTCCGCCTCCACTGCATCTGTTCCAAGGAGGACCAATTCCACCATAAAGCATCCCAGGTGGCCTCCTTCTTCAAAGATCGCAATTTCCTCTCCTGAGTGGTCGACAATGCCCTCCAGAGCATCTCCTCCACTTCCCACATCTCCGCCCTTGAACCCCACCCCTTCAAATGCAACAAGGACAGAACCCCCTCCCCACCCCCCCCACCCCGGTTGTCATCTTCCACCTCACCAATCTCTGGATACATCGCATCATCTTTCGCCATTTCTGCCGCCTACAAACAGACCCCACTGCCAGGGATGTATTTCCTTCCCCACTTACATCTGTATTCCAGAGAGACCATTCCTCCGTGACTCCCTTGTTAGATCCATGACCCCACCAACACATCTCAACACTCCCATGCCCCTCACCAACATTCCCAGCATCTTCCTCTGCCACTGCAAGAAATGCAAAACTTGCACACACACCTCCCCCTTACCTCTGTCAAAGGCCCCAAAAGGATCCATCTACATCTGACAGAAATTTACCTGTACTTCAACATACATCATCCACTGTATCAGTTGCTCTCAATTTTTGTCTCCTCTACATTGAGCATAGAACATAGCAGGACAGTACAGGCCCTTTGACTCTTGATGTCGTGCCGACCTGTGAAACCAATCTGAATCCCATTCTCATCCATATGCCAATCCAATGACCATTTAATTGCCCTTAAAGTTGGTGAGTCTACTACTATTGCAGGCAGTGTGTTCCACGCCCCAACTACTCCTCTGAGTAAAGAAACTACCTCTGACATCTGTCCTATATCTATCACCCCTCAATTTAAAGCTATGTCCCCTCATGCTAGGTATCACCATCTGAGGAAAAAGGCTCTCACTGTCCAACTTATCTAACCTTCTGATCATCTTATATGTCTCAATTAAGTCATCTCTCAACCTTCTTCTCTCTAACGAAAACAGCATCAAGTCCCTCAGTCTTTCCTCATAAGACCTTCCCTCCGTACCAGGCAACATCCTAGTAAATCTCCTCTGAACCCTTTCCAAAGTTTCCATGTCCTTCCTACAATGCGTTGACCAGAACTGTACACAATACTCCAGATGCGGCCGCGCCAGAGTTTTGTACAGCTGCAGCAAGACCTCATGGTTCTGAAACTCAATCCCTGTATACCAATAAAAGCTAACTGTATGCCTTATTAACAGCCCTATCAACCTGGGTGGCAACTTTCAAAGATCTACGTAGCTGGATACCAAGATCTCTCTGATCATCTACACTACCAACAATCTTACCATGAACCCAGTACTCTGTATTCCTTTTACTCCTTCCAAATTGAATCATCTCACACCTTTGTGCATTAAACTCAAGGCTGAATATTTCCCATCAACCATTACCCTCTGTCTTCTTTCAGTGAACCAATTTCTGATCCAAACTGCTAAATCACTCTCAAATCCCATGTGTCCGTATTTTGTGCAATAGCCTACCGTGGGGAACGTTATCAAATGCCTTACTGAAATCCACATACACCAAATCAACCACTTTACCCTCATTCACCTGGTTGGTCATGTTCTCAAAGAACTCAACCTACCCTTCACAAAACTGTGTTGACGACCCCCATACTCCTTCTTTAAAGACCGCAATTTCCCCTCCTATGTGGTTGAAGATGCCCTCCAATGCATCTCATCCATGTCCTGCACCTCTGCCCTTGAACCCCACTCTTCCAACTACAACAAAGACCGAACCCCTGGTCCTCACCTTCCACCCCACCAACCTCTGCATAAATCGCATCATCTGCTGACATTTCTGCCACCTACAAATGGACCACACCACCAGGGATATATTTCTCTCCCCACCCCTATCTGCTTTCCGCAAAGACTGTTCCCTCCAGGACTACCTGGTCAGTTCCATGCCCCCCAACAACCCACCCTGTCCTCCTGGCACCTTCCCTTGCCACCACAGGAATTGCAAAACCTGCACCCACACCTCCCCCCTCATATCCATCCAAGGCCACAAAGGAGCCTTCCACATCCAAAGTTTACCCATACTTCCACACAAGTCATTTATTGTATCCATTGCTCCAGATGCAGTTCCCCTACACTGGAGAGACCAGATGCCTTCTCGCAGAGCGCTTCAGAGAACATCTCCCGGACACCTGCACCAATCAACCCCACTGTCCCGTGGCCGAACATTTCAACTCTCCCTCTCACTCTGCAGAGATCATGCTGGTCTTGGGCCTCCTCCATCGCCACTCCCTTACCACCTGACACCTGGAGGAAGAACGCCTCATCTTCCACCTCAGGAACCTTAACCCCATAGCATCAATATGGACTTCATCAGTTTCCTAATTTCCCCTCCCCCACCATACCGCAGTTCCAACCTTCCAGCTTAGCACCATCCTCATGACCTGTCTCACCTGTCAATCTTCCTTCCCACCTATCCACTCCACCCTCCTCTCTGACCTATCACCTTTACCCCCACCTCTATCCACCTATTGCACTCCCAGCTAGCTTCTCCCCAGGCCCACCTCCCTCCCATTTATATCTCCACCCTCAAGGCTCCCAGCCTCATTCCTGATGTAGGGCTTTTGCCCAAAATGTCAATTTTCCTGCTCCTCGCATGCTGTCTGACCTGCTGTGCATTTCGAGCACCACTCTGATCTCCAGCATCTGCGGTATCCACTTCCGCCTACGTCCATGGGGAGACAGGACACCAACTTGTGGAATGTTTCAGAGTCCATGGGGAGACAGGACACCAACTTGTGGAATGTTTCAGAGAACATCTCCGGGACACATGCATTAAGCAAACCCACCACCCGATGGATAAACACTTTAACTCCCCCCTCTCACTCCGTCAAAGACATGCAAGTCCTGAGCCTCCTCCACTGCCAAACCCTAAAAAACCCAATTCCGGAATAGAGTGGCACTGGAAAAGCACAGCAGTTCAGGCAGCATCTGAGGAGCAGGAAAATTGATATTTCGGGCAAAAGCCTTTCATCCAGCACCACTCTATTCCGGAATCTGGTTTCCAGCATCTGCAGTCATTGTTTTTACCTAATAAACCTGGAGGAAGAATATCTCACCTTTTGCCATGGGACCCGCCAACCACATGGGATCAATGTGTATTTCACGAGCTTCCTCATTTCCCCTCCCTCCACCCATCCCGAATTCAACTTCCAACTCAACACTGCCCCCTTGAACTGTCCTACCGGTCCATTTTCCTTCCCACCTATCCACTCCACCATCCTCTCAGACCTATCACCTTCACCTACCTTTCATTTGAAGGTGCCAGTGGTGGACTGGGGTGTACAAAGTTCAAAATCACACAAAAGCATGAGCTTTCAGAGCACTGCTCCTTCACAGGTGGTTGTGGAGTATAAGATCGTAAGGAGCAGAATTTATAGCAAAGGTTTACAGTGTAATGCAACTGAAATTATATATTGACAAAGACCTGGATTGTTTGTTACAACTCTCAAATTTCAGAATGACCATGTTGGTTTCAGTTCTTTCATATGGAAAGCCCAGAAGGTTTTTTTTAAAGTTACATTCTCAAGTGAACTTTAACAATAGGTGCCATATTGGCCCAGATAATACATTGAAGATGTGAAGTGCCCTGTGTGAGGCTGACATGCCCCCATGTTCAGATTAATTCTATTTCTAAAAAATTCTATTTCTTGTATGGATTCATGCCGTTTTTGAGCAAAATAAAATAAAATGTACAAATTCATCCCACAAACATATGCATGAGTGTGTGTGTGGTATGACTGTCTGTGAAAGAGAGTGTGGGTATGTGTGTGAAGGAGAAAGTGAGGTCTGCAGATGCTGGAGATCAAAGTTGAAACTGTGTGTATGTTTGTGAGTGTGAGTGTAAAGGGGTATAAGTCTGTGAGAGGGTACATGTGTGGGTGTGAGTATTGGGGGGTGTGTATGTGTGAGAGTGAGAGACTGTGAGAGTGAGAGTGAGAGAGAGAGTATTGCAATGGGGTCACCTATAGTGTGATGTGAACCCAAGGTCCTGGTTGAGGCCATCCCCATGGGTATTGAACTTGGCTATCAGCCTCTGCTTGGCCACTTTGTGTTGTTGCCTGTCCTGAAATCCATTTTGGAGGTTGGTCACCAGAAGGTCCAAGGTCGAATGTCCCAGACCGTTGAAATGTTTTCCGACGCAGAGGGAATATTTCCGTCTGTTAATTGTTGTGCTGTGTCCATTCATCTGTTGCTGTGGTGTCTGCTCAGTTTTGCCAATGTACCATGCCTCAGAGCATCTTTGCCTGCAGTATGAGATAGACAGCGTTGGCTGAATCAAATGAGTAGCTGCTGTTTATAATGGTGTGTGGTGTCCCCATGTATCATGGTGGTATCCATGTCGACACTGACACGTTTTGCAGTGTCCACTGTGACAAGATTGTATGTTGGGCAGCTTGCTGCGAGTATTGATCAGTTTGAGGTTTGCTGGTTGTTTATAGATGAGAAGTAGAGAAGTGGAGATGTGGGGAAGGCCTCCAAGGGCACTTGGAAGTACTCAAGGATGCCCTCGTAAAAATGGGGTAAAATGATCAACTCATCAACCGCCAGTTCCGATTGCCACAGCAAGAAACTGTAATGACTTCCTCAGGAGACAGACACGAGCTGCAAATAACAGGGTACCCTTCGTTGTCCGGTACTTCCCAGTAGCTGCAAAACTACGCCATGTTCTTCACAGCCTGCCAAAGATTATCAATGAGGATGAGTACAACACCAAGACCTTCCCACGTTTCCACATCTTGCCTTTAAACAACCACCAAACCTCAAACAGATTATTGTTCGCAGCAAACTGCCTGGCATTCAGTGCAACATTATACAATCGTGTCATGATGGATGCTGCAAGACGTGTCAGAGTGTCAACACGGATACCACCATTACACATGTGGACACTCTCACCATAAACGCAGCAGGTACTTATGTGACTCGGTCAACGTCTATCTCATATGCTGCAGGTAAGGATGCCTTGAGGCATAGTACATTGGCGAGACCGAGCAGAGGCTATGGCAACAGATGAATGGACACCGCACAACAATCAACAAGGAGTGTTCCCTCCCAGTCAGAGAACACTTCAGCGGTCCTGGATATTCGACCTTGGACCTTCAGGTGACAGTCCTCCAGGTGGACTTCAAGACAGGCAACAACGCAAAGTGGCCAATTAGAGGCTACAGGTGACCCCCACTGCAATACAGACTCTCTCTGTTTGTCTCTCTCTCTTCGTCACTCTCTTTGTCTCTCTCTCTCTCTCTCTGTGTCTCACACACACACAGACCCATAGATTCACGCATACACATACACACCCAAATACTCACACACACTCTCTCACAGATCTATACCCCTTTACACTCACACACATACACACACTCATTCACAGACAGTCATACTCTCCCTCACACACACACCCACATGCACACACACATGTAAGTTTGTGGGGTGAATTTGTACTTGCAAAATTACGTTTTTTTTTGCTCAAAAACTACATGAATCCATGTAAGATTCTGTAAATCCATTTTTTAGAAAAATAATCAGTCTGGGACAACATGTCCATTCTAGGACAAGCCAAACAGAGACACGCACAAGAATTCCTAGAAGCATGGCATTCCAACTGGAACTCTATTAACAAACACATTGAGTTAGATCCCATCTACCACCTCCTGAGAAAAAGAACAGGAAATGACATCACCACAGGAAATGACATCACCAACCCAAAGAAACCCAAAGATATAAATAGAACGCAGGAATTATCAACAGTGCTTTGCCCGGAGGCCCACTGAAGATATTACCTAGTAGGGTGATGAAACATCTGGAAATGAACCTTGCAGCTCAGCGAGCAAACCTACATCCAGATCATGACCTATTTTCTTGAACAACCACTAATGTTCATTTACTGTTTTTTTTCTGTTCAGCTCCTTCCTCAGTCCACTTCAGCCAAATCTGCCCTCATTACTTTGTAATTACCCTTATTTAAGTTCCTGTGGTTGTTTCTGACCAGAGTTTCTCATTCTTAAACTGAATGATAAATTCTATCATATTATGACCACTGCTTTTTTAGGGCATCTTTTTGCTGGGAGATAGATATTTAAACCTGCACATTATCAGGTCCAGACTGATACCTACTTAGATTGAAGCAACTCGAGATTGAGCAGCTGTAATCACTGTAGTCCTATCACATCCAGTCATGAATAATGGTTGGAGTATCCAGCACCTCAGTGGAAAAGGTAAGGCTGACACACTTGGAACAATCTTCAGGCAGAAGTGCCTGGTGGATAGTCCACCTCAGCCTCCTCCAAAGGCCCCCGCATCACCGATACCAGTCTTCAGCTCATTTGATTCACTCCGAAAAATGCTGGAGCCACTGAGTTTGGCAAAGGCTATGGACCATGAAAATATTCTGAAAAATTTTGATCTAGAACTCGCAGCACCTCTATCAAAGCTATTCTCGTCCAATTAAAACACCGGCATCAATGTGACAACGTAGAAAGTTTCATGTGCACAAAAAGCAGGACAATTTCAACCTAGCCAATTACCACCCCATTGATCTACTCTTGATAATCAGTAAAGTAAGGGAAATTGTCATTAGCAGTGCTATCAACCAGCATCTGCTCAGTAATAATCTGCTCACTGATGCCCAATTTAGGTTCTGCCATAGCTACCCAGTTCCTGATCTCAGTACAGCCTTGGTCCAAAATGGATAAACAGCTGAATTCCAGAGGAAGCTTGAGAGTGATTGACATCAAATCTGTATTTTACTGTGTGGCATCAAGAAGCCCTAACAAAACTGGAATCATTGAGAATCAGGGGAAAACTCTTTGCTGGTTAGAGGTATACCAGATACAAAGAAAGATGGTTGTGCTTGTGTATGCTGGAGGTCAAAGAGAATCTAACCATTATTTATTTGACATTCAATAGCACTACCATCACTGAACCCCCAAAATCCCCCACTATCAAGATCCTAGGGGTTACCATTGGCTAGAAACTGAACTGCACTAGCCATATGATTAATGTAGCTGCAAGATCAGGTCAGAGGCTTGGAATCTTGCAATGAGTAATTCACCTCCGGACTCCCCAAAGCACATCCAAGGTGCAACTCATGAGTGATATAGAATAATATCCACATGCCAGGATGAATGCAACAACATTCAAAAAGCCGGACAAAATCTAGGAAAACTCAGCCCATTTAATTTTCACTACATCAACAAACATTCACTCTCTCTACCACCAACCATCAGTACTGCAAATATTCTCCTTAGGCTCCTTAGAAACCATCTTCCAAATCCATGATCCCTACTATTCACCAAGACAAGCGCAGCAGATACATAGGAACATCACTACCTACAAGTTCCCATCCAAACCATTCACTATTCTGATTTGGAAACATGTCCTTTACTGTTGCTGGGTTGAATTCCTGGAATTGAGTCTACTGACAGCAGATGTTCTGCAGTGAAACAAGAAGGCACCACTATCTAAAAAGCAACTAAGGATGAGAAATGAATGTTAATCTAGCAAGCAATGCCCACATCCCATGAGTGAATAGAAACAAACGCTGCTTGTAAAAATCAATTCTGAAGACAGGTCACTGGACCTGAAAAGTTAACCTGCTTTCTCTCCACAGATGCTGCCAGCAATTTCTGTTTTTATTTCCTCAAATCAATACCCCTGAGTTCCTGCAAGCCCTTGCCTGTAGTTACACCCTCCTGCGTCAAGTCACTGAGCAAATTTGAATGACCTTATCGGAGGGGTGTAATAATTTCCTTGTGCAATCTGTTCAAGTGACTCTTCCATCCCTGATGTCTTACAGTACTTGCAATTCAGACTCAAGTTCTTTAACGTGGATCCAAAGTTCCTAGAGCTGCAAACACTTTTGAGAGACTGTCTTGGTGTTTAGCAGCCACCACATGCAGCAGCAGCAGAATCACTTCACTCATCCTGACATCACTATCATATTTAATTAAATCCTCTAGTATCCTGCTCTTTACACTTCATTTTTTTTTTTACACACAAATATCAATCTTATACTTAAAAAGAAGAGAAAAAAGACTGGAGACTTATATGCATACTAAAGACTAAACTGCAGACTTTAAAGACTAAAACTTCTCTCCAATCCAACTCACAAATCAACTGCTTTCTCTGCATGCATCACATCGCGTTTTCTGGTGTTACTCGGTTGCTGACCCATGCATTTTATCCTCTCTTGCTCATCTCTCATTAAACCTTACTTAAAGCATCTTTTACCTCCATGCTCTAAATTCCCACAAAAAAATCAGAATAGCTGTTGGAACTCAGCAAGTCTGACAGCCTCTGTGGAGAAAAATCAGGGTCAACATTTTAGGTCCAGTGAACCTTCTTCAAAACTGACTATAACAAGGAAATGGTTGCTTTAGATGCAGTGGAGAAATAAACAATAGGTGGCGATGGAACCCTGAGTGAGTAAACAGCAGTCAAGCAGTCAAAGGAATGGTGAGCGGGAAGATGAAAAGTTGTGAATAGGGACCATTAGTGAGTGAAAATAGGTTGGTTGTGGTGAAAGCTCGCAATATGGTCTCCTACGGAAGCTGAATGAACAGCATCTCATTTTGCGTTTGAGGACCCTGCAGCCTCCTGGCCTTAATATCAAGTTCAGTAATTTTAGGGTCTGAACACCTTCTAGGTCCTTCCCCAAGGCAGACACAGGACTTTCTCATCACTTGGGCTGCGTTTCACCACAGCCAAACCATTTTCACGCATAAGTAGTTCCCATTAGCAGTTTTTCTCTTTCCGTCTGCCCCACTGCTGTTTTCTCTCTCTGCTCCATCTTTGCGGAGGAGAGAAGTCAAAGAGCAGCCTTGAGTTCTGTGTTCAGAAGTACAATCGAACATTATTCAAGCGCTTTACCACACATGTGGGAGAGGCCAGAGACTACTCTGAATCTGGGCTTCACCTGCTTAATTCCAGCTCAGATTGGAAGAGAGGTCTGGGGCTTCCTCAGTGAGATGTAGTACTTTTATACATTTTGCATTACAATAATTACATGCAATATTGTGATTGTCCCTTCCTCCTTAATCTATACATCTAAACCTCTGAAACACCTGATCAATGATGGACAGGCTTAGGTTCCCTATGACCTCATGATGTTTACCAAACATTGTAATCATCAGGCCTTACAATGCATTCCATTAAATCGCATTCCAAATTTAACGGTTATACTCTTTTTCAGGCATTTCCCAGACTTGGTTATCTTTAAGGACTGCTCGAATTCAGATATGCATTGTATTCATTGCAATCCCTATCAAATTCTGTTACTCATCTTATATTTCTCATTGTCCTAAGCTCAGGAGATACAAAAGGTTACTTGTTAGCAATTGTTTAAGATTCCTAAATTAGTTCTAATATAAAGTGAGTTACATGTAAAATCTAATATTTACACCAATTGTTAACATTTATTAGTATGTAGGATGGGCTGAAGGGATCAAATTTACTGACGATATTCAACAGTGGAATGAGAAAATAGATTGTATAGGATGGGCTGAAGAGTTAAAATCTTTGATGATATTCGACAAGCTGCATGATCTTGAATGAGTCCTATGAACATTCCTTTACAGGCTGAAAATAGCAGCTGCAGCTTGTTTTTCTGTAGCTGTGTTGTCTGTATAAGCGAGAGAGTTTCATTCCAAGTCATTGGACTTCACCATGGACTGTGAACGGTGCCAGGAACAACTTAAGCCTCCAGACTAGCCGTCAATTGAGGGGTCCCTGATAGGTAGAAGGGTATGAGGCTTATTGTTTTGTTTTCCTTCCTTTTTCATCTGTTATTTTTACTTAATAAATGTTCCTTTCTTTTCTTGTCTTGTATTATTACTCAATAAATATTCATATTTAAGCAAATTGCTGTTGCTGAATCTTCTCTTAACTACACTTAACCGAATCCAAAAAGGACCACTTGGATACACCCTGTGATCCAAAACAGTTTGCTAATGGGTTTCTGTCCCATCTGACCTTGGGACTGCCAGTTAGACACTACCCTTCTATCTTGCAGTAGCATTATAACTCATTATAGTCACATTCTGACTTATGAGATGAAATTTACTACTCCGACTCAAACTCTTTTACCTAATAGGACAACAGAGTCATAGTCATAGAGATGTACAGCATGGAACCAGACCCTTCAGTCCAACTTGTCCATGCCGACCAGATATCCCACCCCAATCTAGTCCCACCTGCCAGCACCCGGCCCATATCGCTCCAAACCTTTCCTAGTCATATGCCCATCCAGATGCCTTTCAAATGTTGCAATTGTAGTAGCCTCCACCACTTTCTCTGCCAGCCCATTCCACACACGCACCGCCCTCTGCATGACAAAACTGCCCCATTGGTCTCTTTTATATCCTAAAGCTATGCAATTTAGTTCTGAACTCCTCCACCCCAGGGAAAAGACCTTGTCTATTTGCCCTATCCTTGCTCCTCATGATTTTATAAACCTCTATAAGGTCACCCCTCAGCCTCTTACACTCCAGGGAAAACAGACCAAGCCTATTCAACCTCTCTCTACAGCTCAAATCCTTCAACCCTGGCAACATCCTTGTAAATCTTTTCTGAACTCTTTCAAGTTTCACAACATCCTTCCGATAAGAAAGACACCAGAACTGCACGCAATATTCCAACAGTGGCCTAACCAATGTCCTGTACAGCCACAACATGACCTCCCAACTCCTGTACTCAATACTCTGACCAATAAAGGAAAGCATACCAAATGCCTTCTTCACTATCCTATCTACTTGTGACTCCACTTTCAAGGAGCTATGAACCTGCACTCTTTGTTCAGCATCACTCCCAAGTGTATAAGTCCTGCTAAGATTTGCTTTCCCAAAATGCAGCACCTGCATTTATCTAAGTTAAACTTTATCTGCCACTCCTCAGCCTATTGGCCCATCTGATCAAGATCCCATTGGAATCAGAGGTAACGTTCTTCGCTGTCCACTACATCTCCAATTTTGATGTCATCTGCAAACGTACTAATTGTACCTCTTATGCTCACATCCAAATCATTTATATAAATGACAAAGTAGTAGACGCAGCACTGATCCTTGTGGCACTTCACTGGTCACAGGCCTGTAATCTGAAAAACAACCCTCCACCAGCACTCTCTGGCTTCTATCTTTGAGCCAGTTCTATACCTAAATGACTAGTCCTCCCTGTATTCTAACCTTGCTAACCAGTCTTCCATGGGGAAATTTGTTAAATATCTTACTGAAGTCCATTTAGATCAGAACAAAGAACAAAGAAAATTTACAGCCCAGGAACAGGCCCTTTGGCCCTCCAAGTCTGAGCCGATCCAATCTACTGTCGAAACCTGTCACCCAATTCCTAAACATCTGTATCCCTCTGCTCCCACCTACTCATGCATTTATCCAGATGCATCTTAAATAAATCTACCGTGCCTACCTCTACCACCTCTGCTGGCAAGACGTTCCAAAGGCCCACCACCCTCTGTATGAAATACTTGCCGCGTGTATCCCCCTTAAACCTCCCACCTCTCACCTTGAAAGTGTGACCTCTCATTATTGAATCCTTCACACTGGGGGTAAAAGCTTGTCTCTATCCACCCTGTCCATAGCCTTCATGATTTTGTAAACTTCAATCAGGTCCCCCCTTAATCTCCTTTTTTCTAATGAAAACAAACCTAATCTACTCAACCTCTCTTCATAGCACCTTCCATACCAGGCAACATCCTCAAAAACCTTCTCTGCACCCTCTCCAAAGCATCCACATCTTTTGGTAATCTGCCAACCAGAACTGTACACAGTATTCTAAATGTGGCCGAACCAACGTCTCGTACAATTATAACATGACTTGCCAGCTCTAATACTCAATACACCATCCAATGAAGGCAAGCATACTGTATGCCTTCTTGACCACTCTATCCACCTGTGCAGCAACCTTCAGGGTACAATGGACCTGCATTCCCAGATCTCTCTGCCCATCAACTTTTCCCAAGGCTCTTCCGTTCATTGTATAATTTGCTCTAGAATTAGTCTTGCCTAAATGCATCACCTCACATTTGTCTGAATTGAAATCTATGTACCACTTTTCTGCCCAACTCTCCAGTCTATCTATATCCTCCTGTATTATTTGACAGTCCCTTATGCTTTCTGTTACTCCACCAATCATTGTGTCACCTGCAAACTTGCTGATCACGTCCACTGCTCTGTCCTCATCAATCCTCTTTGTTACTTCTTCAAAAAACTCAATCAAGTTCGTGAGATATGATTTCCCATGCACAAAGCCATGTTGACTATACCTAATCAATGCTTGCCTTTCCAAATACATGTATGTCCTGTCACTCAGGCTTCCCTCCACCAACGTCAGGCTCACCAACTATGGCTCGTCCTTACCACCTTTCTCAAATAATGGTACCACATTAACCAACCGCCAGTCTTCCAGCACCTCACCTGTGACTATCAATGATAAACATATCTCAACAAGGAGCCCAGCAATTACTTCTCTACCTTCCCACAGAGTTCTAGGGTACTCCTGATCAGATCCTGGGGATTTATCCACTTTTATGCATTTCAAGACATCCAGCATTTCCTCCTGTGTAGAATGAGCATTTTTCAAGATGTCACCATTTATTTCCCTATGTTCTATATCTTCCATGTCCTTTTCCACAGTAAATACTGATGCAGAATACTCGTTTAGTATCTCCCCTATCTCCTGCGGCTCCATACAAAGGCACCTTGCTGATCTTTGAGGGGCCCTATTTTCTCCCTAGTTACCCTTTTATCCTTAATGTATTTGTAAAAACCCTCTGGATTCTCCTTAACCTTATTTGCCAAAACTATCTCATGACCCCATTTTGCCCTCCTGATTCCCCTCTTAAGTATACTTCCCTTTTAAGTATACCATCTTTTTCATTAATAAGATTAAAAACCTTCCACGGTGCTCTGGTTTTTGTATTTTTTTTGTTTTGCAGTTATACCCATTTGCGGTCTGTCTCACTTTGCCTTGTGGGTCCATCTTGATAGAATAAAAGGCAATGAAGTAGAGTACTAAAGGTGGCCGGTTATTCCTATAATCCATTATCTTCCAGCAACTCTTAGAGCTGAGAATGGCTTCCGGAAGTAGGTGCTATTGTCCTTCCTTTGTATTCAGTCCATAAAGTTGAGAGGGAAAGCCAAATGTTGGGCAGGCCTGTGTCTCCAAATCCTGCCCTGACTCTATGCCTATAAAAAGCTATTGGAGAGGGCACATCCACAAATAGACATAATTAAATATTTTCTGGACCTACAATTCTTTAATAAAACTTTTCCATTTGGAAACAATTAAGCAATGTATTTATGTGTAACTTTCCTTGTATGTTCAATTTTAATTTGTCAGCTTACCTCAATATCACAAAAGATCTTCTTTAATATTTTTCTCCTAACATCATAGAGTCATAGAGTTATAGCAGTTATAGATCCTTCTGTCCAACTTGTCTGCTCCAACAAGACACCCTAATCTGATCTAGTTCCATTTGCCAGCATTTGGTCTATATCCCTCTAAAAACATCCTATTTATATACCCTTCCAGATGCCTTTTAAATGTTGTAATTGTGCCTGCTGCTATGACTTCCCCTAGCACATACATTCCTCCATACATGCACCACTCTCTTTGTGAAAATGTTACCTTTCAGGTCCTTTTTAAATATTTCCCCTCTCACCTTAAACCTATACCCTCTAGTTTTGGACTCTCACACCCCAGGAAAAAGACCATGTCTATTCATCCTATCAACGTCCCTCACGATTTTATAATTCCCAGTAAAGTCACTGATTCAGCAGTCGATGTCCCGGGAAGAAAACCTAGCATATTCAGCTTCTCCCTATAACTCAAATCCTCCAGTCCTAGCAAAGTCCTTGTAAATCTTTGCTGCACCCTCTCAAGTTTTGACAGCATCCTTCCAATAGAAGGGTGACCAGAACCTTTTTTCCAAAAGTGACCTCACTAATGTCCTGAACAGCCACAATACAACATCCCAACTCCTAAATCAAAATTCTGACCAACGAAGGCAACTGTGCCAAATGCCTTCTGAGCACCTTGTCTGCTTGCAAATCCACTTTCAAGGAACTATGAACCTATACTCCTAGGTCTCTTTGTTTGGCAACCTTCCCCAGGGCTCTATCATTAGATCCTGCCCTGGTTTGTCTTACCAAAATGCAACTCCTCATATTTATCTAAATTAAACTTTATCTGCCACTTCTCGGCCCATCTGATCAAGGTCCTGTTGTACTCTGAGATAATCTTCTTCACTGTCCACCACACCACCTATATTGATGTCATCTGAAAACTTACTAAACGTATCACCTATATTCACATCCAAATCATTTTTATAAATGATGAAAAGCAGTAGACTCAGCATTGATCCTAGTAGTACAGCGCTGGTCGTAAGCCTGCAGTCTGAAAAGCAACTCTCTATCAATACCCTTTGTCTCCTATTTTCAAGCCAATTTGTATCCAATTGGCTAGCTTCCCATGGATCTTATGTCATCTCACCTTACTAACCAGTCTACCATGCGGAACCTTGCCAATGCTTTGCTGAAGTCCATATAAACAACATCTACCTCTATGTCTTTATCAATCCTTTGTCACCTCTTCAAAAAACTCAATCAAGTTAGTGAGACACAATTTCCAATGGACAAAACTATGTTGACTATCCTTAATCAGTCCTGCCTTCCAAATACATGTAAATCCTGTCCCTCAGAATCCAGTTCAACAACTTTTCCACCACTTAAGGAAAGCTAACTGATCTATAGATGTTTGACTTTTTCTTGCAGCCTTTCTTTGTGTTTTGATTTCTTAAAAGATCTTGCTGTGAATAACCTAAGTTCTCATATAAATTCTCTCTCATTACAATCTTTAACAGGTGCATTGCAGATGATTGACTGTAATTGAATAACATTTACCAATGTTATATTTCTTTCATACTTAAGGGATCATCTCAATTGCTTGTGCACTTAACGGTCCACCTTTTCCATTCGTTGATGTTTTCCCAGGATATAATATTTAGTTTCACTTCTCAACTGGTGATTTAAGAAGTGTCTCTGAAATAGAGAAAACAACCTCATAGAAATCATATATCATTAAGACACAGAAAATTCTAACGTTAGACCAGGGGACACTTGTGATAATGATATTTACAATATAAAAGGAAGTGATTTTTGGATTCTCTAAATTTTATAGCGTGCTTTGAAAGTCATAGAGTCATAGAATCCTACAGCAAGGATACAGGTCCTTTGGTCCAAACTGGTTCATGAAAACCATAATGTCCATCCATGCTAACCCTATTTCCCTGCATTTGGCCCATATCCTTCTAATCCTTTCCTATCCATGTATTTGTCCAAATGCATTTTAAATTTGGTACCCACCTCAATCACTTCCACTGGCAGCTCATTCCAAATGCGTGCCACCCTTTGTGTAAAAAACTTGCGCCTCAGGTTTCCTTTTATTGAGAGTGATTTAGCAGTTTGGATCAGAAATTGGCTAGCTGAAAGAAGACAGAGGGTGGTGGTTGATGGGAAATGTTCATCTTGAAATTCAGTTACCATTGGTGTACCGCAAGGATCTGTTTTGGGGAACACATGGTCATTTTTATAAATAACCTCAATGAGAGTGTAGAAGGATGGGTTAGTAAATTTGTGGATGACACCAAGGTTGGTGGAATTGTGGATTGTGCCAAAGGATGTTGTGGGTTACAGAGGGACATAGATAAGCTGCAGAGCTGGGCTGAGAGATGGCAAATGGAGTTTAATGTGAAAAAATGTGAGGTAATTTTGAAGGAGCAACAGGAATATAGAATACTAGGCTAATGGCAAGATTCTTAGTAGTGTAGATATACAGAGAGATCTCAGTGTCCATGTACATAGATCCCTGAACATTGCCACCGGGGTTGATAGGGTTGTTAAGAAGGCACATGGTGTGTTAGCTTTTATTAATAGAGGGATCAAGTTTCGGAGCAAAGAGGTCTTCCTGCAGCTGTACAAAACTCTGGTGCAGCCGCACCAGGTGTATTGCATACAGTTCTGGTCACTACATTACAGGAAGGATATGGAAACTTTGGAAATGGTTCAGAGGAAATTTACTGGAATGTTGCCTGGTGTGGAGAGAAGAAGGTCTTATGAGGGAAGGCTGAGGAATTTGAGGCTGTTTTCATTAGAGAGAAGGTGATTGAGAGGTGACTTAATTGAGACATACAAGATAAAATCAGAGTGTTAGATAGGGTGGACAGTTAGAGCCTTTTTCCTTGGATGGTGATGGCTAGCACAAGGGGACAGAGTGTTAAATTGAGGGGTGATAGATATAGGACAGATCTCAGAGGTAGTTTCTTTACTCAGAGTAGTAGGGGTGTGGAACTCACTGCCTGCAACAGTAGTAGTCTCATGACTTTAAAGGATATTTAAATGGTCATTAGAAAGACATATGGATGAAAATGGAATAGTGTAGGTTAGATGGGCTTCAGATTGGTTTAACAGATCGGCGCAACATCGAGGGTAGAAGGACATGTATTGTGCTATAATATTCTATGTTCCATGACTGTCTGAGAAGGATCATTAAGACTCTGTCAAGCTAAGGAATATACTTCAAACAAACTTCATTATTTGGAACGGTTGTCTTAAAAAAAACAGCCACTGAAATCAATTGATCAGTTTGTGAGCAGGTGCTGTGACTTGGAAAAGGACAGCAATTTCTTGGCAGCTGAGCTTCTAAACTTTGAGCTTATCTGAGTGGATGATGGAGTTCATTATAACTTCAATACCGATCAAAACATCCCTAAAAGATCTTATGGGATAAAAGAAATATGATGACACCAACACACTGCTAAAAGCTAACAGAAAATATTTGTATCTTTTAGCTTTTAGTACTTATAGCTGGACAACAGTACCTACAGCATTAGAAAGTTACCAACACTGACACTGCAGTTAAAATGCAGAAAGCAAGCAAGCTGTATGGGAAGTGCGATTTTCAGCCTCCACAATAAAACCCCATATTTTAAAACAATTTATATTTGTAGAAAATCGGATTCCAGAGGTCTGAATGGGTTTTGCAATAAAATGCAACTAATAAAAAAAATGTGTAGCATAATATCAGCAACAATAGAGTGTGTCAAAGCCCCTTGGAGGTGGTGATGGTATTTTCGCTAGACTATTAAACCAGAAATTCAGCTAATACTCCGAACGCCTGGTTTCAAATCCTGTCACAGCAGCTGGTTGAATTTAAACTTAATAAAAACATCTGGATGACCCTGAAACCATTGCTGGTTGACACAAAACCCCATCAGGTTCACTCGTGTCCTTCAGGGATGGAAGCCTGCCATCCTCACCTGGTCTGACCTACATGTGACTCCAGAGCTACAGCAATATCATTGACTCTTAACTGAAATAGGAAGCCAGTTGTGTTAAGAACATAGAACAGTACAGCACAATACAGGCCCACATATGTTGTGCAGACCTTTTATTTTATGCTAAGATCAAACCAACCTACATACCCTACATTTTACTATCATCCATGTGTCTAAGAGTTACTTAAAATGTCTCTAATATATCCGAGTCAACTCAAATACCACTTCTGGCAGTGCATTCCACACATCCTCCACTCTGTGTAAAGAACCTACTTCTGACATCTCCCCTAAATCTTTCTCCAATCACCTTAAAATTATGTCCTGTCATGATAGAAATTTCCACCTTTGGAAAAAGTCTGTCTATCCACTCTATCTATGCCTCTCATCTTGTACACCTCTCTCAGGTCACCTCTTATCCATTGCCGCTCCTATGAGAAAAGCCCCAGCTCCCTCAACTTTCTTCATAAGACATACCCTCCAGTCCAGGCAACATCCTGGTAAATCTCCTCTGCATCCTGTCTAACGCTTCCACCTCCTTCCTATAATGAGACGACTGGAACCGAACACAAGTGTGGTCTAACCAGGGCTTTATCGACCTATGGTTCTTAAACTCCATCCCCCCTGCTAATGAAAGCAAATACACCACATGCCTTCTTGACGATCTTATCAACTTGGATGGCAACTTTGAGGGAACTAGGGATCTGGACCCCAATATGTTCTTCCACACTGCCAAGGATCCTGCCTTTAACCATGTATTCTGCATTCAAATTTGACCTTGCAAAATGAATCACTTCACACTTTTGCAGCTTGAACTCCAACTCTGCATCCTGTCAACGTCCTGTTGCAACCTACTACTGCCCTCCAAATTATGCACAAATTCACCAACCTTCATGTCATTGGCAACCTTACTAATACACCCTTCCAATTGCTCAACCAAGTCATTTATAAAAATCATGAAGAGCAAAGGTCCCGGAACAGATCCCTGTGGAATATTTCCCCTCTCACCTTAAACCTTTTCCCTCTAATTTTTGACTCTCCCATCCCAAGGAAATGACCTTGTCTGTTCACCCTTTTCATGCCCCTCATGATTTAATGAATTTCTAGAAGATTACTGAGCTCCAGTTGCTTATGAAGTCACATAAAAAAAATGAAAGTGAACAGACACAACTTAGTGTTGACCTAGGTAATGGAAACAGCAACGTCACTGATATTAATGATTAACTTGTCAGTGGGATCTCAAGAAATCTCTAACTTCAGGATATCTTCACAGATACTGCTCTCAGTGATTACCTTTCGGATTTATGGCATTGTGGTGATGGATGAAAGATAGGAAAATATACTCATCACAAAGGAGCTTATCTTCAGCTGCAAAAATGCTAGATGAATTAGATCAGATCAATTTTTTCCATGCTATCGAGTCAAGTTTTGGGATGCCTGCTTATCAAAGATGCGTATCACATGCCTACTTCAGCAATAAAAAAAGACATGCAGAGATGCTCAAGATCTTTTAACTTCTGATTGTCTTTGTGAATAAAACATAACTGCTCAGAGAATTCTTAAAGAAGGAAACCTAAAGAAGGTTCACTGGACTTGAAATGTTAACTCTTTCTCTCCATCGATGCTGCCACATATGCTGAGTTTCTATAGCAATTTTTGTTTTGCATCCTAGTAAATCCCCTCTGAACCCTTTCCAAAGCTTCCACATTCTTCCTATAAAGCAGTGACCAGAACTGTACGCAATACTCCAAGTGCAGCCGCACTAGAGTTTTGTGCAGCTAAAACATGACCTCATGGCTCCGAAACTCAGAGCTTCTAACACACCGTATGCCTTCTCAACAACCATATCAACCTAGGTGGCAACTTTCAGGGATCTACACACATGGACACAGAGATCTCTCTGCTCATCCAAACTGCCAAGAATCTTACCATTAGCCCGGTACTCTTTATTCCTGTTGTTTCTTCCAAAGTGAATCACCTCATACTTTTCCACATTAAAGTCTATTTGCCACCTCAGCCCAGCTCTACAGCTTATTTATGTCATCTGTAACCTGCAACATCCTTCTGTACTATCCATACCTCCAACAATGTTAGTGTCATCCGCAAATTTACTAACCCATCCTTCTGCGCACTCATCCACGTCATTTAAATATTTCCCCTCTCACCTTAAACCTTTTCCCTCTAATTTTTGACTCTCCCATCCCGAGGAAATGACCTTGTCTGTTCACCCTTTTCATGCCCCTCATGATTTAATGAATTTCTAGAAGGCCACCCGTCAGCCTCCGACGTTCCATGGAAAGTAGCCCCAGACAGTTCAGCCTCTCCAATAGCTCAAACCCTTCAACTCTGGCAACATCCTTGGAAATCTGTTCTGAACCCTTTAGAGTTTCACTGCATGCTTCATATAGCAGGATGAATTGAATGCAGTATTCAAAAAGTGGCCTAACCGATGTCCTGTACAACAGGAGCACAACTTCAAACTCTTTTACTCAATGCACTGACCAATAAAGGCAAGCTTCTTCTTTATTCTGTCTAGCTGGGACTCCACTTTCAAGGATCTAGCTCACATTGTCTGCCTCCAAGCACAGGTTCCCTCCTTTATCCTTGAGTGGTCCTACCTTCTCCCTAATTATCATCTTGTTTTTAATGCATGTATAAAATGCCTTGGGATTCTCTTTAACCCTATTTACCCCATGACCCCATTGGGACGCCATATGATGGTTCCTTCTGGTTCTCCTAAATTCCCTGCTTGAGTTATTTCCTGCTTTCTTTATATGCCTCATGGGCCCTGTCTGATTTTAGCTTTTCTCCTTTTGACTAAATTCACAAACCCCTCGACATCCTTATTCTTCCACCTTGCTGGAATGTGCGGACATGAACTTTAATCAGTGGGTCTTTAAAACAATTTCCACATATTAAATGTGGACTTACCCGATAACAGCTCCTTTCAACTACTACACCTTAGCTTCATTATTCCTGATGAAGGGCTTTTGCCCGAAACGTTGATTCTCCTGCTCCTCGGATGCTGTACTTTTCCAGGGTGACCTGCTGTACTTTTCCAGCACCACACTCTCGGCACCCTAGCTCCTGCCTAATATTGATGTAATTCTCACTCCCCCACTTTTATACATTCCCACAAGATACCTGTCTTATCCTTATTCATAGCATTCTTAAAACTTAATGTGTTGTGACCACTATTTCCAAAATTTTCTCCCAATGACAGGTCAGTGACCTGGCCAGAAATGAGTCAATACAAATGATATCCTTGAATGTTAAGCATCCAATCCTGTCCCTCTCTCAGCCAAGTCTCTGCAATGGCCACAACATAGACCCATGGACTGATCCAGGCTCTAAGCTCATTTGCCTTACCTACAATACCCTTTCGTTGAAATAAACATACTTCAGACCCATTAGCACCATTATATTCATTTACCAGATTCTGCCTGTCTTTTCTGACTTACTGGTCCTAACATCTTCCTTCCCCTCAATTCCTCCACTTGCTGACCTTTTGCTCTGGATTGCTCAAGTACATTGCAGCAGATACAGTGTAAAATTCAGTTTGTTCACTTGAAGAGATCATGGCTCACAAATGGGCCACAATGTAATGGCAGACCTTTTAGGAACAGATGTGCTGAATGGACATCGACCATGTGACAGCCTTGCCATACTATTCCAAGTGCAGTGATCTTGCTAAGCAGATAGTTTGCACTTTATGGAATTAATCATGAAGTATGGGGAGAAAAAATAGGGTCTCTGTGTTGCTATATCACGGTGGCTCAGTGGTTAGCACTGCTGCGTCACAGGTTCGATTCTAGCCTTGGGTGACTGTCTGTGTGGAGTTTGCACATTCTCCCTGTGTCTGCGTGGGTTTCCTCTGGGTGTTCCGGTTTCCTCCCACAGTCAAAGATGTGCAGGTCAGGTGAATTGGCCATGCTAAATTGCCCATAGTCAGAGGGAAATGGGTCTGGGTGGGTTACTCTTTGGAGGGTCAGTATGGACTAGTTGGGCCGAAGGGCCTGTTTTCATGCTGTAGGGAACCTAATCTAATCTTAAGAGCAATACCTATAGAAATGGGCTTACTGTTACCAATGGAAATCCTGTGTATAAGACAGGTAAGGGCAACCTTGCTAAGCCAATACTTCTACATTCCCCACAAATATGGGAGAAAAACAAAATATAATGAAGACAGCTTGTTTGCTCAAACGACAAAGGTTTCAGGTCATACATCTTACTCAGAATAACTGAAGTAGTACTTAGAATGAAGAAGGAGTCTTGATCATATGAGGTCACAAGAACTAATAGTGCAACATTATTTTTGATTTTGTTGATGGGATGAGCACATCATTGGCTGGCCAGAATTAATTGCCTATTCCTAATTGCTCTTAGAAGGCGGAGGTAAGCTAACTTCTTAAATTGCTGAAGGGCTTGGGTGGAGATA
Organism: Chiloscyllium plagiosum; assembly: GCF_004010195.1. NCBI lineage: Eukaryota > Metazoa > Chordata > Chondrichthyes > Orectolobiformes > Hemiscylliidae > Chiloscyllium > Chiloscyllium plagiosum. The sequence continues at coordinate 68,897,079 of NC_057713.1, forward strand.
CATGAGGTCATGTTTCAGCTGCACAAAACTCTAGTGTTAGGAAGGAAGTTCCCAGGATTTGGTCCTAGTGACAATGAAGGAATGGAATATAGTTCCAAGTCAATGTAGTGTGTAACTGAGGAGAACTTGCAAATGTTGATGTTCCCTTATACCTAGGGTAGAGATTTCAGTTGTGGAAGGTACAGTCAAAGGAAGCATGGTGAGTAACTGCAGTGCATCTTGTAGATGGAGGCGCTGTTGCCATGCTGTGTCAATGGTGGAAGGAATACATTAAGTCAGAGAGCATCAAGTCAGAATACATAAAGTCAATAGCATAGAAACACATCCTTTGGCCGACCAAGTCAATGCTGACCGACAAACACCAAACTACACCAATCCCATTTAGCTGCACTTGGTCTATACCCTACTATGTGCTGGCATTTTAAGTGCTCATCCAGATGCTTCTTAAATGTTGTAAGAGTACATGCCTGCACTGTCCTCTCTGGCAGCATATTTCATATTTCTACCAACCTCTGGGCAAATTTTGTTTTGCAGGTCTTCTCTAAATTATTTACTCCGCACCTTAAATTTATGCCCTCTGGGCTTATATGCTTCAGCCATGTGGAAACAAAAATTCTCACAAATCTGTTCGGTCTATGCCTCTCATAATTTTGTATACCTTAATGAGATTCCCAACCTCAACTTCTACTACTCCAAGGAAAACAAGCCCAGTCTAACCAATCTCTCCTTATAACGGTGACTTTTTATCCAAAGCAACATCCTGGTGAATCCCCTTTGTATCCTCTCCAGTGCAGTCATGCTCTTCCAATAGTGTAGCAACCAGAACTGCACTCCATATTCTATCTGTGGCTTAACCAATATTATATAAAATTGTAACAGGATTTCTTTACTCCTGTATTCTATATCCCAGCTAATGAAAGCATCCATCCCATTTGCCTTCTTCACAACCCTATCTGCCTGTGCTGACACCTTCAGGGATCTGTGGACTTATACCGAAGATCCCTTTGTTCCTCAATACTCCCTAGGAACCTATTATTCATTGCATACATCCTTCCATTATTAAGACATCCCAAAATGCACTGGTTAGGAAAAAATGCTATTACACTGCCCAGTTTACCAGCTGATCAATTTCAGACTGTAGCATGAGACCATACTCCTCAATATAACAGCTAATTTACATGTTATCTGCAAAACTTAACAATTATACATTCCATATTCACCTCCAAGGTGTTAATGTACATAACAAACAGCAAGAGTCACAACACCAACTCCTCTGATAGAGGAATCACAGGATTCCAATTACAAAAGCATCCCCCCACCAACCTAACCTCTGATTTGTAAGCCAGTTTTTGATGCAGGTTACCAACTTGTCTTGGATCCCATGAGCTTTTACCTTTTGGACCAGCCTTCCATGTGGGACTTTGTCAAAGATCTTACTGGAATCCATGCACTATGGTCAATATATTTAGTCACTTCTTCAAAACACTCAAATTTAGTTAAATGTTGAAGGTGGTGGAATAGAGTGCCGAACAAATGGCTGTTTTGTCCTGGATGGTCAAAGGAGAAACAAAAGCTAACAAAAGGGAATTTATAATGTATAGTACACAGAACACCAGTTGTGCACAGAATACATTGACAGATAAGATCATAGAGTAAAATTGTGGAAGTTCACTATGAAAACCATCAGCCCTCCAACAATGCACAAGATAGAAACATATCTCCATGTTGCAAACACCCAAATGATAAATCTAAGCTCAGCAGGATCACATTGTCATGAAATCAGGGAGGCTATTTTCATGGAAAGGAGTGTTGTCGGCTGGCCTCAGCCCATTCCTATTTGCTTTTGAGAAGATGGTGCTGAACTGCCTTCGTGAAATGCTGCAGTCTATTTGATGTAAGTACATCCTCAATGATGTGAGGGTGGGAATTCCAAGAGTATAATGGAATGACAATGAGGGAACAGTGAAATATTTTCAAGTTCCAAGATTGTTCGACAGTCATGCTGACTGCTAAACTCTTAAGTTCTTTCGATTAAAAAAAATAAATTTCTGCTTAAGAGTTTATGTAAATAGTTCTTGCAGTCATCTTAATGTACAAGTATTTTCACTCAATTTATGTAATGCAATGTTGGTAATATCACTTGAAGAGGGAATACGCTAATCAATAATAACCAGAGATGGAACATGTGATCCATAGCAGCAGTCTTTCTTGCAGTATGAGGTTGTGAAGGGGTTGCTGTTGTGCTTCTCGAAGAATAGTTGGTAAACCTTTGCAGTGTATCTGTTTGTTGAACAATCCTATAACATACTGCCAAATAAGTTGAATATACTTTTGTTTTGCAGTCCTGGTGTAAAATTGGCAAGTGTTTTATGTTAAACAAATATCAAGCCACAACATGAGGTTTAGCTCAAAAGGTTTCTTAATATTATATGATTTGAGAAATAGGCTAACCAGAATACAAAATTGCATTTTCCACTCAAAAGGTATGAGGAGATTATATACTAAGAGACAAAGATGTAATTCAGAAGGTAAACTTCTTAACAATTCAATGGAACTTACTTTACAGGAAAATTCCTTTGATTTATCTGGGTAAGTTTTAACTGATTAGTAGCAATTAATAGAAAACATTTTTGTCCAACAAGCTTGAAACTATAAACTAACAACATATTGTGTTTGTAAAAAATATTTACCATACAACAACTGTACAATCAAGGAGGAGCAAATTACTGAAGGTGCTGGAATCTGTACTGAAAACCATAAAAGCTGGAGATCACTACGGGTCAGACAGCATCCAGGGAGAGGGAGCAAATGAACGTTTTGAGTGTGGATGACTCTTTCATCAGAGCTGAAGTGAAATGTGGAGGGGGCAGCATATATGCTATAATTGAGGGTGGGTGGCATTGGGGGGCTGTAGATTGCTGGGGGAGAAAAGATATTAATAATTCAGACTAACTGATTGGAATGTGAGAATTGCTGAACAATGACATGTCTAACTGCCAGACATTAAAGAGAAGACAGTTCCACTCGGGTGGGAGGTGTGCTTGGAGACGGAAGACATGGTGCCAGAGAATGTAACACTGAAAGCTAAGAGAAAAGGAAGAAATGGGAGATTGTTCACAATTTGAGTGTGTTGAACTCAAAATTAAGTCCAGAAGGCTGTGAAGTGCCTAGTCTGAAATGGAGATATTGTTCGCCAGTTTGTGCTGTGATTCACTGGAACACTGTAGTGTGCTGAGGACAGACAAGTGGGCATGAGAGCATGATACTGTGCTTAAATGGCCAGCTGTGGGAGATTTGGGGTCATGTTTGCACACAGATTGGATGTGTTCTGCACAGCACTCACTTAAATCGGTGTTATTACCAATAAAACTGGAGGCTGAATGGAGCTCAATCTGGGTATTGTGAGGTGCCGCACTTTGGGAGATCAAATGTTAAAGTAAAGTAAGTATACTGTTCATGGCAGGACCCTGAACAACATTGACGTGCAGAGGGATACACAGTTCAAGTCCATAGCTCCCAAAAAGAGGCCATGGAAGTAGATATACTTCAGTAAGGTGTTCGACAAGGTTCCCCATGGGAAACTGATTAGCAAGGTTAGATCTCAGGGAATACAGAAGAACTAGCCATTTGGATACAGAACTGGCTCAAACGTAGGTGGTGGTGGAAGGTTGTTTTTCAGACTGGAGGCCTGTGACCAGTGGAGTGCCACAAGGATCAATGCTGGGTCCTCTACTTTTTGTCATTTACATAAATGATTTGGATGCAAGCATAAGAGGTACAGTTAGTAAGTTTGCAGATGACACCAAAATTGGAGGTATAGTGGACAGCGAAGAGGGTTATCTCAGATTACAACAGGATCTTGACCGGATGGGCCAATGGGCTGAGAAGTGGCAGATGGAGTTTAATTCAGATAAAATGAGAGGTGCTGCATTTTGGGAAAGCAAATCTTAGCAGGACTTAATCGAAAAGATGTTGTGAAACTTGAAAGGGATCAGAAAAGATTTACAAGGATGTTGCCAGGGTTGGAGGATCTAAGCTACAGAGAGAAGCTGAACAGGCTGGGGCTGTTTTCCCTGGAGCGTCAGAGGCTGAGGAGTGACCTTATAGAGGTTTACAAAATTATGAATGACATGGATAGGATAAATAGACAAAGTCTTTTCCCTGGGGTTGGGGAGTCCAGAGCTACTCCTGCTCCTATTTTCCATATTTTAAGTTTCATTTGCAACTGAAACAAAGTGTAACATTGACACTTCATAACTGCATGATCTGACCACCAGATAGTGCCATGGACCAAATGCATGAAAGGTCATAATGATAGATGGGGTTGGGGGTATTTTTTTTAAAAACACCAAAGAATGATAAGTGGTTAAATTAATTTTTTTTGCTTTCTATATGCTTGAGCAATTGTCTTTTTTTAAACCTGAGATTAATAGGCAAGATGGCATTTACTTAATGACAACACTAGAAGTAGCATTCGAAATCATACTTGTCTTATTTTCATTCCCACCCTTTGTGAGAATTTAAAATGCTGCTATTGTTCAAGGATTCACAGGACCAGGAGTAGCCCATTTAGCTGTTCAAGTGATTTCCATCATTCAGTAAATTTGTGGCTGATCTGGTTCTCTCCTCTCCTATGTTCTGTCTGCATTCCATAACTCTTGTATGAAAATGTATGTAACTTAGCATCAAATTTATTCAATAATCATTGCCTTTCAGGGAAGGGAATTCCAGACTCTGCTGACCCTCTGAGACAGGAAAATTCTCCACACACTATAGTAAAAAAGAGACTTATTATTCTTGGATTCATAAATTAAAAATATTTGACTTCTTACTCTATTACATAAATAGAAACTTTCAATTTTATGAAGCTGCTCTTCTCAAAATCAGGTTTAAACATAAAACCTGAAAGAAAGCAATTAGGGATGGGTAATAAATGCTGGTCAAGCCAGTGATATGCACATCCCATGAACAACTTAAAACTGGCTCAGGTGTTAGCACTGCTGCCTCCCAGTGCCAGGGATGCAGTTCAATCTCAGCACTGGGTGACTGTGTGGAGATTATACATTCTCCCTGAAGCTGCATGGATTTGCTCCAGATGCCCCAGTTTCCTCCCACAGTCCAAAGACATCTAGGTTAGGTGGGTTGGCCATTCTAAATTGTCCCATAGCATCCAGGGTTGTGTGGGCTGGCTGTGATAAATTTGGTGTACAGAGAAAGGGGTAGGATGTTCTTTGGAGGGTTGATGCAGACTCAATGGGCTAAATGGCCTCTGTTTGCACTTTAGGATTCTAGTAAATTATAAATACACTTCCAATGTAAATTAACTGGCTATTAGTGCTGTTTACTTTTTATCAAAATACTCACATAGAAATATTGCTGTATTATCAAAGATTTTAAAAAATAAAAGGACAGCAAATGTTTTTAAACATTAGTGAACCTGTCCATTGACATTTGTACTTAGTGGTAAATTCTAGGTATACCACTGTGCGTTTGTGACACACACTGTCGTGTTATGTTCTCCTTCTAGTATTAGACTGCTAGCTCATTCTGACTCAAGGCCACTGAAGTGAGGCTTAAATTACACAAAAGATAAAACAAGTATGCCACGTAAAACAATTAGAGAAGGGTGGCTGACTACTGATAAAATAATGTAGTTATGAATGTTAGTGATGATCAAGTATCTTGGATAAATGAACCGAGCGCTAGATTAAAAACTCAAATTTCTCTGTCCAAAGCAGATTAAAATACAATACTGGACATCTTTCTCATTACAACATTATGTAGCTGTATATGCTGCACACAAAGTGCTCATCCTACTTATAAAGTGTGACACAGAGTAGCAATTATGTTGGAAATAATACAAATGTATGAGTGCTTCAAGCAGACTGTTAAGATATAATGTGCACGTCTGATTTACTTTGTAAATTTGCAGTCAAATGCTGCTTGTAGTGCTATATGTAAAATGGTGGTAGTGGATACATTTTTTGAGACATATTGAAAAATAGTGCTATGACAGTGAAAGTACTGTTGTAATCTAAACAATATTCACACAATAAGGTCTGATAAAAAGCAATAAGAGGATGACTAGATAAAAGTTATATTGATTAACGTTGGTGGAGAGATAATATTGGTCAGATCTCCAGTGAGAACATTTAATTTCAAATAGTACTCTGCTTATATTTTAACATACGTCTAAGAAAGCAGACATGGCCTTGCTTTATCTTCTCACCCAGAAGATGGCATTTTTAACATGACAGCATTCCCTCAAGACCATGCTGGAGTGTCAATCAAGATTGTGGGCCCATCCTCTGGAAGTAAACCCAGGGCAGAATAGGCCTACATCTTGAGCAATTAGTTGAGAAAATATGGCGAGAATGGAAAGAGTGTTCAATATTGAGACAGGGAAGTCAGTTTTTTTCCCACCCGAGATTTTAACAGTTAGATGGAGAACCTCATTATTTGAGGGCATGAATTAACATCTCCATTTGGCCCAATCTCACCTCATGTATGCAGTTTGCTATTATTTTAGTCAGTGACAATTACTGACATGAACGCCTGTGCAGGTACCTGCCAACTGTAATCACTTCTCTGGGCATCCAGCTTGACCAGCCTTCCCCAACATCTCAAGACATACTCCCTGGGCATTGACCACCTGCACCATACACCCTGCAGAATTGTGGCATTGACAAAGCACCAGCCTCAGTACATCATCAGGGCACATTTGGGATCACTTTTTAAACAGTTTAAATACATCATTACTGAACTTTGGAGTTCACTAACACTTTATACTCTATTGTCAGGCTGCTTGATGTGTAGGTCAAGCATCCATCTCGCTCATTGGAACCATTTGTATCTCACTTTGTGCCTGGATACTCACAGTATCTCTTCCTTGCCTTCTTAAGCAAACAAAGACACAGTCAGTTTGTCATGATCAGCTGCAATGTATAGTTAAGGAGGATGATGGCCAATCAGGTGTTTGTCCTTTATCAGTGGAGGAGTTGCATTACTGGTCAAAGAAGATATCACAGCTGTACTGATGGAGAACACTATGGAGTACTCAAGCAGTGAGGCAATATGGGTAGAGCTCAGAAATAGGAAGGGCTTGGTAACAATGTTGGGGCTGTACTAAAGGCCTCCCAACAGCATACATGAGGTAGAGGTACAAATATGCGAGGAGATCATAAAAAGATGTAGGAGCAACAAGGTGATGATGATAGGAGATTTTAAATTTTCCCAACATTGACTGGGATTCACTTAGTGTTAGAGATCTGGATGGAGCTGAATTTGTAAGGAGCATCCAGGAGGGTTTTCTAGAGCAATGTGTAAGTCATCCAACTCATGAAGGGGCTATACGGGACCTGATGTTAGGAACTGAACCTGGCCAGGTGATTGAAGTTTGTGGGGGATTACTTTGGGAAGAGTGATTATAATTCCATAAGTTTTAGTATACTCATGGACAAAGACAAGAGTGGTCCTAAAGGAGGAGTGCTAAATTGGGAGAAGGCCAACTATATCAAAATTCGGTGGGAGCTGGAAAATGTGGCTTGGGAGCAGCTGTTTGAAGAGAAAATCACATTCGATATGTAAGAGGCTTTTAAAGAAAGATTAATTAGAGTTCAGGAGAGATATGTTCCTGTGAAAATGAGGGATAGAAATGACAAGATTAGGGAACCATGGATGACAGGTGAAATTGTAAGACCAGCTATGAGGAAAAAGGATCAGTACATAAGGTCTAAGCGACTGAAGTCAAACGAAGCTCTGGAAGAATAATTGGGAATGTAGGACCAATCTGAAACAAAGAATTAAAAGGCTAAAAGGGGTCATGAGATATCCTTAGCGAGCAGGGTTAAAGAAAACCCCCAAACCTTTTATTCATATATAAAGGATCAAGAGGATAACGAGGAAAAGGGTTGACCCACACAAGGGTAAAGGAGGAAAGTTATACTTGGAATCAGAGAAAATGGGTACAATTTTTAAATGGATACTTTGCATCAGTATTCACCGAGGAGGAGGGACATGGTGGATGTTGAAGTTAGGGATAGATCTTTGATTACTCTCTGTCAAATCGGCATAAGGATGGAGGAATTGTTGTGTATTCTAAAAGGCATTAACGTGGACAAATCCCCATGACTGGATGGGATCTATCCAAGATTAGTGAGAGAAACGAGAGAGGAAATAGCTGGGGCTTTAACAGATATCTTTGCAGCATCCTTGAAAATGGGGAAGGGCCCAGAGGACTAGATGATTGCTAATGTTGTCCCCTTGTTTAAGGAGGTTAGCAAGATAATCCAGGTAATTACAGACCTGTGAGCCTGACATCAGTAGTAAGGAAGCTACTGGAGAACTAAGGGATAGGATATATCCATTTGGAAGAAAGTGAACTCATCAGTGATAGCATGGTTTTCTGCAGGGAAGGTCATGTCTTACAAACCTGATAGAATTCTTTGAAGAGGTGACAAAGTTGATTGATGAGGGAAGAGATGTAGATGTCATATACATGGACTTCAGTAAGGCATTAGATAAGGTTCCCCACGGTGGGCTGATGAAGGTGAAGCTGCATGGGGTCAAGGATGTTCTAGCTAGATGGATAGAGAACTGATTGGGCAGAGAGTAGTAGTGGAAGGGAGCTTCTCAAAATGGAGACCTGTGACCAGTGGTGTCCCACAGGGATCCGTGCTAGAACCGCTGTTTTTTGTGATATACATAAATGATTTGGAGGAAGGTGTAGGTTACCTCATTAGCAAGTTTGCAGAATGCACGAAGATTGGTCAAGTGGCAGATAGTTAAGGGGACTGTCAGAGAATACAACAGAATATAGATAGATTGGAGAATTGGGCAGAGAAATGCCAGACAGAGTTCAATCCGGACAAACGCGAGGTGATGCATTTCGAGAGCGAACTATATGGTAAATGGAAAAGTTTGGAGAAAATTGATGTACAGAGAGATCTGGGTATTCAAGTCCATTGTTCCCTGAAGGTAGGGATGCCGGTCAGTAGGGTGGTCAAGGAGGCATAAGGCATGCTTTCCTTCATCAGATGGGGTGTGGAGTACAAGAGTTGGCAGGTCATGTTACAATTGTATAAGACTTTGCTTTGGCCACATTTAGTATACTGCGTACAGTTCTGGTCATCACATTACCAAAAGGATGTGGATGCTTTGGAGAGGGTGCAGAGGAGGTTCACCTCGATGTTGCCTGGTCTGGAGGGTGCTAACTATGAGGAGAGCTTTAGTAGATTAGGATTATTTTCATTGGAAAGGCGGCAGTTGAGGGGGAACCTGATTGAGGCCTATAAAATCATGCGAGGTGTAGATAGGATGGATAGCAAGAAACATTTTCCCCAGGAGTGGAGGACTCAATTACTAGGGTTCATGAGCGGAAAGAGAGAGGGGAAAGTTTAGGGGAGATATACGTGGAAAGTTCTTTACGCAGAGGGTGGTGGATGCCTGGAATGCATTGCCAGCAGAGGTGGTAGGGATGAGAGCGATAGCATCATTTAAAGATGTATCTAGATAGGTACATGAATGGGTAGGGAGCAAAGGTATACAGATCTTCAAAAATAGGTCGCAGATTAGATAGTGGATCTGGATCAGCACAGGCTTTGGGGCTGAAGGGCCTGTTCCTGACCTGTGATGATCTTTGTTCTTTGTATAGCACCTCTGATAGGATGGCATCCTCTTCAATGCTGCACTGAACTGGCAGCCTAAATTAGACATTCAATCACTGGACTGTGGCTTGAATTCATAACCTGTTGACTTAGAGGTAAGCTTGCAAACTTGTTGGGGAACCTAAAACTTGCCCAAAGAAATTGATTTTTTTTTAAGAAGAATCTTAAACAAAATGAGAGAGGAGGAAATGTGGATCAGGAATGATGGTTAAAAGAGAGAGAATTTCAGTCAGTGTGGTGAAGGATACTGAAGAGGAGAAAGTGAGGTCTGCAGATGCTGGAGATCAAAGTTGAAACTTTATTGCTGGAACAGCACAGCAGGTCAGGCAGCATCCAGGGAACAGGAGATTCGACGTTTCGGGCACAGGCCCTTCTTCAGGAAATGAAGGATACTGAAGGCATGTTCACGAAAGGGAGGGCTTATGTGTAATAAGTTGAAATGTAATTTTAAAGGGTTTGGGTAGGGTTTAGAATACTGGGAGAGGTTGGAAAGATAAAGTGGATATGGGGCAAGACCATGAGTGAATTTAAATAGTGTTAAATATTAATTTGTGGTCAGTGGCTGACAAAAAAAAAAAGAGATCAGGGATAGCATGAAAGCAAGAGTGATGAAGAATAGTGGGCAGTCAGTGGATTGGGAATCGTTTAAAAATCAGTGAGCGATAACTAAAAGACCAATGTTGGGGGAGGGGGTTGCGGGGAGGGTGGAGGGTGGAGTTGGCATGGGAGAGGATGAAATATGACAGGAGAGTATGGTAGCTAGTAATACAGGAGAAAATTACATGAGTTTTTTTTCAGATACCTAAAAGGTAAGAAAAGGCATGGGTTAATATTGGACTGCTGGAAAATGATGCTGGAGTGATAGTAACGGGAAAGAAAGAAATGGCAGAGGAACCGAATAGTACTTTGCATCAGTTTTCACAGTGGAAGACATCAGCAGCATACCAGAACTTCAAGAGAATCAGGTGCAAAGGTGAGTGTAATGGCCGTCACAAAAGAAAAGTTGCTGAAAGGTGGTAAATCACCAAGACTAGACAAATATGTGGAACAATCCACCTTCCGCAGCTACACTGGCACCACCCCCCACCTTTTCCTCCGCTACAACGATGATTGTATTGGTGCTACCTCGTGCTCCCACGAGGAGATTGAACAGTTCATCCACTTTACTAACACCTTCCACCCCGACCTCAAAGTTACCTGGACCGTCTCAGACTCCTCCCTCCCCTTCCGAGATCTCTCCATTTCTATCTCGGGCGACCGACTCAACACAGACATTTACTATAAATTGACCGACTCCCACAGCTACCTAGATTACACCTCCTCCCACCCTGCCCCCTGTAAAAATGCCATCCCATATTCCCAATTCCTTCGCCTTCACGACATCAGCTCTCAGGAGGACCAATTCCACTACCGAACAACCCAGATGGCCTCCCTCTTCAAAGACCACAATTGCCCCTCAGACGTGGTTGATGATGCTCTCCACCACATCTCCTCCACTTCCCGCACCTCCGCCCTTAAACCCCGCCCCTCCAAAACAGAACCCCACTGGTCCTCACCTTCCACTCCACCAACCTCCAGATACATCGTATCATAGAACATAGAACATAGAACAATACAGCACAGAACAGGCCCTTCGGCCCACGATGTTGTGCCGAACATTTGTCCTAGCTTAAGCACCCATCCATGTACCTATCCAATTGCCGCTTAAAGGTCACCAAAGATTCTCACTCTACCACTCCCACAGGCAGCGCATTCCATGAACTCACGACTCGCTGAGTAAAGAACCTACCCCTAACATCTGTCCTATACCTACACAACCTTAATTTAAAGCTATTATCCTCTGTGAGAAGAAATGCACCGTCACCTATTGATATGAACAAGAGTTGAACATAGGGGCTCAGGGAAGAGTGAATGGCCACGATATAAAGGCAATATTTGACTGAGGGTGTCATCGGGACAACCTATATATTTGAGCTGAATGGGAATTAGGTGTAACCTCCCGACTCGTTGGGGTCTTTCAGAGTACAAAGAAAGATGCTTGAGATCAATGGTCGACAGTCTTCTCAGTCCCCGGACATTTCTTCAGGAGATCCTTAGGTTAGTTCCTTAGCACAAACACCTTCAGCTGTTTCATCAATGTCTTTCGCCATCACAAGATCAGAAGTTGGGAGGGTTACTGAAGATCACACAATGTTCAGAACAATGTGCCCCTCACCCCCTCAGCTCCTGAACCAATCTGTGTCCATGTGCAGCAAAACCTGGACAAAATTCAGTCATGTGCTGTTAAAGTGCCTGTGACATTCATACAACAGCACGGACAGATACTGTACATTTCCACAGTTAAAAGAGAAGCTCATTCAGCATCTCAAGCTTGTTACGCACTGATATTTGGAAGCTATTCAGCCCATCGAAATTACTGATCAAGAAGAGGGACAACACATTCAATTCTCCTGCCTGTTCCAAGGAAGAGGTTGGGTCTGGTCAGCACATCGAGCTGTTAAATAGGAGCAGGCAGAGCCCAATCAGGCGCTTGAACCTATTCCATGTAACCAAG
>NC_057713.1:68912095-68972219 GCF_004010195.1 Chiloscyllium plagiosum
TGGGGGAGGGGCGCTGGGAGTACGAAAGGTAGAAGCGCTCACCCTCACATCCTTCCACCTATTGTATCCCCAGCGCCCCTCCCCCAAATTCCCTCCCCCCTACCTTTTATCTCAGCCCGCTCGGCACACCAGCCTCATTCCTGAAGGGCTTATGCCCAAAACGTCGATTCTCCTGCTCCTCGAATGCTGCCTGGCCTGCTGTGTTTTTCCAGCACCACATTTTCAACTCTGGTCTCCAGCATCTGCAGTCCTCACTTTCACCTAGATAAATTACACCCTGAGTTATGAAAGAGATGGCTGAGGAGATTATATTGTTGATCTTTCTGGAACCTTTGGAGTCCAGGAAGATCCCAGAGGACTGGCTAATATAACAGCCCTATTTAAGGAGGAAGGAAGGCAGAAGACAAGAAACTATAGAGGTCAGGCTAACCGGCCTATTGTCGAAAAGATTTTTGAGAGCCGATTATTAAGGATGAGGTTGCAGAGAACTTAAAAGTGCATGGTAAAACAGTTAAAAATCACAACACCAGGTGATAGTCCAACAGGTTTAATTGGAAGCACTAGCTTCCTTCATCAGCTGGTTGTGTGCTCTGAAAGCTAGTGCTTCCAACTAATCCTGTTGGACCATCACCTGGTGTTGATTTTTAATTTTGCACACCCCAGTCCAACCCCAGCATCATAGAACACAGAAGGTGGCAAAGACATTGATGAGAGTTCCAGTAGTTGATGGGCTGATGTGCGAATTCATGATATTCAAGAAATGGAAGCAGGTGGTATTTCTGCTGTCAAGGATGTGATGTCAAAAGAAAGCTTGGTGTCATGTCAAATTGTGAGCAATCCAAACTAGATGGAGGCTGTGGCTTGGATAGGTGACAACATTAATTTCAATAGTATTCAGTTAGTGGTCAGGAACAAAGGCAGCAGATCTGGTTTTCCCTGTGTTTAGCTAGAGAAAACTGTGGAGAAAACATTGAATAGAGGACAGATCTTCCGATTACACAGAGGTAGCAGGGTGCATGACCAAGTGATGGATATGTAGATATATACCAATTAAATCCAGTGATGACAAGTGATTATCTAACATGTCAAAGTCTAGAATCATGTTGTATGGAATCCAGCAGGAGCATGATGAAAGTAGTGGCTAACTCCATGAGAACACTTGGAAATTCAACATGATACAGCATCTGATACTGTTGGCTTAGTACCCTCTGCAATTGAAGCCAGCTACCATATCAGTGTTTAACTTAAAACTGAAATGGTCATGTCAGTACAACTTGTTATTAACTGAGCATTTGGAAAACAGTAAGAATCAGTCCTAGTCAACATGGATTCAATAAAGGGAAATCATGCTTGAATAAATCTTCTGGAATGTTTTAAAGGTATGGCCAATAGGGAAGACAATAGTGATGTTGTGTATCTGGACAACCTAAAGGCTTTTGACAAGGTTCCAAACAAGAGATTAGTACAGAAATTTTAAATCTCATGGCATTGGACGTAATGTATGGACATGGTAAGAGAACTGGTTGGCAGACAGGCAGCAGTGAGTTGGGATAAATGGATCATTTTCAGAGTGGCAGGCAGTAATACCATAGGGTTCAGTGCTGGGACCTCAGCTGTTCATATTATACATAAATGATTTGGATGAAAGAATTGAATGCCACATTTCCAAATTTGCAGATGATATTAAGTTGGGTAGCAGTGTATGCACTGAGGAGGATGCTAAGAGGCTGCAGGTGACTTGGACAAGCTGGCTGAGTGGGCAAATACTTGGCAAATGCAGTATAATGTGGATAAATCTGAAGTTATCCACTTTGATCACAAAAACAGAAAGGCAGATTGTTATCTGAATGTGTGGCAGGCTAGGGAAAGGTAAGGTGCAACGATACTTAGGTGTCATGATGGAACGGTCACTGAAGGTTGGAATGAAGGTACAGCAGGCAGTAAGGGAAGCTAATGGCATGCGCTCCTTCATAGCAAGAGGATTAGAGTATCAGAGTCTTGCTACAGTTATACATGGCTTTGGTGAGGCCACACCTTGAGTACTTTGTGCAGTTTTGATCTCCTAGTCTGAAGGACATTCTCACTATTGAGTGAGTCCAGTGACGGTTTGCCAGATTGATTCCCAGGATGGCAGAACTGACATAGGAAAGAATGGATTGACTGGGCTTGTATTCACTTGAATTTAAAATAATGGTGGGGGGTGGGGAAATCTCATAGAAACACAAAATGCCATTGGGACTGGATAGGCTAGATGTGGGACATATGCTTCCAACGTTGGCAAAGTCCAGAATAAGTGGTGGCAGTCTAAGAATAAGGGGACTGAGATGAGGCAGAATTTCTTCATAGTTGTGAACCCGTGGAATTCTCTACCAAAAGGAAACTGTTGGGTCCAGTCCATTCGATATATTCAAGAGGAAGCTGAATGTGGCCCTTTTGGCTAAAGAAATAGAGTATGGGGAGAGGGCCGGAATGGGATACTGAGATTGCATGAACAGCCATGATCGTCTTGGTGGTGCAGGCTCGACGGCACAGGAGTAAGCCATTTGGCTCCATTTTCTATGCTGCCAATACTGTCACTGTTGCACTTTATACCCGTCTACTAAAAAGGTTTTAGATTTCACAGTAGTCCATACAACTTGTTCTCCATCAGATTACTAGGATTGCTGAGACACCAGCCCATGGGATTGATATTGGTCAATATGCATCTGCCTACCACTTCCACAGCAACAGAGCCTTTGACATTTCCAGCACAGAATATCACCATCATAACAAGGAAGAGCAGTCTGCAGACTGATCCAGAACAGGTCAAAGTCACCTTGCAAATCTATTTGCTGTGTACACCATCAGATAGGCCGCAATCCCTGAGACAAACTGCATAGGAGCAAGAAGACCGGCACTAAAATTGGGATTCCAATGAAATATATGGTAGACAGACAGAAGTTCTATTCCATTGATGGGGGAAATCTAGAACAAGGGCTGCAGCCTGTAAATCAAAACTTGTGAACTTTGGGGAGGAGTGAAAACCTGCAACAATCAGCAGATGCAACCTCAACCACAATCATTTTAGCTCTGAAGTCAGTAGGATTTTGCTAGCTAAGTTTATTAAGGAAATGGAACCCCTCTCCCCATGCAAGTACATGGAATTAGGATGCAGATAAACATTAATCTTGCTGATCAGTGGAATAGATTAAACATCCAACATGATGCAGCACCTGATGACTGACATCTGTGTCACTGCAACTAAAGCAAAAGCCATCTACAATGCCGGTGTTGAAATGAAAACAACCTACTTGTTTCTATATTTCTGTAATGCAATTTTTTTTCAAATGATTAAAAATAAATCTGGTTTTAGATCCATAATGAGATTTAATAATAGCAATCAGCAAATTAATAGCAATTTTGAGTGGTGTTTCTACTTGCTCAAGAAACAAACTCTATGCACAATAGATACCCTGTCGAAAAATTTTGCCAAACATTTATTACGTTCTTTACAGATTGAACTTGTCTTGTTAAGTCCAATCCACAGCCATCCAACTGTAAAAAGCAAAGGTTGAGGGGATAAGAATAGACTTTAAATCTGACCAATTTTGATGGAAAAATATCTACCTGCTTCTTTATACTTTAATATTACTTAACATTTTCACAACAGTTTCAAGATTACATTTTACTTCAAATATCCTTTAGTATCAATTTGCATGAGTACATTCATTGCATTATATTTCTGTGCAACATTAAAAGCATCAGATTTTATTTACCAGAAAGTATAGAATAACATTTTGCATAATTCATAATTACTTATCTTCTACAGCAGCAATTTGCATTTCCTTGTCAATGCGTACTAATTAAACATAAACATTGAAATCTTAAAACACTAAGGAAGATTTAGAAAAGAGCAAAAAATAATTTTTGAAGTAACTTCATTGTTGGGATTTACCTTCTGTTCACCAATGCTGTAGTCCAGTTAATTTTTAGAAAAGTTATTTTGGCATGAAGTAATTAAATGATATTTATATTTGCATTAAACACAGTTTAATGCTGTTACAGTACCATATCAAACAACAAATTGAGTTGTACAGCTACTTTCTGCTTTTGATTTCTATATTATCGAAGATGCATACTATAAAGTTCATTCTTTGATGCGATCAATGACTAGGTCTCACTGTCCACAGCATAGTATTTAATATGAAGAGGAGAATTAAATATATTCTAGTGGTCCTTCAGACAGGTCCAACAGTGACTATTAGCACACTAAATTTAAAGTAGGATTAAAGAGCTTACTTCAATAAGACTTTAGTTAGGTTACACTTAGAATATTGTATTCAGTTCCGGTCACCACATTACAGAAAGGATGTGGAGGCTTTGGAGAGGGTGGCACAGTGGCTCAACGGTTAGCACTGCTGTCTCGCAGCGCTAGGGGCCCAGGCTCGATTCCAGTCTTGGGCGATGGTGTGTGGAGTTTGTACATTCTCATCGTATCTGTGTGGGCTTCCTCCAGGTGCTCCGGTTTCTTCCCAAAGATATGCAGATTGGGCAATAAAGCATGGCCAATTCACCTAATGTGTTCAGGGATGTGTAGGCGAGGTGCATTAGTTAGGGGAAATGTACAGTAATAGGATAGAAGAATGGGTCTGGGTGGGATACTCTTCAGAGGGGCAGTGTGGACTTGTTGGGCCAAATGGCCTGTTTCCACACTGTAGGGATTCTAGGACTGAGAACATTTCAAGATTCAGTGAGAGAGATAAGAAGAAGCATCTTTACTTAGAGTTGTTGGAATTAGAACAGGAGAGTAGAAGAGATGGATTCTACAGGAGTTTTCATAAGAAAGCTGGATATAATTTGAAAGTAATCCATTTGGACGGCTTTGGAGATTAGAATATGAATCCCTATAATATGGAAACAGAACATTTGGCCCAACAAGTCCACACCGACCCTCCAAAGAGTAACCCACCCAGACCAGTTTCCCTACCCTATATTTGCCCCTGGCTAATGCACCTAACCTACACATCCCTGAACACTATGGACAATTTAGCATGGCCAATTCACCTAAGCTGCACATCTTTGGATTGTGGGAGGAAACCGGAGCAACGGGAGGAAACTCATGCAGGCACAGAAGGAATGTGCAAACTCCGCACACAGTCACCCGAGTCTGGAAGCGAACCCGGGTCCCAGTGCTAACCACAGAGCTGCTGTGCTGCCCCAATAGTGAGGCTGGAGAATGAGTAGCTTTTTCAGGAGCTGGTACACAAGATAGGTTGCATACCCTTCTGTACTGTAAGATTCTATGATGTATTAAATCATTTGGATTTAAACTGATATTCAGTGACCATATAAAAATAACAAATTAGTGGCCTATTGTGCATCCTGCTCAATTTGCTTTCATATTAAAGGGCAAGTTTATTCCATAGAAAATTTCAGTCAAGAAATGAGCCATTTAACTAATCAAAGTTGAGGATTGTGTTTTACTTCATTCTCTTCCTAGGCCCAAAAGACCTTTTTAATGTTACAATTTTTCAAATAATGCAAGTTCCCAAATAAAAATCAAACTGCAGTAATGGATAGTGTCCAGTAGCAATACATCATGTTATTTCACGAGGTGTTAATGACAGAAAATTACAATTCTAATCACTCATGGTGTTAATTTTTTTTTCATCTTCACTTTATAGTTCATTTTGAGGTTATTCTGACTAACAGAAATAATCCTTACTATTACTTTCAAGACAACCATTCAAAATCTTCATTAGATCACTCATGAATTTCATGGTAGTAGTGATAAATATCCTAACCTTTCAAATCTGTCTTCAGACCTGTCATTTTTCATTTGTCAAAATATTCATAGAATCACAGAATTTTACAGTACAATGTCAAATTCAACAATCATGATTGTACTGGCTAATAAAAGAGCTACCCAGCTCGTGTCAGTCTCCACCCCCATCTCCACAGGTCTCTGACTTCATCATATTCAAATATATATTCAGCTGTTTTTTGAAATGTCCTATGGAATCCACCTCCACCACTCTCCAAGGCAACGGTTTTCAAGTCCTAACAAGTCTCAAAGTAAAGACATTTCTCCTCATCGCACTCTGAGCTCTCTTGATGACAATATTGAAATTGTGACCCCTAATTACCACTGTACTAGCTAGCAGAACAGATATATCTTTCTTTATAAAAACTGGATGCTGTAAATCAAACAAAAAAACAAGTTCTCTCCTCCCATGACCCTCCCCGAGAACCTCAAGTAATAATCAAAGTTGTAAAATTACTGTAACACTAATCAAAGTTTTGTAATACTATTTCTGTAATACTATTTCTGAGAAAGAGTCACTGGACCTGAAGTGTTAACTTTGAATTCTCTTTACGGATGCTCCTAGACCTGCTGAGCTTTTCCAGCAACTTGTTGTTTTTGTATCCTTCTTTGCCCAGTCAAAACTCTTAACTTTGAACACCTCAATAAAGTGACATCATAATCTCCCCTGTGCCATGAAGAATAAGCCCAACACTCTATTCTTTCCTTGTATCTAAATTCATTACTGGAATCATTCTAGCAAATCTCTGAACTCTCTCCAGGGTGCTAACATCCTTTCTTTTAAATAAGGTGCACAGAACTGAACACAATGCTCCAAATGTGGTGTAAACAATGATTTGTAGAGGTGAAGCATCACCCTATGAGCCTTCATAACTATTGTTTCAACTTGTCTGGCCACCTTCTCAGAATAATGCATGTGAACCCTGAGGTCCCTCTGCTCCTGAAATTTCCTCAAAGTTGTACAATTGAGCCTGTATGATCTTTCCATGCTCCTTCCACTGTCTGTCACCTCATCAAAGAATGACCTTGATAAGTTCTGTTAATATTCGTGTTGTGTATCATTAACTTATTTTTCTCTAAATGTGTATATATATGGCCTCCACCACTTCTCACTACTGATGTCAAGCTGACAGGTCTGTAGTTTCCTGGGTTATTCTTTGTCCCTTTCTTAAACAATAGTGTCATGTGCAATTGTCCAGTCCTCTGGCACTAATCCTGTGCTCAGAGAGAAAGAGTTCTTCAAATGGCTGTGTAATTTATTCTTTTAACTCTCCTGGTAATCCAGAATGCATCCCATCTGGGCTAGTGATTTCTTTAACTGGAGTGCTGCCAGCCATTTTAGCATCTTCTCTTTATCTATCACTATACAGGTCAGCTGCTCAACACCCATGTTTACAACTAGGCCATTTATTAATGAATGTATGATGCAGCCTTTCCATTGCTAATGCATCCTTCCTATCACAGGATGTCCAGCTATGGTTTGTTACAAAATAATCTTAATGTCAATTAATAACCATTGCAGGATAATTTAAAGATCAGGAATTCATCATTTGTGAATTTATTATCAGTAGGTTGGAGAAAAATACAGTATTAAAAATATCGCAGTAATATAAAATATAGTCTAGGTTTTAATTTAGAAGACAGAAGGGGTAGTAATCTGAGGAGCTGGACAAACACTCACGTTTTACTCAAATTGGTGATTTGACCTTTTAGATTAGATTTCTTACAGTGTGGAAACAGGCCCTTCGGCCCAACAAGTCCACACCGCCCGCCGAAGCGCAACCCACCCATACCCCTTACCTAACACTACGGGCAATTTAGCATGGCCAATTCACCTAACCTGCACATCTTTGGACAGTGGGAGGAAACCGGAGCACCCGGAGGAAACCCACGCAGACACAGGGAGAACGTGCAAACTTCACACAGTCAGTCGCCTGAGTCGGGAATTGAACCCAGGTCTCTGGCGCTGTGAGGCAGCAGTGCTAACCACTGTGCCACCGTGCCACCTTCTTCATCATCACCTCTATAAAGTACAGCCATTGTACTTCTCCATTATATCTTTGCAGCTATTTTCTGGATAACTCTCTTACCTTCCACTTTGATTCACCATGAAACTCCTACCTTGATTTGACTTTCCAAAATGCAAAACCTCACGCTTATCAATATTAAACTCCATTTGCCATTTACTGACCCACTTCCCCATCTGATCAAGGTACTGCTGCAATTTCTGACAACCTTCCTCACTGTCCATGATACTGCCTATTTTAGTGTCATCTGCAAACTTACTAAACCAGCCATGTACATTCTCATCCAAATCATTGATATAGACAACAAACAGCAATGGGCCCAGCACCAACCCCTGAGGGACTCCAATAGTCACAGGCCTCCAGTTCGGACAAGCATCCGTCCACTATTACCATCTGCTTCCTACCGTCAAGCCAATTGTGTATCCAATTTGCCAGCTCACACGAGAGAGAGAGACTAATAGTGTTTTCCACAAATGTGCACAGTGTTGTATACGGACATTAGTAAGACTTTTGATAAGGTTTCACACAGTAGATTATTGCATAAAATACAGAGATTCGTGATTGAAGGTGATTTAACAGTTTGGATCAGAAATTTGATTGATGGGAAATGTTCATCCTGGAGCTCAGTTACCAGTGGTGTGCCACAAGGATCTCTTTCGGTCCACTGTTGTTTGTCATTTTTATAAGTGATCTGAATGCGGCTTTAGAAGGATGGGTTAGTCAATTTGTGAATGACACTAAAGTAGGCAGAGTTGTGGACAGTCCCGATGGATGTTGTGGGTTACAGAGGGACATACATAAGATACAGAGCTGGGCGGAGAAGTGGCAAATGGAGTTTAACGCTGAAAAGTGTGAGGTAGTTCACTTCAGAAGTAGTAATAGGAATGCAGAGTACTGGCTAAAGGTAAGATTCTTGGCAGAATAGATGAAGAGAGAGATCTTGGTGTCCAGGTGCATAAATCCCTGAGATTTGCCTTGCAGATTGATAGGGTTGTTAAAAGGCATATAGTGTGTTGGCATTTATTGGTATAGGGATTGAGTTTTGGAGCCATGAGGTTATGCTTCAGCTGTATAGGACACTGGTAAGACCGCACCTGGAGTATTGATTACAGTTCTGGTCACCGCGTTATAGGAAAGATGTGGAAGCTTTGGATAGGGTTCAGAGGAGATTTACTAAGATGTTGCCTGGTATGGAAGGAAGGTCTTACGAGGAAAGGCTGAGGGAACTGAGGCTGCTTTCATTGGAGAGAAGGTTGAGAGGTGACTTTATCTTATCCGTCTCGATTATCAGAGGGTTAGATAGGGTGGACAGTGAGACCCTTTTTCCTTGAATGGTGAAGGCTAACATGCGGGGACATAGCTTTAAATTGAGGGGTGATAGATCAGGGACAGATATCAGGGATAGTTTCTTGACTCAGTAGTAGGGGCGTGGAACAGCCTGCCTGCAAAAGTAGTAGACTCACTGACATTAAGAGCATTTAAATGGGCATTGGACATACATATGGATAATAATGGAATGGTTAGATAGGCAGATTAATTTCACAGGTCATCACACCATCAAGGGCTGAAGGTGTCATGTTCTAGGTTTTAGGTTCTCATCTTTCTTTGCTGGAAGATTTCTGGGCATTAGATTAGATTCCCTACAGGGTGGAAACAGGCCCTTCGGCCCAACAAGTCCACTCTGACTCTCCGAAGAGTAACCCACCCAGACCCATTTCCATCTGACTGATGCATCTAATACTATGAGCACTTTAGCATGGCCAATTCCCCTGACCTGCACATCTTTGGATTGTGGGAGGAAACCGAAGCACCTGGAGGAAACCCACGCAGACACAGGGAGAATGTGCAAACTCCACACAAACAGTCGCTCAAGGCTAGAATCGAACCTGGGACCCGGGTGCTGTGAGGCAGCAGTGCTAACCACTGAGCCACCATGTTGCCCCGTCCACTATATGGACCAATCTTCTTCTTCTCAGTCCTTCCTTTGCTATGACTCTTGAACACAAAGGGGGCCCAAAAAACTTGATCACACAGATCAAATTTGACAGCGGACACACTGTTATATGTCAGCATGTGTCTCAGCAGGATGAAGGGAGTCTGAAACAAAGCCTTACAAACCTCACAGTGAAATAGTCTCTCAAGTGTCGCTTTTCTGGTTCTGATGTATATTTGTGAGCAAATACTTGCCGTAAGAATTGCATTCCTTAAAAATGAGCCGTTGCTTTATTTTTTTGTTACTTTAATGTATCTCCCTGTCAGGAAGACTGTGCCATATGTCAAACGAATAAAATGTTTCTTCTCATCTTGCACATGTTTACAAACTGATTCCACTTGGAGTTTTGTTTTTTGGGAGTTCCTCCTGATGTTTTATGATATGTAGATATGCAAAAAGAACAAATTTATTATGGGCAACAAAAAAGCTAACAAACTAAATTCATACTTTGCTCTCACTTCAAAAGGAGAGTATATGAATAACATAACATAAAATAATGCAGAAAACAGGGTTTCATGAGAAGGAAGAATTGTAGTAAATCTGTATTCATGGAGAAATCATGCTGGAGAAATTGATGGGATTGAAGTCTGATAAATCAAGGCCTGATAATCCACATCCCAGAGTTTTTCAGGAAGTGGCCCTAAAAATAATAGACAAATTGGCGATTATCTTTTCAGATTCTTTAGACTCTGGAACAATTCCTTCAGATTGGAGGGCAGCTAATGGAACGCCGCTATTTAACAAGGGAGGTAGCTAGAAAATGGAGTTGTAGATCAGAAAGTCTGGTGTCATAGTGAAGATGATGCTAGAATTCATTATAAAGGATTTAATAGCAGAGCACTTAGAAAGCATCGATAGATACACTCAGCATGGATTTATAAAAGGGAAATTATGCTTGATAACATCTACTGAAATTCTTTGAGGATGTAACTGGTAGGGCTGCTCAGGGGGAAACCAGTGAATATAGTTTATTTAGATGTTCAGAAGGCTTGATAAGTCCCAAATAAGATATTAATGTGTAAAATTAAAGCACATGAATTGTAAGTAGTGTGTGGAGATGGAGAGAAAATTGGTTAGCAGATAGGAAGTAAAGAAGAATAAATGGGTATTTTCCTGAATGGCAGGTAGTGACTAATGGGATAACTAGGATCCCAGCTATTCACAATTCAAGTGAATGAGTTAGATGAGGGAATTAAATGTAATATCTCAAAGTTTGTTGATTACAGAGATCAGGTTGGAAGGTTGAACTGTAGATTGGTTGCAGTGCACACAAGCTGACTGAATGAGCAAATGCAATGTAACACTGATAAGTGTGAGGTTATCCAGTAAACATAAGCTTACAGGTGCAGGAGGTAGTAAAGGCACCAAACTGTAAGTTGGCCTTCATAGTCAAAGGACTTGATTACAGGTACAAAGATATTTTGCAATTATACAGGACATTAGTGAGGCTATATCTTGAATAATGTGTGCAGTTTGTGTCTGCCAGCAAAGAAACACAAGAACATAAAACCTAGAGAATGTGACAGCCCTGAGATGGGAGGACTTGCACATGTAGAGAGATTGAGTTGTATTCACTGGAATTTAGGACAATGAGGAGGATTTCACAAAAAAAATATAAAATTCTAACAGGATTAGACAGATTAGGTGCAGGAAGGATATTCCTGGTGGGTCTGGAAACAGAGGTTATAGTTTAAGTTTAAAGGGGTAAACCTTTTAGAACTGAGATGAGGGAAACTTTCTCCATCTAGAGAGTTGTGATCCTGTGGAATTCAGTACCACAGAAAGTGGGATTAGGGTATCAGTCTTGATGGTCAGCCATAATCATAATGAATAGCAGAGAAGGCTCCAGGAGTTGAATGTCCCACTCCTGTTTCTGTCTTTCTGACATTAAGAAAAAGTTAGCTGTGTCTGTAGTTTTAAAAAAACTGTTCACCAGCTTCTTCATGGCCAAGCGTTAGGTTTGGATTGGGTTGCCATCTAGCTGGTTTATCTGAATAAGGTAGAAATTGTTCTAAATTGAAACAATTTATTGACACAATATAATGCATTTTAGAAGATTGAACTCTATAGTCATAGTTAAGAGAAATATGGAGAAAGTGAGGTTTGCAGATGCTGGAGATCAGAGTCAAAAAGTGTGGCGCTGGAAAAGCACAGCAGGTCAGGCAGCATTGGAGAACAGGAGAGTTGATGTTTTGAGCAGGAGCTCTTCATCAGGAACTTTTCAGGTCTAGATGTGATGGCCTTAATGATGGTCTCATGATTTTGCTTGCTCTATAGTGAGAAAAGACAATATCCTAAAGGATAATTTTTCAGCAACACAAAAAATGAGAGTGATCAGAATGACCTACCCACCTTCTGGCTTCCCTAACCACCCTCACACCTTCTGACCACTTCTGGGACAGCCAGTCTTAGTAACTGCCTGGGGTGACAGCACTGCCGACAGCCTACCTGCCATCTGGCTCTCACCTACCCCGATGCACCATTTGGCCTATGGACCGCCCTGAAAAACCTTCCAACCACCTCTCAGAGAGCCCATTCCTCTCCCTGGGACAATGGCGCACTGGGCAGCCCACAAGCCTTCCGGATCTTAGCTGCTTTGACATATCTTCGAACCACCTCTAGGACAGCCCGTTCGGATTACCTCTTCTTGGGAAGACAGTGCTCAGAACAGCTTACCACCTTCTGGCTCTCAGGGCAACATTGGGCCCATCCACCTCGTGGCCTTTGGGCCCGCATACCCACTCTCCAGCTCTCAGGATGAGCACTTTTAGGACAACCTATGAGCCTCCCAGCTCAGTGAGGCTTGCCAGACCCAGGGACACAAGACCATGCAGGTAAAATTCAACAAGTAGCAAGAATCAGTTGATTACCAACAAACCGTCTTTTTGGTACACAGTCTATTACCCCAAACAGTTCTTTTCAAAATGCAGAATCCCCTCCCTGGAACAGAGTCCAATCCAATATGCAGAATGCATTGTCATTAATAGTCTACAACCAAAGGCAGAGTCCACTCCAGTATGCAGAGTTCTCTCCTGAAGGCAAATACACACCTCACAGCACACCCAAGTATTCAGTCTCCAAAGAGGCCTGGTTTATCCAGAGAGAACCAGGTCCACTGACAGGAACACAGTACATTCTGAGTTAACTGCACAATCGTTACAGAGGCCCAGGTCACCAAAGGGCTAGGCCTACCCATACAGGACCAACTCAGCTGGAAAGATGTATTTTCTCACAAGGGCTCAGTCCAAACACCAAAAAGCAAAAACACAAAAAAACCCAAAACGCAAGGACTAAGCCCTGCCAGAAAATCAGCATAGTCCTTTTCTCAAAAAAAGAGTAACAGGCTGTAACCAGCCAGTGAAACAACAGTTCCCTATTGAGAACTCATTTAGCACATTGACTGAAGATCAGCCAGTTCAGAAAGCAATCCTCAATAAAAAAAAAAGAATACCAGTTAACAACTGAGTGTAAACCAGCCAGTTCAGGAATCAGGTTTCTCCCCACCCCAACATACAGAAACCAATAGCAGCAGCATACTAACTGTGACCAGTCAGTTCAGAGTCAATCCCCTAAAGTGAGATTTAAAATCTCTATTTATTTTTCCTGTTTATATTTTATTAAATAGCACAGTTCACAAACAAACATCATAACATTCAAAATATAGAGTCCATTCTGGTATGCACAGTCCACTCCTGAAGGCAGCAAATACACACCCAGGTGTTCAGTTTCCAAAGAGGCCTGCTTTATCCAGAGAGAACCAGGCCCACTCACAGGAATACAGTACATTGTGAAGGTGCAGTTAACTCAAGGGTTTGGTTCATTCCTGAACTCCGGAACACAGCAAACGCTCACCTCCCAGCACATTTGTTTAGTCTTTACAGAGGTCTAATACACTGACAAAGGCTGGGTCTACCCACAGGAACAGCTCATCTGGTCTCAGTTGAAACAACAAAAAAAAGTGAAAACACACTCAAGAGAAAGGAAGCCAGAGTGCAAGGGCTAAGCGCTGCCACAAAAATCAACATCATCCTTTTCTCAAAGAAAGAGACAAATGTAACACAGGCTGTAACCAGTGAAAGAACAGTTCTCTCATGAGAACTGATTTACACCTGAAAAACATTGATCGTGTAGATCAGACCATTTAGAAATCAGTCCTCAAAACAAAAAGAATGCCAGTTAACAAATTGGCTGTATAATACAGCCAGTTCAGGAATCAGGTTTCCTTAAAAAAAACAAACAGAAACCAACAGCAGCAGTAACACACTGACTATGGCCCAGTCAACACAGTCAGTCCCCTAAACTGAGGAGATTCTAAATCCCTTTAAAAATTTTATTAAACAGTACAAAATACAGTTAACACACAAAGCAGCAGTTCACAAAATAAGTAAATAAAGGGAAATGACAACAAAGCCAGTCCCCAAAACCCACTGTTCAACCAGTTTTCAGGGAGGGGAGGACAAACTTCAAATTCCACTTCTATTCATCACAAAAATAACAGTAACAAACACAAACAAAACAGTGCAATCAAATGAGAACACACATAGAACACAGCCTATATATAAATAAATAAAAGAAGACACCTAACACCTATCAGCACCACATACTGATCAGATCATCCTTGATGAACCTTCCTGCAGGACAGTTGTCAGCCTTCCAGTTTCCAGCCACCCTGCAAACTGACTGACCCTCCCCAGGCCCACTTTCCTCCAGGCTGGTCTTTGACACCCAAGCTCCCAGTCATCCTGTGTACTAACTGAACTACCCCAGGTCATTTTCCTATGAGCTGGCGGTTTGCCTTCCGGTTTCTGGCCACCCTGCGTACTGACTGACCCTCCACAGCCCACTTTCCTCAGGGACAGGCATCAGCCACTGGTTCCTGGTCACCCAGCATACTAATCAAACCTGCTTTCCTACAGTCATGTTGTCAGCCTTCCAGCACCTAGCCACCCTGTGTGTCACCCTTTCATCTGGACAGCATTGCTACAGAACAGTCATCAGCTGTCCAGCTCCCAGCCTCCCTGCATACTGATCAGTCCTCCCCTGGTCTGCTTTCCTACAGGTTGCCATTGGTCACCTGACTTAGCATCCCCATGTACTGACCAGTCTGCCCAACACCAGCATTCCTGTGAGGACACTAGTAGTTGTCTGGCCCCACTTACTGACAGGCTCCTCCCAGTCATTTTTCTCCAAGCTGGTCATCAACCCTCCAGCCCACAGCCAGCCAATGTAGGGCTGCCCCTCCCTTGACCAGCTTTCTTCTGGGAATGTTGTCAGCTGCCTGTGTACTAACAGAACTCCCAGCCTGCTTTCCCCCAGGCCGGTCATCAACACTCCCACTACTAATTGTCCACATACTGACTAGCGCACTCTGGCCTGCACTCAAACAATTAAATACAAAGCCCGCATACATTAACAATTCACAAAATCCTTACAATGCAGTTTCCAGTACCAAGGTAGAGTGCACACCCCACAGCAGACAGAGATGTTTCATCTCTTTAGAGGCCTGACCCTTCCATAGAGAACCAGGCCCACTCACAGGAACACAGTACATTGTGAAAATGCAATTAACTCAGGGGTTTGGTCCATTCCAGGATGCAGCAATTGTTCACCTCCAAACACACACACAGATGTTCAGTCTTTAGAGGCCTAGTCACCCAAAAGTCCAGGCCTACCCATACAAGACCAGCTCATTTGGAAAGATGTATTTTCTCACAAGTGCTCAGTCCAAATACCAAGAAGTGAAAGCACATTCCACAAATAAACTAAGAAAACTAGAAAATCAGCATAATCCTTTTCTCAAAAGGAAAAGAATAACACACAGCTGTAACCAGCCAATGAAACAACAGTTCCCTAATGAGAACTGATTTACACCTATAACACATTGACTGTTTAAATCAGCCAGTTTAAAAGTCAATCAATAAAAAAGAATATTAACTAACAAACTGACTATATGGTTCAGCCCATTCAGGAATCAGGTTTCTTCCAAAAACAGACAGACAGGAACACTAGGTAAAAACAAGGACTGCAGATGCTGGAAACCAAAGTCTAGATTAGAGTGGTGCTGGAAAAGCACAGCATGTCAGGCAGCATTGGAAGAGCAGGAAAATCGACATTTCAGGCAAAAACCCTTCATCAGGAATAGATCTCTATTCCTGTTGAAGGCTTTTGCCTAAAACATCAATTTTCCTGCTCCTCCGATGCTGCCTGACTTGCTGTGCTTTTCCAGCACCACTCTAATCATTAATAGGAACACACTGACCATAGCCCAATCAGCCCCCTAAACTGAGAAGGTTCTAAATCTCCTGTTTATATCTGTCAGCCAGGGCTCCCTGATTGGAGTTGTTAACCTGAACCAATCAAAGATCTTATAGTTAATTAGATCTACCTGGTGATTGTTCCAATGTCTGCAATCTATATCTAATGGAGGAACAGGGCACTTGTAGCAGTCTCCTTTCTTCTCATTTGTATCTTCATTGACATAAATATTGAATGTCCAGATCACAATCAAGGCCTTCAGTCAGACCCTACCTCCTAATCTATGCAGTTCTGTTTCTCTATTAATACCCTTTGCCATCTTTTCAGATACTGCATTATTTAGAAAAGTTTCAAAAGGACAGCTGGAATAGGGCCATAAATACAATTCTCTAAAGATCAGACAAAAATCAACCTCCAAACAACTGGGTATGAAAATGGTGTGATTCACATTACTGATTAATGGTGAACTAGAATAGATCTACCCCTATAGATTACACAAGTAAACTTGGATATGATCCAGAACTGTCAGTCTATTGGCCTTTGTTCTTTCTGACTAATTTTGGCTTTTTAAATCACACAAGTTCTTTTTCAATTTATGGTAGATGACTTTTCACCCTACGCACTGAGGTTATAAATGTGTTCAGGAAGAATGCCTTTATGATTTCATTATCTATAGCTCATGTCAGAACTCATATTATAACAATGATAATAAAGGTGGTACAGCTTGTGGCTTGGATATTATTTCCTCCATTTTTAAAAGCTGTCTTCTGTGGAAAACTAAAATAGTTTTGCCTGTCATGATTGACCAATCAGACTGTAGCAGCAGTTTGTTTTAAAAGTGCTGAGCTTTATCATATTATAGCTCATTTTGCATTGATGAAATCAATTTGTTGTTGCTTCAACAAATTTATTTTGCTCCATGTTACTTAGACTTGAGATTTGTTACTTTTAGTAAGCAGTACTCTGAGTCTTTTCATAAAATGAACAATGTATGTGTATTATAAGTTCTGTATTTACAATTAATTGAAACTGTGGTTGATTGGTAAACTATTTCAATTTTAATATTTATTAATCTGCTAAATAACTCATTAACTGGCAGTCAAATGTGCAGACTTCAGTCTATTCAATAAACTGTATATTTATTTAATATTTCATTGGATCTACTTAATATACATGAAAGTGTGTAATACAAACATCCAACACATTTCACATACACCAAAGAGAATAAATGGGTTCATGTTTGCATGTAGCCATAACTAAGGAAGCTATATTATCTTGGATTGGAAATTAGAAAAAAATTTGATGAAAAGTGGTTCCAACAACACCTTACAAACTAGTACGATAACACATTTTAGCAGTCATAGAGATGTACAGCATGGAAACAGACACTTTGGTCCATTTCGTCCATGCCGACCAGATATCCTAATCTAATCTAGTCCCATTTGCCAGCTACCGGTCCATATCCCTCAAAACCCTTCCTATTCATATACTCATCCAGATGCCTTTTAAATGCTGTAATTATACCAACCTCCACCACTTCCTCTGGCAGCTCATTCCATACACACAGCACCAGCTGCATGAAAACGTTGCCCCTTAGGTCCCTTTTATATTTTCCCTCTCACCCTGAACAGGACAGGATGGGACGGGATGGCATAGAGTTCCTAAGGTGAAAACAGGCCCTTCAGCCCGTCAGGTCCTCACTGACCCTCTGAAGAGTAGCCCGTACTCTTCATTAATCCTATATTTACTCCTGACTAATGCACCTAACCTACACACCCTTGAACACTATGAACAATTTAGCATGGTCAATTCACCTAACCTGCATATCTTTGGATTGTGGAGGAAATCGGAGCATCCAGAGGAATCCCACGCAGACACGGGGAGAATTTGCAAACTCTACACACACAGTCGCCCGAGGCTGGAATCAAGCCCAGGTCTCTGGCGTTGTGAGGCAGCAGTGCTAACCACTGAGCCACCATGCCGTCCCACCCTGGACTCCCCACCCCAGAGAAAAGGCCTTATCTATTTATCCCCTCATGATTTTATAAACCATGTTCCAGGGAAAACAATGCCAGCCTATTCAGCCTTTCCCTATA
Organism: Chiloscyllium plagiosum; assembly: GCF_004010195.1. NCBI lineage: Eukaryota > Metazoa > Chordata > Chondrichthyes > Orectolobiformes > Hemiscylliidae > Chiloscyllium > Chiloscyllium plagiosum. Next base: position 68,930,270 of record NC_057713.1, read on the forward strand.
GCTCAAGCTCTCTAGCCCTGGCAACATTCTTGTGAATCTTTTCTGAACCCTTTCAAGTTTCACAACATCCTTCTGATAGGAAGGAAACCAGATTTGCAAACAATATTCCAAAAGTGACCTAACCAATGTTCTGTACAGCTGCAACACAACCTCCCAACTCCTGTACTCAGTACTCTGACCAATAAAGGAAAGCATACCAAACGCCTTCTTTATTCGACTAGATTCTCTACAGTGTGGAAACAAGCTCTTTGGCCCAACAAGTCTACACCGCCCCTCTGAAGAGAAACCCACCCAAACCCATTCCCCTACCTATATTTACCCTGACTAACACACCTAACACTGTGGGCAATTTAGCATGGCCAATTCACCTGACCTGCACATCTTTGGATTGTGGGACGAAACCGGAGCACCCGGAGGAAACCCACGCAGACAAGGGGAGAATGTGCAAATTCCACACAGACAGGCAGGAATCGAACCCAGGACCCTGGTGCTGTGAGGTAGCAGTGTTAATAACTGAGCCACTGTGCCACCCAATTATTATCCTATCTGAGACTCCACTTTTGAGGAACTATAAACCTACACTCTAAGGTCTCTTTGTTCAGCAACGTTCCTCAGGACCTTACCATCAAGTGTATAAGTCCTGCTCAGATTTGCTTTCCCAAAATGCAGCACCTCACATTTATCTAAATTAACTCCATCTGCCACTTCTCAGCCCATTGGCCCATCTGATCAAGATCCCGTTGTACTCTGAGGTAACCTTCTTTGCTGTCCATTAAACCTACGATTTTGGAGTCATCTGCAAACTTACTAACTATACCTCCTATGCTCACATCCAAATCATTTATATAAATGATGAAAAGTAGTGGACCCAGCATTGATCTTTGTGGCACACCACTGGTCAAAGGCCTCCAGTCTAAAGAGCAACCTTCCACCACCACCCTCCATCTTCTACCTTTGAGCCATTTCTGTATCCAAATAGCTAATTCTCCCTGTATTCTAACCTTGCTAACCAGTCTCCCATGAGGAACCTTGCCTTATTGAAGTCCATATAGATCACGTCCACCGCTCTGCCCTCATCAATCCTCTTTGTTACTTATTCAAAAAACTCAATCAACTTTGTGAGACATGATTTCACACACACAATGCCATGTTGACTATCCCTAATCAGTCCTTGCCTTTCCAAAGACATGTACATCCTGCCCCTCAGGATTCCCTACAACAACTTGCCCACCTCTGATGTTAAGCTCACCAGACTATAGTTCTCTGGCTTTTTCTTACCCCCTTTCTTAAATAGTGGCACATTAGCCAAACCCCAGTCTTCCGGCACCTCGCCTATGACTATCAATGATACATATATCTCAGTAAGAGGCCCAACAATCACTTTCCTAGCTTCTGACAGAGTTCTAGGGTACACCTAATCAGGTTCTGGGGATTTATCCACTTTTATGCATTTCCAGACATCCAGCACCTCCTCCTCTGTAATATGGACATTTTTTCAAGATATCACCATCTATTTCCCTACATTCTATATCATCCATGTCCTTCTCCACAGTAAACAATGATGCAAAATACTTGTTTAGTATCTCCCCCATCTCCTGTGGCTCTATACATCGTATGTAGATACAGTTTTTTGTTAAAACCTGAAAACAACTGCAGATGCTAGAAAACAGAAGTTGCTAGAAAAGCTCAGCACATCTACAGCATTTGTGCAGAGAAGACAGAATTAACGATTTCAGTTCCAGTGACACTTGGGTCCTGAGGAATGTTAACACTGATTTCGCTTCACAGATGCTGCCATACCTGCCGCAGTTTTTTTTGTTGTTGCTCTGTGCACCAGTTAAGTGTTCTATACCTGTGAGCAATGACTATAGATTATCCATCCATCCATTTATTTATTTACTCATTCATTCACCACTACTAAAAAGCATTCTCAATTCCAAAACTCAACCATCCAGCTACAGCAGTTGCTTTCTCCAGAATGGGATGTGCGCAGGCAAAACTTCGAGTAATACAGAATGTGCACATCCAAGATGCAACCAGATAGACAAGTCTCGGATGCGCACACACCTCCACCATACCTCCACGAAGCCGGTTCCAAATCTAGTATGAACCTTGAATATCCAAAGGGTCCACATTAGCAGAAATGACTGGAGACGAACCTCATCCACCTTGAGGAATGTAATAGTCTTGAGAGCAAACTAGAGAAATGTAAACAGGTTCCTGCAGAAACGATGAGAGAAAAAAACCTAGATGAAAAATTTACCTTTATTGTGCAAAAATGAAATTAAAATAATGTCTGTGTACAGAAGTTGATGATTTTCTATATAGATTGGACAGAGATCAGGCAGATGTGGAACAGAGCTGGGACCAAGTGTCAGACAGAATTCTGCTTATCCAGTTTAGTACTGATCTTGTTCGAATAAACACAAAGTTAATCTGCATGCCTGAGTCCTGTGATTTGTATAGGAAAGTTAACCACCACAACCTGATGTTAACATATTGTGACTATTTAATTTCTAGTTAGCGTCTTGTGCAAAATACAAATTAGATCTCCCAGTAGGTGTTGCTACAATAGCAACTTCTAAATTTCCCAGCTTTGAAGGAAGCCAATATATTGCTGGCAGAGATTAGATGTGCCAACTTTTCTTACAGCACAAGTGAGATATCCCACAGGGAGTTCAAGTGATAAATCAAACCCAAAGAAAGGTTCTGAAGAAGGGTCATTGGGCTCAATGTTAACTCTGTTTTCTCTCCACAGATGTGACCAGACCAGCTGAGTTTCCCAGCAATTTCTGTTTTTGTTTCAGCTCTGCAGCACCTGCAGTTATTTGTTCTATTTATCCCAAAGAAATGCAGACAGGCGGAGACTCAGATGGAGTCAGTGATAGGGAGGGAGATATATAGGCAGTGTGATAGTGGGTGGTGTTTTGTTTGCACAGACCTCATAATAATATACAGTTGCCAGATATTCCAGTGTTTGAAACAGCTGTGTACCTGAGATAAGCTTCTGTGCCTGCCTCAGCAAATGTAGTGCCTGCTCAATGATTCCATGATTTCTGTCAGGATCAACATCAGGGAGCATCTGCTGCTGCAATTCTGATGTTATCATTATGATTGCAGCTCACAAACCTTTAAAGCTTTTATAAGTTTGCTGATTCAGGCCTTAAAATGTCACCATGCTGACCTTTTAAATGGGTTGTTTGTTCACAACAGTGACCGACAACGGAGCAAGAAACTGGGTCATTGCAACATCACATTATGACTGTCAGCAGTTTTTGAAACAATTGCACACTTTTCAAGTAATATAGTGGCCTTGAGGACAACATGTGATAATCAGACTTTTTTTTGTACTGCAACTGATTGCTGTATGATTAGTTGCAGTAGATGCTTCCCGATGCCCTAAACAATACTGGGATTTTGGAACATTTAGTTGTTTCTTGTAACTAACATTGCTAAAGGACAAATTGCATGTTGTCCTCAGCACAGAGTCTCATAATAAATAATGGACTCATCCATTTGAATAATTATGTTAGGACACCTGGCCTGATTGTATTGCTAATTCTGTTGGGTTTAAAAAGAGGGTCACAATGTAGCTGAATGGATTCAATATTTAAAAATGAAAACAACAGAGAATTTCATCAAGAATTTCCAAACTTGTTCAAAGGTTTAAGCAAATTAAAGCAGTGATGTTACATTACTTTGCAAGGAGATACTAAACCCAATGCGCTCAGAACAATCCCTTGAACTTTGATGGAAAAGTAAAATCCTAGGTGGCATGATTGGTCAATGCATTCAGTGTAGGAGTTGAGACATCAATGTTGCAGCTGTACAGGACATTGGTGAGGCCACTTTCACAATGCGGCATTCAATTCTGGTCTAACTGCTATAGGAAGGTTGTTGTTAAAGTGGAAAAGCTTTACAAGATGTTGCTTAAATTAGAATGTTTGATGTACAGTGAGAGGCTGAATAGGCTGGGCCTTTTTTTTCTCACAGGCTGAGGGGTGACCTTATAGAGATTTATAAAACCATGAAGTCCATGAATGGGTGAATACGCAAGGTCTTTTCTCCAGCTTAGGAGAGTTCAAAACTAGACAACATAGGTTTAAGGTGAGGGGGCAAAAATTTAAAAGGGACCTGAGGGGCAACATTTTCATGCGGAGGGTGGTATCTGTGTGGAACGAGCTGCCAGAGGAAGTGGTGGAGACAGGTGCAATTAGAACATTTAAAAGGCATCTGGATGGGTACATGAATAGGAAGGGTTTAGAGGGATATGGGCCAAATGCTGACAAATGAGACAAGATCAATTTAGGATATCTGGTCAGCGTGGATGAGTTTGACTGAAGTTTCCGACCTGTATGACTATGATTTCATGATTGAAAGTTAAACAAACCCATTAAACAAAACAGTTGCTGAAAAGCTGAAACAACAATAGACTGGAGAAGCTGAGGAAATCTGGCAATGATTTAAAGTAGGGTCACATTACTAATGAGAGCATTAACACAAGGGATAGTAACTTCCCAACTGGAGAAGTAAGAAGTAGGAAATAAGATCCCACTTATTTAAACAAATCATTTAGGAAGGAAATTCATTCCATTTTATCCGTGGAAAAATTGGAAACTAAGCTTATGGCCTCGAGCTTCACCATCTTGGCAAAGCAGATCAAGGAGGTAAATGTGTGGCTTGAGGGGTGGTGTAGAAGGGAGGGGTTTATATGTTTGGGAGATTTGAATCATGTTTGGCTAAGGAAAAAGCTGTTTGGTAGAGATAGGCTTCGCCTGAACAGAAGAGGAACTAATCTCCTGGCTGAGAGAGTAAATAGTGCAGTAGGGATGGATTTAAACTTGTAAGACAGAGCAGTGGCTTGAAAAATGGCTCTAGTTTTGGAAATACCAGACAGGAGAAAAGAGAGGAAAGGAAGAAGGAAGTGAGGGAACACTTCAGTGTTGAAGTCAACAAAGCAATGATTGCCTTCCAGCGGACAAAAAAGAGCGAAGGACAGGGTTAATTTGTATGTATGTTAATACACGGAGTATAGTGAACAAAATTGGGGAAGTAGAAACAGAAATTGCTTTGGAGGCTACAGCATAATAACATTGACAGAAATGTGGCTCAAGCCAGAACAGGACTGGATACTTAACATCCTGAGTTTAAGGTGGATAAAAAGGAAGATGTAACAGTCTTGGTCAAAGGTTGTATTATTGCACTTGAATGAGATAAAGTTCCTGAATTAGAATCTATGTGGATTAGAGAAACAGGAAGGGAACAGTGATGTTTATGGGTACAGACGAACCTTGATTATCTGACAGTTGATTGTCTGAATTTTGAATTATCCGGCAAGATCGCAAGGTCCTGATGCACGGCTAAACTATGTTATCTGGCAGTCGATTATCTGAATTTGATTGACTGAACAAAATATTGCCTGCCTGTGTCCTTCAGATAACCAAGGTTCCTCTGTACTTCTGATTGATCTTCAATCAGTGGGGAGGAAATTGAAAGCATTTGTAGGCAGGTTATGGAAATCTGAAGACAAATCTGAAAGAAACAGAGAATGGTGGTTGATAGGAAATGTTCATCCTGGAGTTCAGTTACTAGTGGTGCACCTCAAGGATCTGTTTGTCATTTTTATAAATGACCTGGAAGAGGGTGTAGAAGGGTGAGTTAGTAAATTTGCAGATGGTGCTAAGGTCAGTGGAGTTGTGGTTTGTGCCGAAAGATGTTGCAGATTATAGAGGGACATAGATAAGCTGCAGAGCTGGGCTGAGAGGTGGAAGATGGATGTTAGTGTAGAAAAATGTGAGGTGATTCACTTTGGAAGGAACAACAGGAATAAAGAGAACTGGGCTAATGGTAAGATTCTTGGCAGTATAGGTGAGCAGAGAGATCTCAGTGTCCATGTACATAGATCCCTGAAAGTTGCACCCAAGTTGACAGGGTTGTTAAGAAGGCATGTGGTGTTTTGTCTTTTATTGGTAGAGGGATTGAGTTTCACAGCTACGAGGTCATGTTGGAGCTCCATAAAACTCTGGTGCGGCCGCACTTGGAGTTTTGATCACCGCATTATAGGAAGGATGTGGAAGCTTTGGAAAGGGTTCAAAGGAGATTTACTAGGATGTTTCCTGGTATGGAGGAAAGGTCTTATGAGGAAAGGCTGAGGCACTTGAGACTGTTTTCGTTAGAGAGAAGTAGGTTGAGAGGTGACTTAATTAAGACATATAAGATAATCAGAGGATTAGATAGGATGGACAGTAGAGCATTTTTCCTCAGATGGTGATGGCTAGAATGGAGGGATATAGCTTTATATTCAGAGGTGATAGATATAGGGCAGATATCAGAGGTAGTTTCTTCACTCAGAAATGCCCTGTTTGCAACAGTAGTAGACTTGCCAACTTTAAGGGCATTTAAATGGTAATTGGATAGACATGTGGATGAAAATGAATAGTATAGGATAGAAAGGCTTCAGATTGATACCACAGGTTGGCACAACATCGAGGGCTGAAGGGCCTGTACTGCGCTGTAATGTTTTATGTTCTAAGTAGGGTTCTGATAGTGAGTGATTTCAATTACCCTTGGGTAGACTGGGAAAAAGGTAGAATGTGCGGCATGGAAGGGGAGAAATTCCTACAATGTGTGTAGGAGAATATTTCTGGTTGTACCAGAGAGGGAGCTGTATTGGATCTGGTCCTAAAATATGAGGCAGGCCAAGTGGAGAACGCGAGAGTGGGGGAGCATTTGGAAATAAACGATCATAGCATAATAAGTTGCAATATTAAGATGGAAAAAAAATCAGCCAATTATTAAAATCCTAGACTGGAAAAGGGTAGATTTTAGGGTTCTAGAAGTTGAACTGGAGCATGTTGATTGGAAACACGTTTGCTGGTAAAGCTGTGGGTGAAAAATGGAAGAATTTCAAAAAGTTAGGTTGGTACATACTAGCTAGGTGCATACCCATGAAAAATAAATACAGTGTATCCAAAGCTGGAGTATCCCGGATGACTAAGGATATTGGTGAGAAAACAAGGAAGAAAAAGGAGGCATATTATGTATTCTGATGCATATGATAGGATCAGAAAGCACAAAGAATATGTCAAATACAGGAGAGAGGCTAGGGTTGAAATAAGGAAGATTAAGAGGAAGCATAAGGAAAGGATGGCAGGCCACACTGAAACAAATAGTAAAACATACCTTAAACATATTAATAATAAATGATTAATGATGGATGGAATTGGGCACATAAGGAACACGCAGGGAAAGCTGCTCACTGAACCAAAGGATATATCAGAGATAATAAATCAATATTTTGCTTCTGTCTTTAGCACATCAGAAGGTGGTGACAATGGCCTAGTTAAAATGTGGGTTTTGAGCAATTGAACAGTATGGAGATAGATAAAGAAACAAGGTTGGCAGCACTCCATGTACAGAACTCGCCAGGCCCAGAAAGGATGCGTCCTCAATTGTTGAGAGAATTGAGGAAGCAAATCAGGGAACCAATAACGGAAAGTTGCCAGGCCTCTTTAAATGCAAGAACAGTCCTATGGGGGCTGGAAGATTACAAATGTGACACCGTTGTTCAAGAAAGGGATAAAGGATAACCCGGGAAACTACAGATCCCTCAGCTTGTCATCAGTAGTGGGAAAATTGACAGAGGCCATCATACCGGATAAGATAAATATATATTTAGGGAAAGATAAGTTAATACAAGACAGTCAAATGGCTTTGTCAAGGGCATGTCATGTCTGAGAAATTTATTTGAGTTGTATGAAGTAGTGACAGAAGCAGAAAATGAGGGTAAGACTGTGCTGGAAAAGTACAGCCAGTCAGGCAGCATCTGGAGTGTTGTGTCAATCACTGTCATAGGTATAACCTTTGTCTAATGGATAAATGTGTTTAAGGATAGAGTATAGCAAGTTATAAGGTTACTGTAGATAAACCTTATCATCTCCACAGATGGAAACATGGGAAAAAGTTTGTTAAGTACATCCAAAACATTGTTCTTGTCCAATATGTGGATGTACCTATTCAGGAAGAAGCAAAACTTGACCTTCTCTTGGGAAATAAGGCAGGGCAAGTGACTGAAGTGTTAGTGGAGAAGCTCTTTGGTATCAGTGATCATAATTTTATTAGTTTTAAACAGTTATGGAAAAGGATAGGCCTGATTGGAAGTTAAGTTTTAAATTGATTAAGGTCAATTTTGATGACATTTGACAGGCACTCATAATATTCTCAGTTAAAGGCACCTCTGGCATGTGGGAAGTTTTCAAAATGAGATGATGAGAGTACAACAATAGCATGTTCCTGTAGTGTGAAGAGCAAGGCTGGCAGGAGTAGAGAACACTGGATGACTAAAGATATTGAGGCTCTGGTCATGAAAAATAAAGATGTATAGATCAGGTTTAGACAGTTGGGATAAAGTGAATGTCTCCATGCAGAGTGATTCCTATCATGCTCAGCCATTGCTAAATCTTCCAGAACAAGATTTGAATTCTCACCACCTCATTCAGTTATAACATACCTTTTTTTTTAATAGGATATGGGCCTCACTATCTGGGCCAGCATTTGTTGCTTATCCCAAGTTGCCCTTGAGAAGATGATTGTGAGTTAGCGTCCTGAACCATTGCAGTCCATTTTGCAACTAGACTCACAGCACTGTTAGAGAGGAAATGCTAGGACTTTGACCCAGTGACATTGAAGGAATATTTCTAAGTTAAGATGGTGGCTTGGAGGGAAACTTGTAGATGGTGTTGTTCCCACATATCATGTCCTTATGGTAGCAATCATGTGTTTGGAATGTACAGACTAAGGAGCAAAAGTATATTTCTGCATTACATCCTGTACATGGCACATGGCACATGGCATGCTACTGAGCGTTGGTGGTCCAGGAACTGAATGGCAATTCAGTCACAATCAAGCAGGCTGTGATGGTGTCAAGCTTTTGATGGTGGACAGGTCTTAGGAGTCAGGAAGTGAGTTACTCGCTGCAGAGTTCCTAGACTCTGACCTGCTAATATGGTAACCTCCAGGAAGTTGGTGGTGGGGGAATCAGTGCTGTTAATACCTATGAAAGTCAGGAGGCTCTAGATATAAAACGCTGGCATGTTATGGATTACTGTTATTATTTCTTCCTTGTTCTTAAAATCTTTGAATAAAACTTCAGCAGCCAAGTAATTCCTTCTTTAATTACTTTACCATCAGGGAATAATTTCTTGTGTTATGCCAAAAGATGAAAAATGTGATTGAATACTTCAGTATAGGCCTTACTTTTTGCTGCTCATTTCAAAAAGAATGACTGTTGAGCTTTTTAATTGGTCTTCAGCTCATCAGCATTCATTGTCTGAAGAATGCTGTTCAAGGGAAATCTATCTTTGAATTTACTTTGCATCACTGTGTGGTGCCATTCTGAAGTTTTACCTGACAATATACTTTGGTGACATACAAGGCAAATACTCATCTTTTATGGTTGTAAATAGAGATTTTCCTTTTGTGTGAAAGTTGTACATTTTTGGTTTATTTATCACATATCATCACTCTACCATCAGTCACACTGAAAATAGGCATCTGGATCCATGCTTCTGAGACATCCAGAATGTTAGTGACTGCCTTCAAGTGTGGAGGCATGGGAAGCATTGGTAGTTATAGTCATGGAGTGATCGGGCAAAACTAGAATCATTGGTATCAGGGGCAAACTTTTCATTGGTTGGAATCATAACTGGCACATAGGAAGATGGTGTGGTTGTTGAAGGTCAGTTATCTCAGTTCCATGATATCTGATGCTTCATCAAAGACCTTCCCTCCAACAAAACGTCAGAAGTTGAGGTGTTTGTCGATAATTGCACAATGTTCAGCATTATTCATGACTCCTCAGATACTAAAGCAGGATACGTTCAAATGCAACTGAACTGGACAATATCCAGACTTGGGCTGATAAGTGGCAAGTAAGATTTGCACCATTCAAATACAAGAGCCAGTTCCAATAAGAGACTATCAAACTACCACTCCGATATTCAATGATGTGATGATCATTGTGTCCCACTAAGGCTCCCATTATCAACAGTCTGGGGGTTGCTATTGACCAGAAAATCAACTGAATTCACCATATTAATACAGTGCTCAATGAGCAGGTCAGACACCAGGAATACTGTGGTGAGTAATTCACCCCTGATTCCCAAATGCCTGTCCACCATCTGTAAGGTATAATTCAGGAGTGTGATGGAATACTCCCACTTGCATGGGAGGGATGCAATTCCAGCAACACACAAAGATAAAGCAGTCACTTAGCACCACGTTCACTCCCTCCATCAGTGACTCTCTGTAGGAGCAGTGTGTACAATCTACAAGATGCACTGCAGAAACTCACCAAAGATCCTTAGACAATACCTTCCAAACTCATCTAGAAAGACAAAGGCAACAAAAAACATAGGGACTCCACTACCTACATGTTCCCTTCCAAGCTACTGACTGTTCTGACTTGGAAGTATGTCACCATTCCTTCACTATCAATGGACTAAAATTCTGGAATTCCCTTCCTAAGGGTATGTTGGTCAACCTATAATACATGGACTGCAGCAGTTCAAGAAGGCCAGTCACCACCATCTTTTCACTGGAAACTAAGGACAAGCAATGTGTGCTGGCCACCCAGCAAGATCCATGTCTCATGAGTGAATGAAAGAAAGATCATTAAACCTTTTCAGCAATATCATTCCAGGTCCTTGGGACTATACTGCTTGCATCTATCGACACAACTAAGTGTTCCCAATTTCTTCACAGAGTTTTGCCTGGCGTACCTATTGATCCCTTTTAATCACAAGCATTTCTCCATTACTGAGGCTGCTTTAGTGAATCTTAGACATGCTGTCTGTCTTGTTGCACTACTGGTCTATGTTCTCCCTGTTCAAAATATCAGATACTTCATCAGTCCAGTTCCATACAGACTGTGTTTTCATGCAGTCATGCTTTCAATGATGCTAACCTTGCATGAACTTGGATCCCCCACTGAGGCATACAGCACTTAACAGTGTGGTTAGTGCTAGGCTGCACACAGCTATCATGTAAATCAACAGGGAGCATGAAGTTTGCATGCTGCCTGCATTGGAAGGAATGGGAACAAGTTAATTATGTATCATGACCCTCATTCCTGTTTCCATATGCTGTCAAACTTCGCCAACTTGTCTTTTTGAGTAATGATACATTTCACAAAAAGAGCAGAAAAATTTTGTGCAGAGTGCCATGTATCAGTGTAGAACAAAATTCCACCTGAATTACAGCTCTTGTGTCTACTTCCTTCAAGGTTTTCCACATAAATATTTGACTGTACAAAACAGGTATGTTCATGTTTCAAGACCTCATACTGACAAATTAAAAGCCATATTTCCCCTCAGCCAGTTTAAACGTTACACATTTTAAGCACTTGTAATGATTCGTACTGGCACAGTCCACTTTAATTGATAGCAAGGTGTGCTGACCTTCTGGCCCCTGTTGAAGCAGCACATATTTTTATGAGAATAATACTGGTTGTGCCTTCATTATGCTGTTGCTCCAATGTGAAAAACTCTGATCGGAACTAAAGAAATGGAACGCATTTTGACTATCAATTCATGACTCATTTTCTGGCCTGTGAGAGTTGGCAGGCACAGTCTTAAAATTAGAGCACCAAGCTTCACTGCTCTGAACTCTCTGTGCCAGCTTCCCAGTGTCAGCCCATGTAAAATTGCAGCCAGGATATTCACAAGGGGAATCATGTACACCCATAGATATATGAAGCTTGCAACAGCTTTTACAAGAAAGGCTGAGCAATAATGCATCATTCTTCCCAAGGAATCCACATTCACAGAAGTTAGTCTTCAGCCAATTTGGCTGACTTCACATGGTTTCTGAAAGTGCACTTGTTAAAGCATACGTTTCACTTCTCTAATTCAACACCAAAATTGGTAGGTGTTGTGGACAGTGAAGGAGGTTATTTAAGATTTCAAAGAGATCTTGATCAATTGGATTAATAGGTTTTAGATTACTTACAGTTTTAGATTACTTACAGTGTGGAAACAGGCCCTTCAGTCCAACAAGTCCACACTGACCTGCCGAAGCGCAACCCACCCAGACCCATTCCCCTACATTTACCCCTTCACCTAACACTACGGGCAACTTAGCATGGCCAATTCACCTAACCTGCACATTTTTGGATTGTGGGAGGAAACCGGAGCACCCGGAGGAAACCCACGCAGACACGGGGAGAATGTGCAAACTCCACACAGACAGTTGCCCAAGGCGGGAATTGAACCCAGGTCTCTGGTGCTGTGAGGCAGCAATGCTAACCACTGTGCCACCGTGCCGCCCGTTGAGGCCCGGTTGAGGAGTGGCAGATGGAGTTTTGTACTAGTAAACAACCCTTTATCCAAAATCCCAAAATCTGAAAAGCTCCAAAGTCCGAAGGATTTTTTGTGAAATTTCTTTCTCATTAACAAGGTTGTTTGGCCTGCAGTTAACCCAAGTTGACACCCACTCGATGCGCGTCATTCAGATGTGACGTGTGGGGACGTGGCTCAGCATTGGCAGGCTTTGATTCTGTTTCAAGATCTGTTTTACTTAGTGACTTGTACCCCTCTGGTAAGATTTTTAAAAATTTCATCATCAAACTGTCATTTATTCTGAAATTTGAAAAGTTCTGAATTCCAAAAACCAGCAGGTCCCAAGCATTTTGGATAAAGGATTGTGCACCTGTATAGATAAATGTGAAGTATTGCAGTTTGGTAAAACAAACAAGGGTAGGAATCATACAATTAATGGTAGGGTCCTGGGTGGTGTTGTAGAACAGAGAGACCTAGAGGTTCAGTCTTTGAAATTTACGTCACAGGTAGACAGGGTGGTTAAGAAGGTATTTAGCACACTTGCCTTTATTGCTCAGATCTTTATGTGTTGGAGATGGGACGTCATGGTGAGGTTGTACAGGACATTGGCGAGGCTTCTTCTGAGTATTGTGTGCAATTTGGGTTGTCCTCCGAAAGGAAGGATATTATTAAATTTGAGACAGTTCAGAAAAGATTTACCAGGATATTGTCAGGAATGGTGGCTTTGAGTTATAAGAATAAGCCAGATAGACTGGGACTTCTTTCACTAGAGTGTAGGAGGTCAAAGAGTGACCTTATAAAGGTTTATAAAGTCAAGAGGGGCATAGAGAAGGTGAATACAGAAGGTATTTTCCCTCGGGTGAATGAATTCAAAACTAGGAAGCATATTTCTAAGGTGAGAGAAAAACATTTTAAAAAGAACATGAGGGACAACATTTTTATGTAGAGAATGATTCATGTGTGAAAAGGACTGCTGTAAAACGTGATGGATGCAGATACAGTTAAAAGATATTTGGATAAATGCATGAATAAGAGAGGCTGCAGGGATATGGGCCAAATATAGGCAGGTGGGACTACTTTAGTTTGAAAATATGGATTAGTTGAACTGAAGGATCTGTTTCCATGCTGTATGACTCTATGACTTGAGAAGCACCTGTAGTAATGTGGGGTACCTGCTTTATGTACTCAACAGGTTTACCATCTGATCCCATCTTCTTCTGGGTGATTCAGCAACAGGCATCCCATTGTAACAACCACAGATGTTTTGAAGAGATGTTCAAAGACCAGAACTGATCATTTGGAATCATTGAACCAAAATGTCTAATTTTAGAAATATAACTAACTTTTCTATCAATTGTGAATGCATTGCAATTATACTGATCAACAATAAATGTAGCTTAATGGAATCACAATTTTTCAGCTCTCTTCCCTGTAGCAAAATGTTTACGCGGGATCAAGTGAAAATAAATGTTGCAAAGTGAGTATGATCAAGTAGCATTTTGTGGAATTGTTACACATTTAGAATGAAAGACCTGAATCTTTTTAATGTTTTGAAATTATGGTGAAATGCTAATCAATAATCAATTCAATACAAGAGAACTCAAATTGCATATTACATTTTTCTAAGGAGATGAGGTTAAATGGCTAGATCCATAATGTATCATTTGTCCAAGACTGTAATACTAGGAAGCCAACTCAAATTTTAAATGTCAGTGGATTTTACAATACTGTTAAATTGTACGATACTCTGGTTTGGGAAATAAAAAGATAAAATGTTAAATAATTAGGATTGAGAGTAAGAGTTGTATGACCAGGGAATTAATGGAGGTTTGAGGGAGAAACTGGAATAAGATATATGGTTAAATTGGATAGTTGAATGAAGAAATGGGAGATGAAAGGATATAGGTTCAATATATGTATAAATGTGAGGAAGGCTATTTCCTTGCCAAAGTGTTAATCACTTCCTTTCAGTTCTAATTATTTCTATTTGAATGAGAATAGGAGTTGAAAGAATCAGTTTTTAAACCAACGCAATCAGAACGCAGGTGGAAAATAGAATACAATATTTGCAGTTTGCAATGGATAAATATGGATGATAACATTGGAGGTGCAATTGCCACTGTCATTTGTCATCTTTATACCAAGATAGTGTTGACTGAAATGAATACAGAAAGTGCTGAAAACCTTAGCAGATCTGGTAGAATCTGTGGAGGGAGACACAGTTTTTAAAATGCAATTGTGGGACATCCATTTGGCCAGTGTTTATTGCCCATTCCTAGTCTTTCTCAAGAAAGTATTGGTGAGTTACATTCCTGAACTGAGGCTGTTTGCGAATTCCAGGATTTTGTCCCAGTAACATTGGAATGGCAATATAATTCCATGTCAGAATAGTGAGTGGCTTGGTGGGGAACTTGGACATGTTACCCTTGTCCTTATAGATGGTAGTGTTCATGGATACCATGACTAATGCCATTTACAAGTTCGCTGATGATACCACCATAGTCGGTCAAATCTCAGATGGCAACAAAACAGACTACAGATGGGAAGTGGAAGACCTGAAAAAATGGTGCACTGAGAACAACCTAGCTCTCAATGCCAGCAAAATCAAAGAACTCATTATTGAGTTTCTGCGAGATGCTAATCATGCCCCCCCCTCCTCCCCTACACATTATTAGCACAGAGGTGGAACAAGTGGAGAGTGTCAAGCTCCTGGGAGTGGTCATCCACAAAAGGCTTTCTTGGACTCTTCATGTGGACGCACTGGTTACAACGACCCAGCAACGTCCCTTCTTCCTCAGGCAGCTGAGGAAATTTGGCATGATGGCGAATACCCTTGTCAACTTTTATAGGTGCGCCATTGAGAGCATTCTGTCTGGATGTATCACCATCTGCTATGGCAACTGTACCATTCAAGATCGAAGACAGTTACAGAGAGGAGTGAATCCAGCCCACACAATCACAAAGGCCAACCTCCCACCTATAGAATCCATTTACCAGACCCACTGTCAAGGAAAGGCCGCCAGCATTCTTAAAGATCCATCCCACCCTGGCAATGTTTTCCTACAACCTCTACCATTGGGGAGAAGGTACAGAAGCCTGAACACACGCACCAGCCAGTTTCGCAACAGGTTCTACCTTACTGTTGTTATAAACTTTTAACATTCGCCTGTACCTGTGTTTTTGATTTTAGATTGCCTACAGTGTGGAAACAGGCCCTTTGGCCCGACCAGTCCACACTGACCCTCCGCAGAGTAACCCACCCAGACCCATTTCCCTCTGGGTAATGCACCTAGCACCATGGGCAATTTAGCATAGCCAATTCACCTGACCTACACATCTTTGGACTGTGAGAGGAAACCAGAGCACCCAAAGGAAACCACGCAGACACAGGGAGAATGTGCAAACTCCACACAGACAGTCACCCGAAGCTGGAATTGAACCTGGGACCTTGGTGTTATGGGGCAGCAGTGCTAATCACTGGGCCACCGTGCTACTCACTGTGCTGCTGTTTACCTATTATTTACTATCTATGGTAACTATGTGATCTGCCTGTGTTGCTCGCAAGACAAAGCTTTTTACTATGCCTCGGTACATGTGACAATAAACTTAATTCAAATCAATTCAATTCAGTTCAATTCAGGTTCAATTCAATTCAATGGAAAATTCAATGTGTTTGGTAGGTGCTCTCTCAGCACCTTTGGTAAGTATCTGCATGCATGTTGTAGATCTATAGAAACTGCTTTTACTGAGCATTATTGTTGGAAGGAGTGGATCTATATAGGTGTGGTACTAATCAAGCATATTACTTTGTCCTGGATGGTGTCAAGCTTTTTGAATGTTATTGGAGCTGCACTCATCTAGGCAAGTGATGAGCATTCTATCACACTCCTGATTTTTGCCTTGTCAATGGTGTACAGGGTTTGGGGAGTCAGGAGGTGTTATTTGCTACAGCCTCTTGATCTACTTTTGTAGCCACTGCATTATTTTGGCAAGTCCAGTGCAGTTTCAGGTCAATGGTGACTCCAAGGATGTGGGGAATTCAGTGATGGTAATGCCATTTAATGTCATCAATCAGTAGTCATTGTCTAGCATCTATGTAGTGTGAATGTTGCTTGTCCGCTGAGCCTGGATGTTATCCAAGTTTTGTTACATTTTAGCATTGACTGCTTCAGTACCTGAGTCATTACAAATGATGCTGACCATTGTGCAAACAGCAGCAAACATCTGCACTTCTGACCTTATAATGGAGGGAAAGTCATTGAAGCAACTAAACATTGTAGGTCTGAGGACACTACCTTGGGGAACTTCTGCAAAGAGGTTCTGAAGCTGAGATGTCTGACCTCTAACAACACAACGACCTTCATTTGTGCAAGATATGACTCCAACATGTGGAGAGTTTTCCCCAAATTTCCATTGACACCAGTTTTACTTGACCCATTTTATGCCACTCTCATCTCCCCTCTGGAATTCAGCTCTTTCGTCCATGTTTGAACCAAGACTGCAATGAGTTCAGGATCTAAGTGGCTCTGGCAGAACTCAAATGACATGTCAGTGAGCAGGTTATTGCTAAAGAAAATGCTGCTTATTCTCCATCATTTTACTGATGAGCAAAAGCAGACTGAAGTGAGTTGGCTAGGTTGGGTTTGATATACCTGGGCAATTTTCCAGATTGTTCGGTAGCTGTCAGTGTTGTAGCTGTACTGGAATAGATTGCATAATGGTGGGACAAGTCTGGCGCATTATTGCTGGAATGTTATTGGGGCCCATCACCTTTGCATATCCAGTGCCTCCATTTCTGAATGGATTAAAAATTGGCATCTACAATGCTGGTGACCTCTGGAAGAAATTCTTTCACTGGAAGCAAATGAAGTTTCTTGCCATTCACATGAATGAAAGCAAAATCTGGTAGTTTGATAACCAATCCAAACCAATTTGCCTATCTGTATTCTACAAAGATGATGGTTAACACCCAATTGGTGTAGGAATTCTCAGACATATAATATTCTTTATATTCATAAAAGAATCGTAGATTGCATTTACATTCATTTGTTAGATAGATGTCACTTACATGGAAAGAAAATTTAAATTAAATTTTGGCATATTTCTACTGAAAATATATAACTAAAATGCTGCACAATGTTGAACAAGATTTTTGTATATTTGATCATTTCTCACGTATGTTTTGATCCTATATTCTGGAATTAAAGCACTGGAGATGGATTAGCTATTTCATTGTCCAGGTTAATGTAGATTGCACACATGACAGAAGTGAAACTATCATGGTATTCGAACAGATGAAAGACTCAACAGACAATCAAGGTATTTTTCAATGTATAATTTCAGTTACATCACACTGTAAATTTTTGCTATAAATTCTGTGCCTTAGAATTGTGTCCTCCACTATCACCTGATGAAGGAGCGGCGCTCCGAAAGCTAGTGTGCTTCCAATTAAACCTGTTAGACTATAATCTGGTGTTGTGTGTTTTTTTAACTTTGTACACCCCAGTCCAACACCGGCATCTCCAAAACAGAAATGGTCAAAACAGATATTCATTTCAAGGGGATGAGAAAATAGATGTTGCCCTTATTAATGTGGTCCAAATCCCATTAAACAATTAAAAAATTTCAAGAGAAATGGAACTATGGGAAGTAATCAATAATTCCAAGATTTCCCTACAAACTTGCAATGCTGCAAATATGGACTTTTCTTACATCCGTGTAGGTTACATCAAGAGAACATTTATAGCATTTCTCGTGATGATTTTAGTGATGATTCTGACCTAAGCCATCCAGCTTGTCAAATATGTCCTGCAGAGAATATTCTCAATTCTTTTATCATAATGAGAGGGATTAACTAAGAAAGATGGTAAGGAAAGGCCAGGGAACTATAGACCAGTGAACCTGACATTGGTGGTCGGCAATTTGTTGGAAGGAATCCTGAGGGACAGGATTTATATGTATTTGGATAGACAAGGACTGATTAGAAATAGTCAACATGGCTTTGTGTGTGGTAATCATGTCTCACTAACTTGTTGAGTTTTTTGAAGAAGTAATCAAGAGGATTGAGTAGGGCAAAGCGGTGGATGTGATCTATATGGACTTCATGGTAGCCTTGTTAGCAAGGTTGGATCAAATGGAATACTGAGAGCATGAGCCATTTGGATACAGAACTGGCTTGAAGGTAGAAGACAGGGGGTGGTGTTGAAGGGTTGCTTTTCAGACTGGAGACCTGTGACCAGTGATGTGCCACAAGGATTGGTGCTGCATTCACTGCTTTTCATCTTTTATATACATGATTAGGATGTGAATATAGGTGATATAGTTAGTTACTTTGCAGCTGACACCAAAATTGGAGGTGTAGTGGACATCAAAGAAGGCGACTTTAGAGTACAACAGGATCTTGATCAGATGAACAAATAGGCGGAGAAATGACCGATGGAGTTTAACATGAGGTGCTGCCTTTTGGAAAGGCAAATCAGGGCTGGACTTATACACCTAATAGTAAGGTCATGGGAGTGTTGCTGAACAAAGAGACCTTGGAGTGCAGGTTCGTAGTTCCTTGAAAGTGGAGTATCAGGTAGATCGGATAGTGAAGAAGGCGTTTATTATGCCTTCTTTTATTGGTCAGAGCATTGAGTATAGAAGTTGTGAGGCCATTTGCAGCTGTACAGAATATTGGTTAGGCCACTTTTGGAATATTGTGAACAATTCTGGTCCCACTCCCATCGGAATGATGTTGTGAGACTTGAAAGGGTTCAGAAAAAATTTACAAGGACGTTGCAAGGGTTGGAGGATTTGACCTCTAGGGAGAGACTGAATCGGCTGGGGCTGTTTTTCCTGGAGTGTCGGAGGCTGAGGGTGACCTTACAGAGGTTTATAATATCATGAGGGACATGGATAGGGAAAATAGACAAGGTTCCACCCTGGAGTGGGTGAATCCAGAGCTAGAGATTTAGGATGAGAGGGGAAAGATTTAAAAGGGACCTAAAGGGCAACTTTTTCATGCAAAGGGTTGTGTATGTATGGATTTGAGCTGCCAGTGGAAGTGGTGGAGGCTGGTACAATTACAACATTTAAAAGGCATCTGGATGGGTACATGAATAGGAAGGGTTTAGATGGATACGGGTCAAGTGCAGGCAAATGGAACTACATTAATTTAGAATATCTGCTTGGCATAGATGAGTTGGATGGAAGTGTCTGTTTCCATGCTGTCCATCTCTGATTCTAAAATTACCTTTCCCATGATAGACCCTGCTATCTATGAAACAGCAAATGCTTTGTTTTTGTGTATTTTGCATGAGCATGAGCAGCCCAGATATTGGGATGGCCCATGTAAGTTCACATTTTAGACATTTTGGCAAAGATCTGAAACTTCACGAGTCCTTTGCAAATTTGTTTCTGGAAGCAGAGTATGCTATTGAAAATAGGATCTCTTAAAATTAGTCATATTATGCATGAGCTTCCAAACATATTGGATAGGACTTTACAGAATTTTTAAAGGAGTGATTAAAACATTTTTAAAGCACTTTCTCATTTACAGCTGATGGAAATTGATTAATATGGCCTTTATGATTATTGACAAAATGTTATTTGCTTTATATCTGTATTTGTAAAATCCACTTTGTTTTAGAAATCCATGTTCAGAGGCTGGCACAATAATTGTGTTGATTGGAAAGTAAATTGACATTTAAATAATGTAGCAGTTCGACTCAATCCTCTGCTCATTGCTCAATGAAGTTGAATCATTAGCAGTTAGGGTAGACCTGGTTTTCACTCCAGATATTCACTACACAAGACAAAGTAAAACACATCAGGAAGATCTGAAGTTGAAATCTCAGTGTGCAGCCTATCCTCACCACAGAGGTGTTGCTAATATTATGGAGCGTGCAAACTAGCGAGCTCTGCATCTAGCAGACAGAGGCAATAGTGGCTTGGTGGTAACATCACTGGGCAAAAATAATCCAGAGGCCCAGGCTGATGCTAGATTTAAATCTGACCACAACAGTTACTCTCAGTAACTATGACAATAAAACCATTGTTGATTGTTGAGGAAAGCCATTTGGTTCATTAATGCTATTTAAGGAAGAAGGCTGCCATCTTGGTCGACTTGGTCTAGGCTACATGTGGCTGTAGACCCACAGCAATTAAGTACAGTAAGAAATAGCAATGCCATTAAATTCATGGGCAGGCAGAGATGGGCAACAATTGCTGGCCTGGACTGTGGCTCTCCTATTCCATCAAAGAATAAAAAACAACAAGATTTCAGTAAACAAGCAAGCATTGGCGGCACCGTGGTTAGCACTACTGTCTCAGAGCGCCAGAGACCCGGGTTCAATTCCCACCTCAGACGACTGACTGTGTGGAGTTTGCACATTCTCCCTGTGTCTGCCTGGGTTTCCTCCAGGTGCTCCAGTTTCCTCCCACAGTCCAAAGATGTGCAGGTCAGGTGGAATTGGGCATGCTAAATTGCCTGCAGTGTTAGGTGAAGGGGTAAATGTAGGGGTATGGGTGGGTTGTGCTTCGGCAGGTCGGTGTGGACATGTTGGGCCGAAGGACCTGTTTCCACACTGTAAGTAATCTAATCCTTCCATTGTTCTATAAAATAGATAAATGTGAGATGCTGCATTCTAGAAAAACAAATCAGGGCAGGACTTATACACCTAATGGTAAGATACCAATTACTCCTAGCCTGAAGAATCACTGCTGGGAATGAAGGGTGTTGTGGGATATTTTTGGAGTTGCGTAAGGGAACAAGAGGGTTGGAAGCAAAATCTTGTTCTCCGAGGTGCCCAGTTTTGAGATTGATTTAGTTCTCTCATGCATCTGAACTTCTGTGGTAGTGTAAACTTACTGCATTTTATTGTTGGAGAAACAGGGGCAGCAGGTAGCTCAGTGGTTAGCACTGTTACCTCACAGCACCAGGAACCTGGGTTCAATTCCTGTCTCGGGCAACTGTCTGTATTGAGTTTGCACATTCTCCCCGTGTCTGTTTGGGTTTCCTCCCGCCGTCAAAAGATGTGCAGGTTAGGTGAATTGGCCATGCTAAATTGCCCATAGTGTTAGGTGCATTAGTCAGGGGTAAATGTAGTGGAATGGGTCTGGGTGGATTGCTTTTCGGAGGGTCAGTGTGGACTTGTTGGGCCAAAGGGCCTGTTTGCATGCTGTAGGGAATCTAATTTAATAAAACTATGCAGGTCTCACAGCATTTATGGAGAGTGAAAGAGAGACAGTTAGTGTTTCAAGTCCAGTGACCCTTCCAACTGTTTTCCTGTGTTTCTTAGTCATACAATGATCCTCTCTGTGAGTGCTGCATTCCTTTGAAGGATCTTTCTGGTAATCTAGATTATTTTAAAAAAATTAAAAACTGTTGAAAACTCTTCACTCCCTGTTCTGGAGTATTGGATATTTGCAACCATATTGTTGGTCTGCAGTCCTCACTTTCTCCTGGTCCTTTAACACTGGGTAGCACACTATAAAATGAAGTCCTGCTATCCCCAGCATTGCACCAAATGTTAAATTACTTCTTTTCGCACTGTATACCAAATTATCTGACTTTCAGGCAAGACTTCTGTACTGAACAAGAAATATTATTTATTATAAGTAATTAGACTATAGCTACAATTAAACAGGTATAAATCATTAACAAATAACATTACTAAAACATTGCTAACTAACACCTAATATACTGCCCCTTAAAAACGCATACAAACAAAAAAGGAAAATAGATTACTGGTGGAGGAAGAAAAAGGTCTGGGAATTCAGTTAAATGGTCTTTGTTTCTTGCTTCTGATGTCCAGTTAACCCTACTTGGGCTAACCAGCCCCAATCCCATGACAAACTTAGACAATCTTACAACAAGCTAAAATTTAAGAAATTCTAACATTTTACATTCATGATAATGTAACCACAATTATATTGTCCTTTCTAACATGTACAATTTTGCATTAAGTGGTTGCATTAAATCATTACAATTCTGAAATTTTTAAATAAAAATCTCAGGCATTATGATATTTTAAAATGATGCTGCCTTGTTTCCATGTTGAATATAGAATTCAAAATGCAAAAGAGTTACAATAACCACAAAATCTCTTTTCTTCCATTGAAAAATACTTCTTCTATACTGGTTTACTTTCTTAGGTTTCTCTATTCCTGACTCCTCATTTTTCACCAAGGCAGCACCCATACCCAAATACTAGCATCAAATGACATTTAGAAAGTTCTGAAAAATCAGGAGTGGACAGTACTTATTCATTAAGATTGCCTTTACCTTCTCAAATATTGCTTGACATTCTGTTGTCTATATACTACTTCCGCTTTGTTAAGTCTATAGCTATTGTTCCAAAATTATGGCAAACATCTGGTATGATTGATACATTCATATAAACCTCAAGATTTTTCAGTTAGTTTTAGGAATTTCATTAAAGCTTTAACTTCTGCTGTTCTTGGCAATATCTAACTTGGCAGAAATGGGTACTGCGGATGGAGGAGATTAGAGTGGTGCTGGAAAAGCACAACAGGTCAGGCAGCATCTGAGGAGCAGGGAAAGTGACATTTTGGGCAAAAGCCCTTCATCAAAAATATCTGGCTTGTGCAACGAAATATCCCAAGTAAGTCACTCTCACTTCCGTATATTCATTTTTGGCTTAATTTCTCACTATGACATATTGCCAATTGTAATTGTTTAAACATCTCTTCAAATGATCTTTCACACTCTTCTTAATTGGTACTATAAACTATGATATCATTTAAATACAGTGTGCAGTTATGAACTCCAGTTAAAACTTGATTCATAAGCTTCTGGAATATGTTTGGGTTATTCTTTAACCCAAATACTATCACTTATCATTGGTGTCATTGTGGCACAGTGGTTAGCACTGCTGCCTCACAGCGCCAGAGACCCGGGTTCAATTCCCGCCTCAGGCGACTGACTGTGTGGAATTTGCACGTTCTCCCCGTGTCTGCGTGGGTTTCCTCCGGGTGCTCTGGTTTCCTCCCACAGTCCAAAGATGTGCAGGTCAGGTGAATTGGCCATGCTAAATTCCCCATAGTGTTAGGTAAGGGGTAAATGTAGGGGTATGGGTGGGTTGCGCTTCGGCGGGTCGGTGTGGACTTGTTGGGCCGAAGGGCCTGTTTCCACACTGTAAGTAATCTATAATTCATTAGTGTAATAAAACAGGAATTTCGTTAGCTCTTGAGTTAATGGCATTTGCCAGTAACACTTCACCAGATCAATCTTGGAAAGGAATGAAGCACTGCCAGTCCTATCAATGCCAGTCCTTGAATTGGGTATGAAACTGTTTTCATTACCACACTTACCTTTCTATAATCTATACAAAGTCTACAATTATCACTGTTGGTAAACTCCAGCTACTGTGATTAGGCTCAACCAAGTGGATATTTAGCGTGTTTTAATTTCTGTTTCCCCCAGAACTTGTTCTTCTGGGCTCAACTGATAAGGATCTTGCTTTATCAGTCTTGACTCTTGGATGTTCACATCAGCTCTAGCTCATGTAGTACATCCAGATGTATATCTGTAGGTTACCTTTATACTTTCTCAGTAGTCATTGATGATCCTCTATTTGTCCTTTTTGTACATATGAGAACATAGTTTCTAACTGCTCCTGTATTTCTGTGTTATCTAATCAAACTGTAGGAGGTTCACTTTGAGAACTGTCTACCTCTTCTTTTACCTTACTCTTACTGCTATCATCTTCCACTACTCTTTGTTCCTCTTTATCATCTTCCCTATAATACCTTTTCAGCATGTTTATGTGACATAATCGATAAAACAATTTCTCAGCTCCTGATCATCTAACATTTCAGAAACTCACAACAGGCCAGAATTCCATGCTGTGAAATGATTTGGAGATGACGGTGTTGGACTGGGGTGTACAAAGTTAAAAATCACACAACACCAGGTTATAGTCCAACAGATTTAATTGGAAGCACACTAGCTTTCGGAGCGTCGCTCCTTCATCAGGTGGTAGTGCAGGGCTCAATCCTAACACACACAATTTATAGCAAAAATTTACAGTGTGATGTAAGTGAAATTATACATTGAAAAATTGATTGCCTGTTAAGCCGTTCATCTGTTAGAATACCATGATAGTTTCACTTCTTTCATGTGTAAATCACAAAACCTTTTTTTAAAAAGTTGCATTCTCAGGTTAACTGTTAACAATGGCGATAGCTAGACAATATGTTGAAGGTGTTAGCCCCCTGTGTTCTCTGTCTATGCCATGATGTTTAGATTGATTCTAATCTAAAAAGTGAGATAACGGAGTTTTACATGAATTCATGCAGTTTTTGAGCTCAGAATTCTACATGACTGCATGCAGTTTTTGAGCAAAGTACAATGTAACCCTGCAAGTACAAATTCACCACAAAATACAGTAGCGCCTCAACATACAAATGACCCCATTCACGAACAAATCAGTTTACGAACAGCATTGTACATAAAATTTTGCTTCAACATACATACAAAATTCAAGGTACGAGCAGTTCGTCTTTGGAGCATGCGCAGTTCGTCTTTGGCACATGTGCAGTTCATCTTTGGCGCGTGCCCTGTGAACATGGGAAAAATTGAATCAGTTTGCGAACTTTTCGGTTCACAAACCGGGTCCCGGAACGGATTAAGTTCGTAAGTCGAGGCGCTACTGTATATGTGTGGATATGGGTCTTTGTCTGTGTGTGTCTGTCTGGGTTGGGGGTTGTGAGTGTGAGACAGTGTATGTGTGTGTGTGTAGTGAGTGCAGAGTGTCTTAAATCTGTGTGGGGGTGCATGTGTGAGTGTGTTTGTAAGGGTGTGTGTGGGTGTCTGTGTGCGCATCTGTGTATATGTGTGTCCGTGTGTATATGTGTATAGGAGTGCCTGTGTGTGAGTGAGCGTGTGTGTGTGTAGGAGTATCTGTGTGCATGTGTAGTGTAATGGAGGTCATCTGTAATGTGACATTTTCCCAAGGTCCCGGTTGAGGCCCTCCCTATGGGTACCGAACTTAGCTATCAGCCTCTGCTCGGCCACTTTTCGCTGCTGCCTGTCCCAAAGTCTGCCTTGGAGGATTGTCACCCGAAGGTCCCAGGTTGAATATCCTGGACCACTGAAGTGTTTCCCAACTGGGAGGGAACACTCCTGTCTGTTGATTGTTGTGTGGTGCCCATTCATCCGTTGTCGTAGCCTTTGCTCGGTTTCACCAATGTATCATGCCTCTG
Source organism: Chiloscyllium plagiosum (assembly GCF_004010195.1). NCBI lineage: Eukaryota > Metazoa > Chordata > Chondrichthyes > Orectolobiformes > Hemiscylliidae > Chiloscyllium > Chiloscyllium plagiosum. The sequence continues at coordinate 68,955,814 of NC_057713.1, forward strand.
GGCATCCTTGCCTGCAACGCATAAGATAGACAACGTTGGCTGAGTCACATGAGTACCTGCCATGTACAAGGTGGGAGGTGTCCGCACGCCTAATCATGGTATCTATGTCCACATGTCTTGCAGCACCTACCATGACAGGGTTGCATGGAATTGTCCTGGGAGCTGGGCAGTTTGCTACGAACAACGATCAGTTTGAGGTTTGGTGATTGTTTAAAGGCAAGTAGTGGAGATGTGGGAAAGGTCTTGGTGAGGTGCTCATCCTCATTGGTAATGTGTTGCAGGTCATGAAGAACAGGGCGTAGTTTTTCAGCTCCTGAGAAATACTGAACAACAATGTGTACCCTGTCGGTTGCAGCACGTGTCTGTCTCCTGAGGAGCTCATTACGGTTCCTTGCTGTGGCACGTCGGAACTTGCGGTCGATGAGTTGAGCATTGTACCCTGATCTTATGAGGGCATCCTTGAGTACTTCCAGGTGTCCGTCACGTTCCTCCTCATCTGAGCAGATCCAGTGTACGCATAGGGCTTGTCCATAGGAGATGGCTGTTTTAATATGTTTTGGGTGGAATCTGGAGAAGTGCAGCATTGTGAGGTTGTCTATGTGGGTTTGCGGTAGAGTGTGGTGCTGAGGTGTCCATCCTTGATGGAGATGCATGTGTCCAAGAATGAGACAGATAGTCGAGAGAAGTCCATGGTGAGTTTGATGGTGGGATGAAACTTGTTGATGTCACTGTGTAGTTTTATCAGTGACTCCTTGCCAAGGGTGCAGAGGAAGAAAATGTCGTCAATGTACCTGGTGTATAATGTTGGTTGGAGATCCTGCATAGAGAAGAAGTCTTGTTCGAACCTGTGCATAAACATGTTGGCTATTGGGCTGCATATTTGGTCCCTATGGCTGTTCCATGTGTCTGGATGAAGAACTGGTTGACAAAGGTGAAGACGTTGTGATCAAGGATAAAGCGGATGAGTTGTAGGATGGTGTTTCTTACAGAACCAGTCGAACCGGGAACATTCCTCGTCACAATGGATGTTTCCGTACTCTACACCAGCATCCCCCACAATGATGGCATCGCGGCAACAGCCTCAGTAGTCAACACCAACAATTGCCAATCTCCAAACACATCCTACAACTCATTCGCTTTATCCTTGATCACAATGTCTTCACCTTTGACAACCAACATTATACACCAGGTACATTGACGACATTTTCTTCCTCTGGACCCTTGGTGAGGAGTCACTGATAAAACTACACAGTGACATCAACAAGTTTCATCCCACCATCAAACTCACCATGGACTACTCTCGACTATCTGTCTCATTCTTGGACACATGCATCTCCATCAAGGATGGACACCTCAGCACCACACTCTATCGCAAACCCACACAGACAACCTCACAATGCTACACTTCTCCAGATTCCACCCAAAACATATTAAAACAGCCATCTCCTATGGACAAGCCCTATGTGTACACTGGATCTGCTCAGATGAGGAGAAATGTGACAGACACCTGGAAGTACTCAGGGATACCCTCACAAGAACAGGGTACAATGCCCAACTCATCGACTGCCAGTTCCAATGCGCCACAGCAAGGAACCGTAATGACCTCCTCAGGAGACAGATACGTGATGCAACTGACAGGGTACACATTGTTGTTCAGTATTTCCCAGGAGCTGAAAAACTACGCCCTGTTCTTCATGACCTGCAACACATTATCAATGAGGATGAGCACCTCACCAAGACCTTCCCCAGATCTCCACTACTTGCCTTTAAACAACTGCCAAACCTCAAACAGATCGTTGTTTGTAGCAAGTTGCCCGGCTCTCAGGACAACTCCATACAACCCTGTCACGGTAGGCGCTGCAAGACGAGTCAGAGTATGGACATAGATACCACCATTACATGTGGGGACACCTTCCACCTTGTACATGGCAGGTACTCATGTGACTCAGCCAACGTTGTCTATCTTATGCGTTGCAGGCAAGGATGCCCAGAGGCATGGTACATTGGTGAAACCGAGCAAAGGCTACGACAACGGATGAATGGGCACTGCAGAACAATCAACTGGTTCCCTCCCAGTTGGGAAACACTTCAGTGGTCCAGGACATTCGACCTCGGACCTTCGGGTGACCATCCTCCAAGGCGGACTTCGGGACAGGCAGCAGCGAAAAGTTAGCCGAGCAGAGGCTGATAGCTAAGTTCGGTACCCATAGGGAGGGCCTCAACCGGGACCTTGGGAAAATGTCACATTACAGGTGACTACCATTGCACTATACACACACACACGCTCTCACACACACACACAGGCACTCCTATACACACATAAACACGGACACACATATACACAGACGTGCAAATAGGCACCCACACACACCCTTACAAACACACTCACACATGCACCCCCTCACAGACTTAAGACGCTCTGCACTCACTACACACACACACACACACACACTTTCTCACACTCACAACCCCCAACCCAGACAGACAGACAAAGACCCACATGCACACACATATTTTGTGGGGTGAATTTGTATTTGCAGGGTTACATTGTACTTTGCTCAAAAGCTGCATGCATTCATGTAGAATTCTGAGCTCAAAAACTGCATGAATTCATGTAAAACTCCGTTATCTCACTTTTTAGATTAAAATCAATCTAAACATCATGGCATAGACAGAGAACACAGGGGGCTAACACCTTCAACATATTGTCTAGCTATCGCCATTGTTAACAGCTAACCTGAGAATGCAACTTTTTAAAAAAAAGGTTTTGTGATTTACACATGAAAAAAGTGAAACTATCATGGTATTCTAACAGATGAAAGGCTTACAGACAATCACATTTTCAATGTATAATTTCAGTTACATCACACTGTAAATTTTTGCTGTGCATTCTGCGTGTTAGGATTGAGCCCTCCACTATCACCTGATGAAGGAGCGACGCTCCGAAAGCTAGTGTGCTTCCAATTAAACCTGTTGGACTATAACCTGGTGTTGTGTGATTTTTAACTTAATGCTGTGAAATAACAGCCATATTGGCAAATCCCTGTAATTCCTTTTCCTTACAGTCCAGTTTTTAAAGTCATGATTTGGAGGAGCCGGTGTTGAGCTGCGGTGAACAAAGTTAAAAATCACAAACATCAATTTATAGGTTTATTTGGAAGCACTAGCTTTCGAAGTGCTGCTCCTTTATCAGGTGGTTGTCATTTATTTGATGGATGTAACATCTGTAATGTAGAATCCTCAGCAGAGTCATAGAGATGTATTGAATGGAAACAGACACTTTGGTCCAATGTGTCCATGCTGACCAGATATTTTAAATTAATCTAGTCCTATTTGCCAGCTATTGGCCCATAGCATTCTAAACCCTTCCTATTCATGTACCCATCCAGATGGCTTTTAAATTGTTGTAATTGCACCAGCCTCTACCATTCCTTTGGTAGCTCATTCCATACATACGCTGCGTGAGAAAGTTGTGCCTTAGATTACTTTAACATTTTTCTCCTCTCACCTAAAATCCTTTAGTTTTGCACTTCCCAAACCAGGGAAAAGATCTTGGCTATTCACCCTATCAATGCCCCTCATGAATTTATAAACCTCTATAACGTCGCTCTTCAGGCTTTGATGCTTCAGGGACAATAGCCTCTCATTACAGCTCAAACCCTCTATCTCCAATAACATCCTTTTAAGTCTTTTCTATCTTTTCAAGTTTCACAGTATGTTTTCAACAGCAGGGACACCAGAATTAAATGCAATATTCCAAAAGAGGCCTAACCAATGTCTTAAACAGCTGCAACACGACTTCCCAACTCCTATATTCAATGCACTAAGGCAAGCATACCACACGCCTTCTTCACTACTCTGTCAACATGCAACTTCACTTTCAAGGAACAATGAAGCTGCATCCCAAGATCTCTGTTTGGCAACACTCCCCAGGACCTTACCATTAAATGTATAAGTCCTGCCCTGATTTGCCTTACCAAAATGCAACACCTCACACTTATTGAAGGTAAACTCCATGTGCCCACTCTTCGACCCCTTGGCCCATCTAATTAATGTCCCATTGTACTCTAAGGTAACCTTCTTCACTGTCCACTACATCACTTATTTTGGTGTCATCTGCAAACTTACTAATGATACCTCCTGTATTCCCATCGAAATCATTTATATACATGACTAACATCGATTCTTGAGGCACACCGCTGGTCACAGGCCTCTAATCTGAAAACCAACTTTCCACCACCACCGTCTGTATCCTACCTTCAAGCCAGATTCATATTCCAGCAGCTAACACTTCTCTGTATTCCATGTGAACTAACCGTACTAACTACATACTATGTGGAACCTTGTCAAACACCTTGCTGAAGTCAATACAGCCAACATCCACTGCTCTGTCTTTATTAACCTTATTTGCCACCTTTCTTCAAAAATCTCAAACAAGTTAGTGAGACATGATTTCCCATGTACTGAGCCATGTTCACTTTATCCCTAATCATTCTTTGCCTTTTCCAAATACATATAAATCCTGTCCCTTAGAATCCCCTACACAACTTATCCACTAATAATGTCAGGCTCACCATTCCATAGTTCTTTGGCATTTCCTTATCAGCTTTCTTAAATAATTGCAGCACATTAGCCAACCTCCAGACTTCCAGCAGCTCACCCGTGTCTATTGATGATACAAATATCTCAGCAAGGTGCCCACCGATCACATCCCTCACTTCCCACAAAACTCTGGGGGGTATACCTGATCAGGTCCCAGGGACTTATCCACCTTTATGCATCTTAAGACATCCAGCGCCTCCTCCTCTGTAATTTGGACACCTTTTAAGATATAGAATCATAGAATCCCTACAGTGTGAAAACAGGCCATCAGGCCAACAGGTCCACACCAATTCTCTGAACAGTAACCAACCCAGACCCACTCCCCTACCCTATTACTCTACAGTTAGCCCTGACAATGCAACTAACCCACACATCCCTGAAGACTATTGGCAATTTAGCTTGGCTAATTCACCGAACCTGCACATCTTAGGATTGTGGGAGGAAACCAGAATCACTATTTATTTCTTCAAGTTCTCTAGATTTCATATCCTATCAAGTGTAAGCAAATTTGTAGTATAAATTCTGTGAATCATGTTTTATTGTCCCTCACTATTTTAATGTAATTTACATGTCTATACTGTTTTTTGTGTAGTTGGGTGTGTGCTGTCCTTTTTAAGAAAACAAGTCAGTGACGCAAAGACAGGAGCTAAGGGATAAGTACAAAACCAGCTCTGGAGCTGAGAGGACACAAAAGGAGCAGCAGTCCTGAGGGGACTCAGGCCATAGCCTACAGCTCGAAAGGGGTTTAACTCACTCGGGAGCTTACCAAATTCATCATGGAGAGAGGTCATGAGGGGACTTTGGCAGTGGTCAACACCCGGGAAGAAGACTAACATAGTTGGCGAGGAAGTGGCTGATGCAGAGAGCGTTTGCCAAGAGAGCTCAGGCTACAAATGGCTACCAGTCTCAAGTGGCAGGAAAGATTCCCACTGGTGGGAAAAAGAAAAGCAGACCAATTTGGAAAATTGGGCCCATTTGATGAAAAGATGTACACAAAACATTTTAATGCATACTTAAAGATGAGCAAAGTGGCTGAAGACATAACGGTACCGGTACATAATCATTTTCTTGAGTACCATTGGGAGTAAAACATTTGCGATTCTAAGGTACAAGCAGAGAATCCCAAGGAGAAGACATGCCAAAAACTATTTCTGATTTTATAAATGGTTATAGAACAAAGGAGAGTCTATTAACAATTATTGACTTTAAAGAGGTTAGCAGAGCATTGCGAATTCAGAGGGCTCCTCCAAGACGCCTTGCCGAATGGTTTGCTTCGTGGCCTCTAACATGAAGCCATCCAAGGGAAGCTACAAACAAGAAGAGACCTGGATTTTAATGCAATATTTGAAATTGCTACCTCAATGGGGTTGGCCAAGATTGAAGCAACACATTTGAATAGCAACATGTGGGTCAGCAGAGTGCAGTGCCAACTGTAGAATGCTGCTAATGAGGCAAGAATGGCCATAATGAGCCAAAGTGTTGGATTTGAGAAGCTCAGTACCACAGATATAAGCAGTGGGCCATATTGCCTGAAATTGCCAAATAAAACTCAAGCAAGAGAATGGGTATCCAAAGGATACAATTCAGGGGACAATGCATAAGATACATGCCATTACCAAGGAGTAAATAAGGAGTCAAATGCGTCTATGGGAGAAGCAGATATCCAGAATCAGCAGAGTTTCAATTAAACACCCTGTTGTTATGAGGTGAAGCTGATCGTTTCTGGGTTCTTCCTAAATTAGAGGAGAAGACAGTAAAGATGGAAGTGAAGATGTGTGCAGCAATGTCTATGATTCCTGAATCAATCTGTAGGAAAAACGCACTGCCATTGAAGCCTTCCAAGATTACCCTATGGACATACATGGAACAAATGGTGCCACTGAAGGGCTATGGTAAAAGTATCAGGTTCATAAGAGTGAAATCAGGAGGGCAAAAAGAGGACATGAGATAGCTTTGGCAGATAAGGTGGCGGGGAATACAAAAAGATTCTACAAGTGTATTGAAGAGTAACTATGTAGAGAATAGGGCCCCTTACAGATCAATGAGGTCATCTATGTGTGCAGCCACAGGAGAAGGGTGAGATCCTAAACAAATATTTCTCATCAGTATTTACCATGTAGAAAGATATGGAAACTATGGAACTCAGGAAGAAATTAAGTAATGATGCTTTTGAAACAGACACATTACAAAAGGGGTATTGCTGGAAGTCTTAAAAGGCATAAAGGGCGATAAATCCTTGAGATGTGATCAAGTGTATCCTCTTGTACAACTCTATCAAGTCACCTCTCTTCCTTCTTCTCTTCTGTTCTCTTCTCTTCTGTTCCTATCCCTCTCCAGAGCTATGGTAAAGGTGAGGCAGTTGTTGTCACTGTCACTGAAATGCTCTCCCACTGAGATATCTGACACCTGGCGTGGCTCATTGCCTATCACCAAATCCAAAATGGTCTCCCCCCAGTTGGCCTATCTACATATTGAGAGCTGAAAATGTGTTGCTGGAAAAGCGCAGCAGGTCAAGCAGTATCCAAGGAGCAGGAGAATCGACTTTTCGGGCATGAGCCCTTCTTCAGGAATGATCAGAGCTAAAAGCTCTGATCTCCAGCATCTGCAATCCTCACTTTCTTCTATCTACATATTGAATCAGGAATCCTTCCGAGACACACCTGACAAAAATCAGCTCCATCTGGACCATCTGCACAAAGGAGGTTCCAAACAATATTTGGGACATTGAAGTCACCCATGACAATAACTCTGTTACACCTGCGTATTTCCAAGATCTGCTGTCCAATCTATTCTTCCATTTTGAATAGCGCTGAAAATGTGTTGCTGAAAAAGCGCAGCAGGTCAGGCAGCATCCAAGGAGCAGGAGAATCGACGTTTCGGGCATGAGCTTCTGGGCAGAGGAGATGACCTGGGGTGTGCAGTGAGAGAGGGACTCACTGAAATCCTTGAGAGAGAGGAAGAGAGCTTCTTCAAGGAAGGCATCCTTGTAAGAGGATTCGCAGTAGGTTAAAATGAGCCTAAGGGCATCATTAGGAGAAAGTGAGGACTGCTGATGCTGGAGATCAGAGCTGAAAATGTGTTGCTGAAAAGTGCATTCCTGAAGAAGGGCTCATGCCCAAAACGTCGATTCTCCTGCTCCTTGGATGCTGCCTGACCTGCTGCGCTTTTCCAGCAACATATTTTCAGTTCTGATCTCCAGCATCTGCAGTCCTCACTTTTTCCATTTTGAATAGGTTGTATAGCTTTGCATGTGGGAGATTGTGTCTCACAAATTTGGTTGGGTTTTTTTCAGGATGTGACCAAGAAGAAACATAAAGGCACTGTGGTAGATGCTGTCTGCATGGACTGTCTGCACAGAACATAGAACATAGAATATTACAGCACAGTACAGGCCCTTTGGCCCTTGATGTTGCACTGAACTGTGGAACCAACCTGAAGCCCATCTAACCTACACTATTCCATTCTGGACCAATGCCTATCCAATGACCATTTAAATGCCCTTAAAGTTGGCAAGTCTACTATTGTTGCAGGCAGTGCGTTCCACGCCCCGAAAACTGTCTGAGTAAAGAAATGACCTCTGACATCTCTCGTATGTCTATAACTTCTCAAATTAAAGCTATGTCTCCTTGTGCTAGCCATCACCATCTGAGGAAAAAAGCTCTCATTTTTCATCCTATCTTACCCTCTGATATATCTTATGTGTCTCAATTAAGTCCCCCCTCAACCTTCTTCTCTCTAACGAAAACAGCCTCAAGTCCCTCAGCCTTTCCTTATAAGACCTTCCTTCCATCCCAGGCAACAACCTAGTTAATTTCCTCTGAACCCTTTCCAAAGCTTCCACATCCTTCCTGTAATATAGTGACCAGAAATGTATGCAATACTCCAAAAATGGCCGCACCAGAGTTTTGTACAACTGCAGCATGGCCTCATGGTTCTGAAACTCAATCCCTCTACCAATAAAGCTAACACACGTATGCCTTCTTAACAACCCTACCAACCTGGGTAGCAACTTTCAAGGATCTATGTACCTGGACACAAAGATCTCTCTGGTTAGCTACACTACCAAGAATCTTACCATTAGCCCAGTACTCTGCAATCCTGTTTCTCCTTCCAAAGTGAATCATCTCACACTTTTCTGTATTAAACCCCATTTGCCTAATGTAGACCAAACACTCAAGACTGAAACTAACCTTTACACGTTAGGCTACCCAGTTCAGACATTATGGAACCTATACAGATACCAGACATTCAACTTTAGTCAATATTAATTTTCACAGACTCATTAGCTCCTAGGAAGCAAGTTGACTTTACCAGTGACTCAATGGCAAGTGCAAATACGACATGAAGATAAGCGACCTGCAGTTAGTATAAGTGCAATTAGTATAATTGCAGGCCCTGATCTCACCTGAGAGAGCTAGCTCCCTGAGCACTATCCCCATAGCTATCTCCAGACGAGGGATCCCAAGTAGATATTTCCCTGAGATTGATCCCCGACAGATATTCCCCAGGAGAAATTCCAAACGGTGCTCCCTAGGAAAAGAAATCCAACAGCCTATTCAAGCTGCTACGTCCAAGAGCTATCTCCAGAAGGGGAGGGATCCCAAGAGTAATTCTGAAACCTGCCAACACAGGTCTGTTCTGCACCAGAGGAACCAACAGCAACCAACTTTGACCAGCAGACCTAAGAACCAACAACTTGTGAAAATAACCCACCCGACCAACACCACAAGGTTTGAGGCAGATCCTGAGGTGAAAGCCGGCCCACAAAATCACCACGAAGTAAAGAGAACCAATTACTCACCCAATAAATCCAATCACATGTCCTATCGCATCAGGGGATGCATTTGCTTCTATTTTTTGCATTATATTTAGCTTTTGTATTTAATAAACACAGAGATTCTTTTGTCCTGAAACACCTGTCTCCTGCCTTCTTCATTTCATATTCCTCAGTAAGTCCAGTGTCAGGAACCAGGGATCTGGGCTTGATTCGAACCATCTAAAAATCAACAGATTACTCACCGCAAACCAGACCCCTTCCTTCCATTGAATCCGTCTGTACTTCAAAATCACAATTTTCCTCAGTAATGAGCTTAAACGTTCATGACCTGGCATTTCCAACGAGCTAGCAGGGAAGAGAAAGTGGATGGTGACAGTGCAGGAACCCCATGGGTAGTAAGCCTGATTAATGTTTTCTTTGATTAAAACTGCTGTTTAGTTCTAATAGTGTTTAACTTGTATTTGACTTAATAGTGCGTTTAATTATTGTCCCCATATTGTTGTCTCAGTTCCATGTTAGTCTTTATTTCTTGTATTATATTTACCTTTTGTATTAAATAAATAGAGATTTTTTTTGCCCTGAAACACCTGTCTACTGCCCTCTTCATTTCACATTCCTAAATAAGTCTAGTGTCAGAAATAAGGATCTGGGAGTGATTGAACCACCTAAAAATCAATGAATTACTGACTGCAAACCAAATCCCTCCCTTCCATTGCCTCCATCTACACTTCCCACTACGTCGGGAAAGCAGCTAACATAAACAAAGACTCTGATTATACTCTACTACACCCTCTTCCATCAGGAAGAAGTTTAAAAACATGTACCAACTGATTTAAGAACAGCTTCTTCCCCGCTGATATCAGACTTATAAATGAACCTTTCATATATTAGAGTTCATTTTTCACTGCACCTTCTCTGTAGCTGTAACATTATATTCTATATTCTGTCCTATTGCCTGATGTATTTACATAAGGTATGATTTTCTGCTTAATATGCAAATACTAACCAAAACTTTTCACTGTATTTCAGGTCAATAATAAATCAAAACAAATCAAATTAAATCAAAGAGCCCTGGAGAGTATTGTCGAATAGAGAGACCTAGGAGTGCAGGTACATCAATCCTTGAAAGTGGTGTCGCAGGTAAACAGAGTAGTGAAGAGGGTGTTTAGCACGCTTGTCTTCATCAGTCAGAGCAATGAATCCAGGAGTTGGAACAGCTGTACAAATCATTGGTAAGTACATTTGAAGTACTGCATACAAATCTGCTATAAGAATGATATTATTAGACTGGAAAAGGTGCAAAAATGATTTGCAAGGCTGTTACCGAGACTGCAAGGTTTGAGTTGTAAGGAGAGGCTGGATAGACTGGCATTTTTTTTCCCTGGAGACTGAGGGGTAACCTTATAGATTCACAAGAGGCATAGATAAGATGAATAGCCAATGTCTTTTCCCCATGGTAGGGGGATCAAAAACTAAAGGGCATAGGTTTAGGTTAAGAGGGGAAAGATCTAAACAGGATCTGAAGGGCAACTTTTTCACGCCGAGAATGGTATGTATTCGGAACGAGTTGCCAGGGGAAGTGGTAGAAGCAGGCACAAATACATCATTCAAAAGACATTTGGACAGTTTCATAGAGACAAAGTGAGACACAGTGATAACAACTTAGCCACTGTGCCAGTCAGCAGACTTCTGGTAAGATACATCCTTTGTTCTTGGTGGAGACTCAAAATGACAGTCCTCCCAAAATTTAATTGGAAGAATTTTTTGCATATCCAGTCTGGATTTCAGAGAAGAATGTGATATTTTTGAGAGAGATCAATAGTCCAGGTGGTGAAGTAGTGTTTGATAATGTAGGCATACAGTAAAAGGTATTGTTTTGAGTTCTATACAAACAAATGATATCTCACATAAGTACATCAGGAAGATAGAACAGAATTCAGGGTATAGTGTCACAGCTACAGAGAGTGTGCAGAGAAAGATCAATTTTAATATATAAGATGTCATTCAAAAGTCTGATAATGGCTGGGAAGAACCTGTTTTTGAATCTATTGGTACATGTTTTCAAACTTTTGAATCTTTTTCTGGATGGAATAGGGTGGAAGAGACTATAATTTGATTATGTTTGCTGCTTTCCCATGGCAGCAGCAAGTATAAATTGAGTCAATGGGAGTTGTAAGGCTGGTTTTTGTGATAGACTGGTCTGTGTTCACAACTGTCTGTAATTTCTTGCATTCTTTGGCAGAGCAGTTGCCATACCAAGCTGTGATGCATCCGGATAGGATGCTTTCTACAGTGCATCTAAAAAGATTGGTAAAAAATGGGTGGCACGGTGGCACAGTGGTTAGCACTGCTGCCTCACACAGTGCCGGAGACCTGGGTTCAGTTCCCGCCTCAGGCAACTGTCTGTGAGGAATTTGCACATTCTCCCCGTGTCTGGATGGGTTTCCTCCCACAGTCCAAAAATATGCAGGTTAGATGAATTGGCCATGCTAAATTGCCTGTAGTGCTCGGTGTAGGGGAATGGGTCTGGGTGGGTTGCTCTTCAGAGGTGGGCGGCACGGTGGGCACAGTGGCTAGCACTGCTGCCTCACAGCGCCAGAGACCCGGGTTCAATTCCCGCCTCAGGCGACTGACTGTGTGGAGTTTGCACGTTCTCCCTGTGTCTGCGTGGGTTTTCTCCAGGTGCTCCGGTTTCCTCCCACAGTCCAAAGATGTGCAGGTCAGGTGAATTGGTCATGCTAAATTGTCTAGTATTAGGTAAGGGGTAAATGTAGGGGTATGGGTGGTGGCAAGTCGGTGTGGACTTGTTGGGCCGAAGGGCCTGTTTCCACACTGTAATGTAATCTAAAAAGTCATTATGGACACGCTGAATTCCTTTAGCATTCTGAGGAAGTAGAGGCATCAGTGTCGTTTCTAGACTGTAGTGTCAGCATGAATGGACCAGGACAAGTTGTTGGTGATGGTTACTCTTAGGAACTTGATGATCTCAACTATCTCCATCTCATTGATCCAGCCAGGGCATGTCCTCCACTCTGCTTTCTGAAATTGATGACCAGCCCCTGTATTTTGCTGACATTGACAGAGAGATTGTTGTCTTTACACCACACCACTAAACTCTATCTCTTTCCTGTGCTCTGTCTCATCATTGTTTAAGATCCGATCCATATGGTGGTGTCATCAGCAAACTTGTGAATGGTGTTAGAACAGAATTTGATGCAGTCCTCAGTGTATAAGGAGTGTAGTAAGTACACAGCCTTTTGGGGCACAGGAGTTTAGGATAGTCATGGAGGACATGCTGTTGCTTAGTGCTATTAATTGCAGATTTTGGGTCTGGAAGTTGAGGGTTCAGTTGCAGAGGGAACAGCAGAGTCCTATGTCTCAAAGTTTGGAGATGAGTTTGGTTGGAATCATGGCTCTGAAGATGGAGCTAAAGTTAATAAATATGTGTGTCTGACATATGGCATCTGCCGTGGACCTGTTATGGCAGTAGGAGAATTGTAGTGGATTAAAGTAATCTGGGAGGCTGGCATTGATGTGTGCCATTACTAACCTCTTGAAACACTTCATAGTGATGGATGGCAGAGCTACTGGGTGGTAGTCATTCAGGCACATGTCAAAAGCAATATGTTCATTAGCAACACTCCAAAAGATATATATTTTCCATTTCAAATGCAATAAATAAACCTCAAGTTTCTTTGTTTTTCAAAGGAGAAATGACAGGGTAAGGGCTCATTTAGTATCGTTCTGAATTAAGCTTGATCTTTAGAAATGATCAATGCAATTAATATTTTACTGAAGCTTTGTATTTTTCCCTCATAAGGAATTCCAAATATTGAGATCGTCATATGGATTTCAGTTAGTCAAATAAACCTTCAATATGTTCTTACCATAATTGCCATTTGAATCAGCTTCAGTGTGAAATTGTTAAATGTTGGGATAATATAAAAATTTGTCAGTATAGCTTTGAATTGAAAATAGACGGCATTAATCTTGTATTAATATCAATACTTCTATGGTCTAAAATTATTACAGATTTATATCCCAAAAGCCAAACCTGTGTAAGCACTTCAACACAGTTAAGTCACAGCATTATTTCAATAGCCTCTGGAAGCAGCTGAAGAAAAGAAAATAGCAAAGCTCAAAACCAGAAGAAACCTATTATCCAACTTACTGAATCTAATTAGAGTGCAATTGCCACAACACTCTGGACCTTAGCACTTGCCATATCATACTCTTAGAATCATAAAATCCCTACAGTGTAGAAATAGGCCTGTCGGCCCAACAAGTCCACATCAACCTTCTGAAGAGTAACCCACCCACACCCATTCCCCTCTCCTATTATCCTGTATTTACTCTTGACTAATGCATTTGACAATTCACCTAACCTGCACATCTTTGGATTGTGGGAGGAAACCTGGAGCACCCTGAGGAAACCCACCCAGACACGGGGAGAATGTGCAAACTCCACACAGACAGTTGCTTGAGGTTGGAATTGAACCCAGATCCCTGGTGCTGTGAGGCAGCAGTGCTAACCACTGAGCCATCGTGCCACTCTGACATCTTATTGATATTCGATTGATTGCAATAATCTGTTTCATAACTGCAAGCCTGTGTTCCATATCCTCGTCTGCCTTTCTGTCTTCACAAAGATCATTCCCATACATCTGATGATTGATGAAAACCCATGAGTTGGTTTAAACCATCTGTGCTGCATGTCACTTATCACTATGATGATTTGCACAATCCACCTATTCCAACTTTCCAAATCTGTGTCCCATATGGGATAATGTCCCAGAGCAAGATTTGTTAGTAGATATCCTTTCGATGTGGGAATGGGAAACATATGAAGTCACTAATGAGTTATTTGTAAAGAAAAACAATATCTGTTGAATTACTCCTATTGCTGCCACACTGTTAATGTTACTGCTGTTGCCTCTCAGCCTGGCAAGCTGGAATTCTGCTGCCCACACTGAGGTGATACAGAGAAAGTCAAGCCCACAAGTCCAAGAGCTGGTCAGAGGTATCCTGCAGGAACATCTGCAGTCTCCTTGATCTTTAAGTCAGAAAACCTTCTTTAGCCATGTTGCAGCCACGAGGATTACATTATACGGCAGCACAACATCAGGCAAAAGCAGCTAAATTATAGGAGCAGTAGAAGTGCATAAGGTACCAAATTGAGTATTGCGTGCATTATTTAAAATGGTGTTGGATAAAGTTGTTGTGAAAATTTTTTGTCATGTCTCTCCTTTCAGGATTTTAGTCAAGCTGTGCTGATTCATTGCCAAGGAATGGATAGGTAGACAATTGTGATACAGCGATGAATTGAATTTTGGAACCATAAATCTTAAAATGGAGAAATGTAATAGAGACTTTTAAAACATTTCATCATTATTGTTTATTTTAGTTATTGCAATATCTAAATTACAAAAACAATTCAACGCAGTTTACATAACATCACAACTGCTGAGAATTCTCCAAGAAAATTTATCTAATTAGTTGTCATATAGTTCTGCACAGTAAGAGAGAGAAATTAATTGAATTGATAACTTTACCGTAACCACAGGACAAACTCTTTTATATGTATGACGTGTTTTACTTGATTTGGCAATATTCTGAAATTTGTTGTCTTACATATCTCACTGGCATCTCAAGGTGTCATGTATGACCACAAGATGAAAGAGGAAATGTCTGATTGTTATGATAGCTGTCTTCATAATTATAATGTCACAAATATATGAGTCCATACATTTGATTATCAAACTGCAGACTCTATCATCAGGACTCACTAAAAATGGAAGTCTGTCACATTGTTTCACCTTATAGAAGTTTATAAAATCATGAAGGATATGGATAAAGTGAATAGCCAAGATCTTTTCTCCAGGGTAGGTGAGTCCAAAACTAGAGGGCATAGGTTTAAGGTAAGAGGGGAAAGATTTAAAAGGGACATAAGGAGCAACTTTTTCATGCAGAGAGTGATGTGCAAGTGGAATGAGCTGTCAGAGAAGTTCTGTAGGCTGACACGATTACAGCATTTAAAAGGATAGGTACATGAAGAGGAAGGGTTAGAACATAGAACATAGAAGAATACAGTGCAGTACAGGCCCTTTGGCCCTCGATGTTGCGCCGATCCAAGCCCACCTAACCTACACTAGCCCACTATCCTCCATATGCCTATCCAATACCCGCTTAAATGCCCATAAAGAGGGAGAGTCCACCACTGCTACTGGCAGGGCATTCCACGAACTCACGACTCGCTGAGTAAAGAACCTACCCCTAACATCTGTCCTATACCAACCATCCCTAAATTTAAAGCTATGCCCCCTCGTAATAGCTGACTCCATACATGCAAAAAGGTTCTCACGGTCAACCCTATCTAAACCCCTAATCATCTTGTACACCTCTATCAAGTCACCCCTAAACCTTCTTTACTCCAATGAAAACAGTCCCAAGTGCCTCAGCCTTTCCTCATACAATCTTCCTACCATACCAGGCAACATCCTGGTAAACCTCCTCTGCACACGTTCCAGTGCCTCCACATCCTTCCTATAGTATGGCAACCAAAACTGCACACAATACTCCAGATGCAGCCGCACCAGAGTCTTATACAACTGCAACATGACCTCAGTACTCCGGAACTCAATTCCTCTACCAATAAAAGCCAGTACGCCATATGCCTTCCTCACCGCACTATTTACCTGGGTGGCAACTTTCAGAGATCTGTGTACATGGACACCAAGATCCCTCTGCTCATCCACACTACCAAGTATCCGACCATTAGCCCAGTACCCCATCTTTCTGTGACTCATACCAAAGTGAATCACCTCACACTTAGCTACATTAAACTCCATTTGCCACCTCTCACCCCAGCTTTGCAGCTAATCTATGTCTCTCTGTAACCTGCAACATCCTTCTGCATTGTTTAAAACTCCACTGACTTTAATGTCATCCACAAATTTACTAATCCATCCTTCTATGCCCTCATCCAGGTCATTTATAAAAATGACAAACACCAATGGTCCCAAAACAG
>NC_057713.1:68974902-68979879 GCF_004010195.1 Chiloscyllium plagiosum
CCCCAAGAGCACTAGCGAACCTCCCGCCAAGGATACTGGTGCCCCTCAGGTTCAGGTGTAGACCATCCTGTTTATAGAGGTCCCACCTTCCCCAGAAAGAATCCCAGTTATCCA
Organism: Chiloscyllium plagiosum; assembly: GCF_004010195.1. Classification (NCBI taxonomy): domain Eukaryota; kingdom Metazoa; phylum Chordata; class Chondrichthyes; order Orectolobiformes; family Hemiscylliidae; genus Chiloscyllium; species Chiloscyllium plagiosum. Next base: position 68,975,017 of record NC_057713.1, read on the forward strand.
AATACCGGGATCCCTCCCTCCTGCACCATTCCTGTAGCCACGCATTTAACTTTTCTCTCTCCCTATTCCTTGACTCTCTATCACGTGGCACGGGTAACAAACCAGAGACAACAACTCTGTTTGTTCTAACTCTGAGCTTGCAACCTAGCTCCCTGAAAGCCTGCCTAACATCCTCAGCCCTCCTCCTACCTATGTCATTGGTGCCAATGTGGACCACGACTTCGGGCTTCTCCCCCTCCCCCTTAAGGACCCAGAAAACACGATCAGAGACATCACGTACCCTTGCACCTGGGAGGCAACATACCAAACGTGAGTCTCTCTTGCCCCCACAAAACCGCCTATCTGTGCCCCGAACTATCGAGTCCCCAATTACTTTTGCTCTGCTCTTCTCCACCCTTCCCTTCTGAGCAACGGGGACAGGCTCCGTGCCAGAGGCCTGAGCCCCATTACCTACCCCTGGTAAGTCGTCCCTGCGCGCTTTTATAAGGAAAAAAACCTCTTCAGGTAAGCTTACGCTATACCTGCTTCCGGGTCCCGGCTGCCCCTCTGGTCTTCGTCACTTCCCCCTGCTGCTCCCGCTCTTTCTGTGAAGAGAGAAAAAAAACACCGCTGCCCGCTACCGGTAAGTAATTTTAAAACAAACTGTCTCACCTTAGCTGTAGCCTTCCGGGTTCCTTTAAACTCTGCTGCTGCTCGCACTCAAAGAGGGATGTGGGCCAAATGCTGGCAGAAAATGTTTGTTTCCATGCTGTACATCTCTGACTCTATGACGCCATAACTTAATATTGAGATCATGTCATTATTTCACAGAACATTCCAGCATTACAATATATTATTGGCCACCTTGTCTTATAGTTTTGAACTACATGTATTCTGTTTCCCTTCATCCTGGACAGAGATCAGACAGACTTTTTAAAATATGAGCATTTGTTATAGGCCTTTATTCTGCATCATGAATAAAAGACCTTTGGAATCTTTAGTCTTCAAATACATCATTGTGCTTTATTTCTGTGTTCATGGGATGTGGGCATCACTGGCTTATCCAGCATTTATTTCCCAGAGGGCAGTTAAGAGTTAACCAAATTGCTGTGCGTGTTTGAAGTAACATGTAGTCCTTGTAATTTATAAGGATAATAGGCTGAACCTTACATTTCCTTTGGCAAAGTTTGAGTTGTTGGAAGATTTTTGGAAGATTTGTCTCCCATGAGATTCACCACATTATCTGTAAACTACACCTTTATGGTGTCCCGCTCATAGTACTATCTGCTCAACAATGACAGACATACTCGCTGGACCTCTTGGGATTCCCTGTGCCAGCAATATATCTAATGGCTGTCATGTGCCAGTCAAGAGGTACTCTTCACGGCACATGTAGTGGAAAGGGAATGAAAAGAAACACTTCTGAGGGCATGTGGGTGACAATTCATTGCATATATAAGTGCAAACTCATAATGTATTTCTATTTTACATCATCACCTGCTTGACCAAATGTAGTTGTAACTACAGTATGCAAATCAAGCTATACCCACTACTCATCCTAAAGCTACTCCTGCACCTTGAAAGCTGACCTCAAATTCACCTGACACTTCCTTTACCTCTCCACCTGCATCCTCGGCAACTGACTTAGCACTGACATCTATTTCAAACTCCTACAGCTACCTCGACTACACCTCCTCCCACCTTCTGTCCGACAAAAATGTGATCCTGAAGTCCTAATTCCTATACCTCCACTGTATCTGCTCCCAGGATGATCAATTCTATTCCAGGACATCTCAGATGTCCTTCTTCTTTAAGGACCATAATTTCTCCTCTCTTGTGTTAAATGATGACCTCAACCAAATCTGCCTTCAATCCCACTCCAACCACAACAAAGATAGAGTCCCCCTGGTACTCACATTCTACCCCACTAATCTCCAAATCCAACATGTCATTGTGTGCCATTTTCATCACCTGCAGTCTGACCTCACCACCAGAAGGATATTTCCTTCCCCAACCCTATCTGCCTTTTGTAGGGACCTTTCCCTGCAGCTGCAGGAAGTGCAACACCTACCGCAACACCTCCCCCTTACCTCTGTCCAAGGCTCCAAAGAACCATACCAAGTCTTGCAAAGATTTACCTGCATTTCCTCTAGCCTGCATACATTAGTTCCGATGTGGTCTCCTCTATGTTGGAGGGACTGAACGAAAACTCGGGGACTGGCTCAGGGAACATCTATGGTTCACATGTTCCAATCAATCCCACATTCTGATTGCCAGATATGTCGATCGTTCCCCTTTCCACTCCCCCAATGACATGTCCATCCTGGGCCTCCTGCAATGTCAAAATATGGCAACACGCAAACTAGAGGAAGAACACCTCATCTATCGCCTCAGGAGCTTACAATCTTATGGTCTCAACGTAGATTAACACCAGCCTCCAAATCTCCTGAGCCCCCACTTCATCACGGGTCCAGCCTTCCCTCTCCTCACTGTCCCCTTGACCTGACCTACTTGTTCATCTTTCTTCTCACCTATCCATGCCACCCTTCCAACTAACCAGCCACAATCACCTCCTACCTGCATACACCTATTGGCATCCTACCTATCCTCCCCCAGCCCCATCCCCCCATTTATTTCTCTGCTCCCTTCCCCTTCCCCAGCCCTGCTGGAAACATTGGCTCTCCTGCTTTTCTGACCCTGCTTGATCTGCTGTGCTTTTTCCAGCTCCACATTTTATTGACACTACTCTTTCTAAGGGCCAAAACACCTTAGAAACCTATTTAAGGGAATGTTATTCTCTCCTAACATTTAGTGCAACATAACATCTTTTAATTTTTTAATGCTGATAGTATTACATGCTAGAATGCCTTCAAATAATTCAAAATATTAACTTTTATTGAACAACAGCAAAAATGACATACAAATAAACAGACTGTTTGTCTTTTGAGTAACTTTAAATCTATTGCCAATAAATAATCAATGCACACAACTCACATCTTTTGGAACTGGTGGTAATTAAGTCCTTTTTTTTATCATAGAATAGAATCCCTGCAGTGTGAAAACAGGCCCTTCGGCCCAACAAGTCCACACTGACCCTGCAAAGAGTAACCCACCCAGACCCATTCCCCCTCCACTCTACATTTACCCCAGATTAACCTAACACCCCTGAACACTATGGGCAAATTAGCACGGCCAATTTACCTAACCTGCACGTCTTTGGATTGTGGGAGGAAACCCACACTGACACGGGGAGAATGTGCAAACTCCACACACAGTCACCCAAGGCAGGAATTGAATTCCAGGAATTGTTGCTGTGAGGCAACAATGTTAACCACTGAGCCACCATGCTCATTTGATTACCAATGTGATCATTTTCTGAAGCCCTTTATTCTACATCATGAATAAAAGGCATTTGGAATCTACAGTGTCCAAACACATGGTTATGTTTTATTTCTATGTGTTGATGGGATGTGGGCTTGGCCAGCGGGCACTTAGGAGTTAACCAAATTGCTGTGTGTATCTGAAGTAACATGTAGCTTGTTATGCTGAGTGTAGCATGACTATATCACTCTGAAAGTAATGTTTCTCCTGCTCAATATCCTTATCCCCTTCTTTGGAAAACTGCTGCCAGCTTCCTAGGTCTTCAACATCTAATACATCCCTTTCTTCTGCTCCAGTTGTGCAGTGCACAGCATGCTACAATTATAGTCTAAAGTTTCAAGGACTGCAATTTCCCCTCCCACATGATCAACAATGCCCTCCACTGCATATCCTCCACTTTGTGCACCTCTGCCCTCGAACTGCAACAAGAATAACGCCCCCTCCTGCCCAGTCCTTACTTGCCACCCCACAAATCTTTGGATACAGTGCATTATCCTTCACTATTTTCACTATCTACAGTCATAGTCATAGAGTAAATATATTTTCCTCCCCACTGCTATCTGCTTTCTGCAGAGACCAATCACTTTGTGACTCTCTCATTAGTCAAAAGTGAGGACTGCAGATGCTGGAAATCAGAGTCTAGATTAGAGTGGTGCTGGAAAAGCACAGCCGGTCAGGCAGTATCTGAGGAGCAGGAAAATCAACGTTTCGGGCAAAAGCTCTTCATCAGGACTGAAGGCAGGGAGCCTCCATGGTGGAGAGGTAAATGGGAGGGAAGTGGGCTGGGGAGAAGGTAGCAAAGAGTATAATGGGTGGATGGAGGTGGGGATGAAGGTGATCGGTCAGAAAAGAGGGTGGAGCGGATAGGTAGGAAGGAAGATTGGCAGGTAGGACCGGTTATGAGGATGATGTTGAGTTGGAAGGTGGGAGGAGGGGAAATGAGGAAACTGGTGAAGTCCACATTGATGCCCTGGGGTTGAAGTGTTCCGAGGTGGAAGATGAGGCGTTCTTCCTCAAGGCATGGGTGGTGAGGGAGTGGCGATAGAGGAGGCCCAGAACCTGCATATCCTCGGCAGAGTGGGAGGGGCAAGTTGAAATGTTGGACCACGGTGTTGTGGGGTTCGTTGGTGCAGGTGTCCCGGAGATGTTTCCTAAAGTGCTCTGCGAGAAGACGTCCAGTCTCCCCAATGTAGAGGAAACCGCATCGGGAGCAATGGATACAATAAATGACTTTAGTGGATGTGCAGGTGAACCTTTGATGGATGTGGAAGCTGCTTTGGGGCCTTGGATGGAGGTGAGAGGGGAAGTGTGGGCACAGGTTTTGCAATTCCGGCGGTGGCAAGGGAAGGTGCCAGGAGGGGAGGGTGGGTTGTTGCGGGCCGTGGCCTGACCAGATAGTCATGGAGGGAATGGTCTTTGTGGAAGTTGGAAATGGGTGGGGAGGAAAATATATGGTAGGGAGGGTGGTGGGGTCCGTTTGTAGGTGGCAGCAATGTCGGTGGA
>NC_057713.1:68980606-68987604 GCF_004010195.1 Chiloscyllium plagiosum
CCACAATTACCCCCCACCTGCACCCACCTGCTGCCATTCCACCCACCTTGCCTCCAGCCTCATCCCACCCCCCTATTTATCTCTCAGTCCCCTTTCCCCCTCCTCATTCCTGATGAAAGACTTGTGCTTGAAATGTCGACTGCGCTGCTCCTTGGATGCCGTCAGACCTGCTGTGCTTTTCTAGCATCACACTTTTTGACTCATTCTTATCCTGCCAGACCTGTTGGGTTTCTGTAGTACTTCCTGTTTTTATTTCAGATCTCTAGCATCTGCAGTACTTTGCTTTTATTTAAATTTCCTGCAGCCTTTTTTATTTGAAATAATTGTAATATTGAACTGTGTTTTATCCATGCTGCTGCTGACTAAATACTCACACATGCGTTCCACTAGCTTTGATGTTTTGAAGCTAATCTGCCGATCTTAAAGGGGAACAGTACTCATTATAATAACATTACTGACGACTGCCTGTAACTGTAAGGAGGCTTCTAACAGCAAAGAAAGAGATATTAGAATTACTTAGATGTTGCATTCGAAGCCCTAATCTAGAAAGTTGCTGTCAAAGACAATTCAAATTTCTTTGGATTTCAGAGAGGGCAGTAAGCTATAATGGACTACCTTAGATGTGAATGGGGGCAGATGGCTAGGGAGGTTAGTTCTTAGAGTCTGATGCTGAGTTCCTGGCAGCAGTGCCAGGATCATAAATGCATCTTCAATGACATTTCTACCTACTTCATCTACCACTACTCATGCTGCCTAATGCACCACAGCCCGTCACTCAACCATTGTAAATCTTTATTGATTAGAATTCAGATCTGACATTCTCTGCCTCATCGTCACATACCCATCAATAATACCAGCAAGAATGATGCTATGTTCTTGGGTGGTGCCTCCAACAATTCATCTATGGCAGAAGCACCACTCAAGAACATGGTATCATTCTTGTTGGCATTCTGTCTTCCCTGCAAACCTGTAACTGTCACCCTTAAGACAGGAACAGACTTCTGTAGATGGATCACATAATTCGTTTAGATTCCCTATGAAAAATCAGAAACACACCCTTACAAAACTAATAAATCACTCAAGAACACACCACAGTACTTCCACAAACTTAGCAAGAATAGAATAACTCAAATGCTTTTCATCTGTAAGTTGGATGGCTATTCCAATGTAGAGTGATTGTAACAAAGTCAGCCAGCTGGACATTATAGAATATTAGTTCTCTGTTGAACTGGTCTAATCAGGGACCCTGACTGACATAAACAAGGGAGTGTCTGAGATACTGACATTTTGATAGCTGACTCTGAAGAGGCAATACTAATGTCATAGTTGGTCATAAGTAAATAAAGGATGAGTTGGTGACGGGACATCAGCCTTTGTGGAGTTATTTCATAATGCTTGTTGACTGGACAGAAGGTTGCTCACCCAGCTGAAAGTAGGCATTTTTATATGGCATTCACTGGACATGTGTAATCAAACATGGCAGAGCATGTACAGTATTACTTAACTAAGAGGCTACCCACTTTCCCAATTTCCAGCACAGCATGCTACAACTTTATCAGTACTCTTATGACCTGGGGCTATGTGCTAGAAGGTAGCTAGAAGTGCTGTGCATGCTAGCTAAAGGGGCAATGCCTCTGGTACCACTGGCTCAAGCACAATATAGACAGGCTGCCTGTCTGAGTGAGGGCTTTTTTTGAAATCTGTTTCTTTTTGAAGAACCTCACGGTATCTTGAGCTATGCATGCATTCCATGTTGAGGGTCATGATGGAGGTATCATAATGGACCAAATGCTGAATTAGAAATAAAAGTCCCTAACAGGTCTGTGGGCAACTAACACTAAGGTGAATGGTGAAAGTCATTTCTTCACTACTGACTGCAAGATCTAAACTAACATTTATTTTCCTAATAATTTTGATAATTACAGGACACAGATGTTTCAATTTGCTTCACTCAATGATTTGCTCTGTTGGCCAATGTGCAGTTTAATTACTCTGGATCCTCACTGAAGATGCATAGGGTCACATTGTAGAGCTAGAAACTTTGATGCTGTTATAAAATTTGAAAGTGTCATTATTTCTGTTGTTAGTTGCAGCTGGATTTGTCAGTACCAGATTGTACAAAATGCACCAGATGATGACTGTTATGTTGCATATTGTGTTAATAATACTGCAAATTACCGCCAAAACTGTCCAGATGGTGGAATTGTACCCATGCCAAGTTGCATCTCACCTCACTCTCACTGAGATATCCTGATTCAAATCGCTTACTGTGTGGCAAGGGTGTCCATTTTACTTCAGGACATCCAATAATTGACAAAAAGAGAAGGAAGAATTCCTTCTAAAAGCATTATTGTAGACTTATTTCCTTTGGTTGAAATGTGAGTATTGTAGATTTGATTACAAACTGACTGCACTCCCCCTTTCTATTCTCCTTTCATACGCTAGTGGTACTCTAATAGCCAAATCAGTGCATCCACTGCTCCACACATCCGCACCATTTTGAGAAAGCTTGTTATTCCCTCATGTTGAGAACTTAAGATAATGGCAGAATGAAATGAATTTCCCAGTTTTAATAATCAAAGCATCAGTGCCCTGCCATTTGCAGTGGTGGACTGTTGGTTATGAAATACTTGACTGACTGCATAAAATAGCAGCACTCTCTATACATCACCCTTGTCAGATAGAATAGCTGAACAACCTCTGCTTCTTTTGTTCTCTGTACTAAAGATCTGTGAAAGCTTGTACTAAAGGTTATGGATTGCCATGTCATTTAGATCCATATAACATGTAATATATGCTTAGGTTCTGCAAATTGTTCCAAATTGATAGTATTGGCATAGATTTCAGCTTTCACTTAAGAAAATAATATTATGTTAATATTTAGATTTTGGAATGAGATATTTGCCTAGCCATGCGAAATAACAATTCAAAAATTTTATCAAATATTTTTGTATTATTAAAACTTAATATTAAATATTAATACTTAAAACTGAATGCCATTTCTAGCATTCAGTCTTCGAAACTATCTTTTTTTTAACTTCTATTAGGTTGAAATGTTAAGTAGGATCATCGTAGAAATGAACACGAATGAAGTATTTTATTTCAGAGTAGTATACTATCTCGTTATCAACATTTCTCTTACATGAAATGATTATTCCAGCCTTGTGACTGTGGGGACAATTTGCACTGGCAGCTGGCAATTTATTGAAGTCTGTACCATTATGCTCTGAGCATTTCCAATTATCCCTTTACCAGGTCAGTCAAAAATGTGAAACTGTTCAGAATGAGATGGAATCAAATAGACACCTGACAAAAGCATTCATCTCTGTACTGCTTTATGAACTACTTACAATCTGTCATTTTGATATTTAACAGCAGACTTACAGAAGAACAGAATACATGAAGTAACCTGTATTCAGTACTTTATAACTGGCCAATGTAAAATATTTTGTGAGGGAGTAATGAGTCAGAATAAGGATCAGCGTACCAATGAGAAAAGAGATTTGGGAGCTATTATGAAAATATCATTGAAACCATTACGGTAGTGCAAATAGTGAAAATAAGTTATTATTCTTCAATGGTAAAGGGATGGAGTGAAAATCTAAAACAATATTATCTGTTCTGTATATCGCATTGCTTGGTTCCACATACAGTAGCTTGTGATCAAAAAGAATCGATGGTCTTTCAAATTTTCTATATGAAATGACTGAGATTCCCAATACAGAAAAAAACACATTTGTCCCATCATTTTCAGTGAAGCAATCAAAACATTCTCCTTCTCTATTTTCTGTGCCCTTACTCATCTAACATCTCCAGCTTCAATATTTATTTGATATTATCTGAAAATGTTCAATATACAATCACTTCCCATGGATAACATTGCATGCTCCATTGCATGTTCTTTGTAGAGGTTTCATCCTCTGTTAAATGCAGGGTTTTAACTCTTAATCAAGTAATACAGACTTTAGTGATCTAAGCTTTAAAAGAAAAGGTAGTTACTGTGCATTTGTTGAATGCAAGTTGTTGGCATTTTGAAGACTTCACATTGTTCATTATTACCTCCCAATACACCATTTAGAAACAGACATAAGATGGTCTGGTATCCATCAGATGATCACCAAGCACACCTCTGTAAAATTCAAGCAGCAGTTCAAGTACCTGATAGTTCTGGTATATTGTTTATGACAGAATTCATGTACTGTTCTTTTGGACTGCATGCCACATAATGTTTCTCAACAATGAATAATGTAATTTTAACTGGGCATTTCACTTGACGTGGCAATGCTTACATTGAAGTAATTAGATGTGGATATCATGGTATTGAAGAAATCAGAATATTTTTATTACAACTAGCTATTATTAGCATTCAATTCACAGACATAGCAGTATTTGGGCTAACATTAAGCTGTTAAGTCAAACAAAACTGTATGCTTTCAGTCGACAGTCATGCTAAATTAATTCCAGGGTACTTATGAGCATGGGATATCGATATGAAGTGATTTATAATTTCAACTCTAATTTAGATCAGGAGTATTTTTGTTAACTTCTATCCATTGAGTTCAAGTCAGTCAATCCTTTCAACGCTTCATCTTGGGGTTTAGGATAGACATAACCATCCACAGGGGAAGAGGTTACCTCAAACAACCTACTCAATTTTAAAAATCACACAACACCAGGTTATAGTCCAACAGGTTTAATTGGAAGCACACTAGCTTTCGGAGCGACGCTCCTTCATCAGGTGATTCTGGAGGCTCGATCGTAACACAGAATTTATAGCAAAAATTTGCAGTGTGATGTAACTGAAATTATACATTGAAGAATTGATTGTCTGTTAAGCCTCCCACAAAATATATGTGTGCATGTGAGTCTTTGTCTGTCTGTGTGTGTGTCTGTCTGGGGTGAGGGTTGTGAGTGTGAGAATGTGTGTGTGTGTGTGTAGTGTAATGTGACATGAACCCAAAGTCCCAGTTGAGGCCCTTTCGGGTGGGTACCGAACTTAGCTATCAGCCTCTGCTCGGCAGTTGGGGAACACTTCAGTGGTCCAGCATATTCAGCCTCGGACCTTCGGGTGACCATCCTCCAAGGTGGACTTCGGGACAGGCAGCAGAGGAAAGTGGCCGAGCAGAGGCTGATAGCTAAGTTCGGTACCCATAGGGAGGGCCTCAACCGGGACCTTGGGTTCATGTCACATTACAGGTGATCACCATTGCACTGCACACGCACACACACAGGTATTCCTACACACACACACTCTCACATACACACGGACACAGGTACACACAGACGCGCTCACAGGAACCCACACACACTCCCACACATGCACCCCCTCACAGACTTAAGACACTCTGCACTCACTACACACACACACACACACACTTTCTCACACTCACACACCCCAACCCAGACAGACACACACACACCCAGACAAAGACCCACATGCACACATATATTTTGTGTGGTGAATTTTTTGGTTAGGTTTGGTTAATGTGAGGTTACAAGGTTAGGGTGGGGGTATAGGTCTGGGTGGGATGCTCTTTGGAGTGTTATTACCGACTCAATGGGTCAAATGGCCTCTGTCGTCACTATAGGAATTTTGATTCTATAAACAGTATATTTTACCTGATGTGGCCGTGTGCATATTACCTCCAATAAAAGCAGAACATGGGTAGATTAGATTAGATTAGAGTACTTACAGTGTGGAAACAGGCCCTTCGGCCCAACAAGTCCACACCGCCCCGCCGAAGCACAACCCACCCATACCCCTGCATTCACCCCTTACCTAACTCTACTGGCAATTTAGCGTGGCCAATTTACCTGACCTACACATCTTTGGACTGTGGGAGGAAACTGGAGCACCCAGAGGAAACCCACGTCGAGAACGTGCAAACTCCACACAGTCAGTCGCCTGAGGCGGGAATTGAACCCGGGTCTCTGGCACTGTGAGGCCGTAGTGCTAACCACTGTGCCACCGTGCCGCCCATGGGTATTGAAGTTATTACGTATAACATTAATTCATACATGCATCAGCACCAATTGATTTACAATTTTACCAATATATTTAATTAATTAATTTAATTTGTAATTAAGCTATTAATTTACCCCAAATAGTATGGTTTTCAGAATGCAATGTCATGCTTCAAGAGATCTAAGCACAAGATAGAGTATAAGAACTTTATACCATTAAGTTTCATGCTATGATATAGTGACAATGATGATATTAATATTTCACTTAAACGTCTAGTGACATATTGACCATGAGACATATTACAACAGTATACATCATCTTGGAGTTCTCAGAAGAGAAAGGTCCTCAGGCATGACATGGACTACCAATAGCAGCAGCAGAAAACTAGAGAATAGTACCTGATTACTACTGTGATTACATTTTGCTCCATGTTGGATTTTGGGATGATTGCTTCTGTTGTTCAGGAGTGAAGGATCGGTCAGATGCTGAAAAAGCCGTCTTAGTAAGAGGATTAAATTACAACTTCCCGGATGCAGACAAAAAAGATTTCTTAGCAGCAGTAGAAACATCTGAACTACAGAAGCAATCATCTCAACATCCACAAATGAAGCTGCATTAGAACATTATTTTAACAAGCCACCACATACTGCAGCACAGAGGAGCCAGAAAGAGCAGAGGAAAGTCACCTATACAGTGTATTCAAAAAGAACGGGTACCCAATGAACACAGTCCACCGATTTCTCAGCAACAAACCCAAACAAGCAGACAAAACCACGTCCAGAACCCTAGCCATACTCCCCTACATCAAAGACATCTAGGAAATGACTGCCAGACTATTCAGACCTCTTAGCACCATGATTAGATTAGATTACATTACAGTGTGGAAACAGGCCCTTCGGCCCAACAAGTCCACACCGACCCGCCGAAGCGTAACCCACCCATACCCCTACATTTACCCCTTACCTAACCCTAACCCTACAGGCAATTTAGCATGGCCAATTCACCTGACCTGCACATCTTTGGACTGTGGGAG
>NC_057713.1:68987624-69006521 GCF_004010195.1 Chiloscyllium plagiosum
ATACAGACAACAAGCAAAACTAATGTTATTTACAAAATACCTTGCAAGAACTGTAACAAACACTACATTGGACAAACAGGCAGAAAACTAGCCACCAGGATACATGAACATCAACTAGCCACAAAAAGACATGACCCACTCTCACAAGTATCTTTACATACAGATAAGGAAGGACACCACTTTGACTGGGACAACATATCCATGCTAGGACAAGCCAAACAGAGAAACACGCGAGAATTCCGAGAAGCATGGCACTCCAATCACATTACCACAAGAAGCTACATCACCAACCCAAGGAAACCTAAACACATGAATAAAAAGCGGCCATGCCACCAGTACGTGATCCCGAAGCTCACTGATGATGTTACCTAGTATGGTGATGAAACATCTAAAAATTAACCTTCCAGCTCAGCAAGCAAATCTACATCCAGAATCTCAACCTGAGCTACAAATCTTCTCAAAACTTGCTAACTGTTAACATTAAAGTGTAATCTGAACATTTGGTATTCAAGCAAAAGAACAATGCCATAATGTGTCTTGCTCACTAATTCACAAAAAAAGTATTTTTATTATTTGATAGGCTGTTGGTGTCAATAACTAGGCCAGCTTTTGTTGCCCATCCCTAATTGCCCTGAGAAGGTAGTGTTAAGCCACTTCCTTGAACCACTATAGTGTATAGAACTCCCACAGTGATGTCCATAAGAGGGTTCTAGGACTTTTACCCACCAATAGTGAAGGAACAGCAATATAGTTCCAAACAAGAAAGATGTATGACTTGGAAGTGATGCAGCTGTTAGGCATCTGTGGCCCTGGTCCTTCTATGTGGAAATGGCCGCATATTTGGAAGGAAGCCTGTGTCAGTTACTACTATGCATATATGCTATACATTGGTGCATTGGTGCTGGAGGAAATGAATGTTTAAGGCTTTGGATGAATAGACAATCTGATCTATCCTAATTTGGAGGTGCTGGTGTTGGACTGAGGTGTACAAAGTTAAAAATCACACAATACCAGGTTATAGTCCAACAGGTTTATTTGGAAGCACTAGCTTTCGGAGCACTGCTCCTTCATCAGGCGGTTGTGGAGTATAAGATTGTAAGATACAGAATTTATAGTAAAAGTTTACAGTGAAATTATATATTGAAAAAGACCTGGATTCTTTGTTAAGTCTCTCATCTTTTAGAATGACCATGTTGGTTTCAATTCTTTCACATGTAAATCCCAGAACTTTTTTAGAGTTACATTCTCAAGTGAACTTTAACAATAGGTGCCATGGAGCATATGAGAGATAGCTTGTGTATGAAAGTGGGTCTGCATGAGCATATGGGTCTGTAGGTGTGTGTGTGTGTGTGTATAGTTTACTGGGGTCACCTGTAATGTGTCGTGAACCCAAGGTCCTGGTTGAGGCAATCCCCATGGGTACCAAACTTGGCTATCAGCCTTTGCTTGGACACTTTGCGTTGTTGCCTGTCCTGAAGACCGCTTTGGAGGATGATCACCCGCGGGTCTGAGGTTGAAAGTCCAGGGCTATTGAGGTGTTCTCTGACTTGGAGGGAACACTCCTGTCTGTTGATTGTTGTGCAGTGTCCATTCATCCATTGCTGTAGCCTCTGCTCAGTCTCGCAGGGCATCCTTGCCTGCAGTATATGAGATAGACAACATTGGCCGAGTCACATGAGTGCCTGGTATGAGGTGTCCCCATATGTAATGGTAGTATCCATGTCACACTCTGACACATCTTGCAGTGTTCGCTGTGACAAGGTTATATGGTGTTATCCAGAAAGCCAGGCAGTTTACTGCGAACAATGATCTCTTTGAGGTTTGGTGGTTATTTAAAGGCAAGAAGTGGAGGTGTGGGGAAGGTCTTGGTGAGGTGCTCATCTTCATTGATAATGTGTTGCAGGTGGCGAAGAGCTGACCTATTGTTAAAGTTCACTTGAGAATGTAACTTCTAAAAAGTTGTGGGATTTACATATGAAAGATGAGAGACTTAACAAACAATCCAGGTCTTTTTCAATATTTAATTTCAGTTACATCATACTGTAAACTTTTGCTATAAATTCTGTGTCTTATAATCCTGTACTCCACAACCACCTGATGAAGGAGCAGCGCTCTGCAAACTAGTGCTTCCAAATAAACCTGTTGGGCTATAACCTAGTGTGGTGTGGTTTTTAACTTTGATCTATCCTGAATGGTGTTGAGCTACTTGAGTATTATTGGTGATGCACTTATCTGGACAAATGGACAGTATTCCATCATACTCCTGACTTGTGCATTGTAGATGGTGGACATGTTTGGGAATTCATGTAGTGACCTACATAATTCTCAGCTTCAGACATTTTTTGACAGCCACAGTATTTAAATAGCTAGTGCAGTTCAGTTTCTGGTCAAGGGCAAATTCTATATGTTAATGTTGAGGAATACAGTGATATTAGTACCATTGAATTATTAAATGTAAAGATCCATAGTGTAAATATGAAAAAAAAATCAGAATGTTGTTCAGGAATTTGGATCTCAATATATTACATCAGAAGATGTGCCAAGGGTTTTAGCACAGCAAACATCTATCAGATTAATGCTTAAATTACTGTGTCGAATTTGGCTTATGATTTCATAGCTCTAAACAAGGGCACTGAGCCTCTGGCATAACACGTCCAAGTCCTTCATGCTAATATGTTTGTTGTTATCCAGTTTATAAAGGGAAAATTAATGAAATAAAGGTCAGTATTGTGACTGCCATTAAGTAATGACTTAAAAAGTCTAATGCAATTATTTCAGTGGAAAAGGAAAATCACTTGCTGATACTGATAGAGAGGAAGAATTTAATCTGCTTTTTTAAAAGAAGTTCATATTGCCAAGGTATTTAATCAGTTAAGAAATGTTGGGTTCTGAAATTAGATTACTTACAGTGTAGAAACTGGCCCTTCGGCCCAACAAGTCCACAGCAACCCGCCGAAGCACAACCCACCCATACGTTTACCCATTCACCTATCACTACGGTCAACTTAGCATGACCAATTCACCTGACCTGCACATCCTTGGACTGTGGGAGGAAACCAGAGCACCCGGAGGAAACCCACGCAGACAATATGCGAACTCCACACAGTCAGTTGTCTGAGGCAGGAACTGAACCCGGGTCTCTGGCGGTGTGAGGCAGCAGTGCTAACCACTGTGCCACCATGCCACCCACATGTTTACATCTTGGATTGCTGGACATGCACTGAAATGAGAGTTTTTAGATTAATGCATTTATTTTTGTTTGCTAATTTTCGATAGCATAATTTCAGACACCCTTCGTTTCTTTGACCATAACTGTGATCGATTCAGTTTGTGTTGTCTCAGTTGATTTCTTTTCTCTTCTTTCCTGCTTGTCTCACTTAATATAGTCAGAGAAGAATAAATATTAATATTGGAAGTAACCACTTCTGTGGTAAGAAAAAATCCATAGTAGATTCTCCTACGGTTGAGTTGGCTGGTAAAGCTACCAAACTTATAAAAATGTTTGTTTAAAGTAGACTTAAAGTTTCCTGAATTTCATAATTAGTTAAAAGTCACACAACACCAGGTTATAGTCCAACAGGTTTAATTGGAAGCACACTAGCTTTCGGAGCGACGCTCCTTCATCAGGTGATAATCACCTCATTCATAATTAATGGTGGTGCTGGTGCTGAAATCTCCTCAAGGAGCTAAAAGTTGTTAGTAAAAAAAATGTTTTTTTCAGCTTTGTAGTTTCAGCCAGGGAGAGGATAAAACATCAAGGATGACCTGTATAATTGTAATAATGCTGAGTGAACAAAGTGTGGCACAGACATAGACTATATTGAGTGCTCCCTTCATTTGTTTGCTATTATTTTAAACACTATTTAATACTTTTAAATGCTGTTAAGAACTTTTACAAGCTTATTAATTGCTTTCTGGGATTCAATAAAACAACACATAACTTTTAAACATTTTAATATCTTTTGAATAAATGAGAATGTTCATTGGACAGCCTATAAAAGAGACAAACTAACTAAAATAAGCAGTTACTTGATTTGTACTATTTACTTCTTTACAGAAAGTAAGATGACACTACAAATGGCAGGTGAGAGAAAATGAACAACTTTAGAAACTCAGTACAGATAATATTTCAAGTCCAATAAGACTCTTCAAAAGTCTTTAGCACTGATACGATTGGAGGCATGTGTCACCAGGTTCTTGGAAATGGTTTTGTGAGATGCCTTGAAAAATTAATATTTTGATATGGAAGGACATTATTAAGGCTGAGATAACTAACAGCTCTCCTTCACAAACTAAAACCACACCTTTGTCAGACCATTCTTTACAGTTTTCAGTTGCAATACCAATGATTCCAGACTACAACACATTGAGTCTACGCTGACCTGACCTACTTTTACCAAGATAGCTTTGTTGCTATTGGTAACTTTAAATTTGATGTTGTATTGCATCTGAAAGCTGATATTCCAGTATCGAGTCTCATAAGTGGTGCGTTCACGCTCAACACAAATTCACAGTGGAATTAGATGGAGATGCCCATACATTCTTACTATGGAAAAGCTTAATCCTAAATTCTCAAGTGCCAAATATTTTTTCGACCTTTAGGCAAAGAATAGATGTTGGTCCAGAGTCACAGATACTGAAAACGTTTGGAAAAC
The DNA here is from genome assembly GCF_004010195.1 of Chiloscyllium plagiosum. Lineage (NCBI taxonomy): Eukaryota > Metazoa > Chordata > Chondrichthyes > Orectolobiformes > Hemiscylliidae > Chiloscyllium > Chiloscyllium plagiosum. The sequence continues at coordinate 68,992,280 of NC_057713.1, forward strand.
CTTTCAATACGTATTGTTTCCTAGATTCTATTTGAATATATTCCAACAATATTTGGATTGTACCAAGTTGTCTCTATGTATTACAGATGGCAGTAAAGTCTTTCGAAAAAAGATTAAATTCTAACACTTATTGCTTGTAAGGGCGATACAGGCAGAAACCCTCATAAAAAAATAAGAAGTATTTAGATACGCACTTGCAATGCCAAGCCATACAAATCTGTAGGCCAAATGCTGAGAAATAGGATTAGAATTGTTAAATGATTGATTTTGACCAGTGCAAATGTGAAAGGTCAAAGGGCCTTTTCCTGTACTGTATATCTCTATTGCTGTTGACACAAACTCCATCAGAATAATGGCAAGGAAATAGTAAAAATGTCAAATCAACATGAACCAAATCTGTTTATTCTACTTGTTTACATCTACTTGTAAAATGGTAGGAGAAAGTGAGGACTGCAGATGCTGGAGATTAGAGTCAAAATGTGTGGTGCTGGAAAAGCACGGCTGGTCAAGCAGCATCCGAGGAGCAGGAGAGTCAATGGTTCGAGCATAAACTCTTCATCAAGAATGTGGGTGGGGGTTGTGGGGGGGAAAGGGGGCTTACGGATAAGTGGGAGGGGTGGGACTGTGGCAAGGGTAGCATTCCCAGCTACTTTTTCTCCAGCCCCACCTCCCTATCATTTATCTCTCCCACTTAGTTTTCCCCACCCCCCCCCCCCCCCCACGACATTTCTGATGAAGAGCTTATGCTCGAAACATCAACTCTCCTGCTCCTGAGATGCTGCCAGACTGGCTAGGCTTTTTCCAACATCACACTTCTTGACTACTTGTAAAATAGTATCTGACTTGAACATACCATAATAAAGGCATAGAGAAATTGCCAAAACAATGAAACAAAATGACTTGCAAAGTTAGTTTGCTTTCATCAACGTTTTATCCCTGTAAGTTTGGAGTTTTTTCTCCAGAGTTCCTGTTCTTTGAGATCTTCTCTGCAAAGATACACCTAATAACTAGCAGGAAGATCACCGGCATATTGTCCATTTACTCAAAAATGGCTATAATTGAGGAATTGTGTTTTACAACAACTGAATTGAAACAGTCCAAGTCCAAATGCACCAAGACCTGGAAAACATCCAGGCTTGTGCTGAAAAGTGGCAAGTAACATTCATACCACACAAAAACAGACCATTTCCAGTAAGAGAAAATCTAACCATTACCCCTTGACATTCAATAGCTTTACCAAAACTGAATGCCACACTATCAACATCCTGGGTGTTGCCATTGATCAGAAACTGAATTGGACTAGCTACATAAATGCAGTAACTACAAGAGCAGGTCAGATGCCAGGAAACTTGCAACAAGTAACTCATTTTTGACTTCCACAGCCTGTCCAACATCTACAAGACACAAGTCAGGAGTGTGATCGAATACTCTCCACTTGCCTAGATGAGTGCTACTCCACCAAAAAAGCAGAAGCTTGACACCATTCAGGATAAAGCAGCCCATTTCACTGGCATCACATTCACAAAGATCCACTCCTTCCACTCCTAACACTCAATAGCAGCAGCATGTACTATCAGAAGATGTACAACAGAAATCTGCCAAGGCTACTTAGACAGCACCTTCCAAACTCATGACCCTTTCCGTATAAAAGGATATACATGGCAGATATATGTGGAACACCACCTCCAGCTTCCCCTCCAGCCACTCACCATCATGATGTGGAAATATGCTACCATAATTTCAGTGTCATTGAGTTAAAATGCTGGATTTTCCTCCATAATTACATTGTGGATCTAGCTACAGCACATTGACTTTAAGAAGGTCACTCACCATTAGCTTCTCAAAACAATTATGAATGGGCACTAAACGCTGGCCAGTCAATGATGTCCATATCCCATGAGTGAATATAAAACAGGTAGTCCCTCTATGTTTGCCACATTGGAAACCGAGGAATCCCAGGAAGGCCTTGGACCATTCCTATTAGAGGATGACCAACTCAATGAGTTTGGTTCTAAGATCCTGACACTAGTTCAGGCAAACTAATCTATAATTGAAAGGGGAACTTCTGTCCTAGCGTTTGGAATAAAAGCATTTCCACTCTTGTACTTATTTGGCAAGCAGTTCACTATTCACACTGACCACAAATTGTTAGAAATTGTCTCTCAAAACCCACTCACATATGCATCTCTACAACTGTGCCTATAAGGATGCAAGGATATGATTTAGAAGTACAGTGCAATTCTTGATCCCACATGATTATACCTAATGCTCTTGGCTGACTTCCAAATGCTGCTATTTGGTTAGACCTACAGGTAGGTATTATTGAACCTGAACTAGAAGATAGTCTCGCACAATCATTTTGGTCACACATTTTAGTCATGGCCTAAAAGAACCACTCCATCAAGCCAGGTCATATTGTAACCAGCTGCATCTGCTCAAAAAGAGTGTCATCAGTAGATAACCTGAATGGATTCAAAATGCTGCCAAGCAAATATGCCTTTTCTGGACATTCAGATGCATAATGATTGGAACAAGAGATTGGAATGTAAAACATGTCAATTTCATCAACTTCAACAACTGAAAGAACCTTTCCTTCCTTCTGAATTTTCTTTGAGATGTGGTGCAAGACTGCAATTAATATTTTCCATGTCTAAGAATATGGTTACATTCTAGTGACTATTTTATCAATTGCCTTTTGTATGACAAATCAAAAATAAACCTCATGCAACAGTTGATGACACAGTGACCACCCTATTCAGTATGCTTGGTGTTCCGCCTGGCACAGTGGTTAGCACTGCTACTTCACAGCGCCAGAGACCTGGGTTCAATTCCCACCTTAGGCGACTGACTGTGTGGAGTTTGCACATTATCCCCGTGTCTGCGTGGGTTTCCTCTGGGTGCTCTGGTTTCCTCCCACAGTCCAAAAAAATGTGCAGGTTAGGCGAATTGGCTATGCTAAAATTGCTTATAGTGTTAGGGGAATGGGTCTGAGTGGGTTGTGCTTTGGCAGGTCGGTGTGGACTTGTCCGAAGGCTACAGTTTCCAGACTGTAAGTAATCAAATCTAAATGGTGTCTAACAACAATTCACAATACATTTATGTATCCTTCCAAGAACTGGGGTAGCCAAAACATTACCTCTACTCCATAGAAACATTGGTGAGCCTGCATTAGAATAAAGATTTTTAGAGGGTTGGCTGAAAGCTTAGGCTGAGAGATGTGTTTTAAGAAATATCTCAAAAAGGGACAATGGTAGGCAAACTCGAACCTCACACCTTTTATGCATTGTCTGAGCTAAGATGTCACCTTTTATTTATAAAACTTATAAAAGTTATCTTGGGACTGTGACTTGAAAGAAGTTCTGGGATTTGCATATTAATCACTCAAAACCTGCATCCCTATTTGAAGTGATTAAAGACTTAACAACAATCTAGGTTTGTTCAATACTTTGCATCATTTGTATGATACTTTGATCTTTTATTTCAACTCTGTGTCTTATGAGCCTGCCCCACTAACTACCTGATGAAGGAGCAGTGCTCCAAAACATTGCACTTGCAGTTAAACGTGTTGGACTATAACCTGGTGTTGTGTGATTTTAAACCTTTTTCCACCCTAGTCCAAAACCGGCACCTACACATCACAGAAAAATTTGAGAGACGAGTTCCCAGAATAAAGAGGTGAGCTGGTTGAAGGCATAGCTGAAACTTATGAGGTGAATGTGGCTGGCTCACACATGGCTAGAGTCAATGGAATACAGAGCTTTCAGAAAGTTAGGGAGGGGCAAGGCTATAGAAGGATTAAACATGAGGATATGAATTACAAATTTGAGGCATTGGTGCCAGGAAATTAAGATCAATCAACAGCATGGGGTTAATATGGAATAGGATAAGGGTAGCAGTTTGACATCTGAAATGCATGGAGTATGATGGATGATCAAAAATTAGAACTTAGGAAACCTTTACTTATACTTAAAAAATACTATTTTCTTGGAAGGGCTTGATGTTTCAGATATGTTCAATGAACCATACCTAGGACTAATAGAGGATCAACATGTATTAGAGTTCTGATTTGGTCTTAAAGAATCAGATGTGATTTTCTTGCTTTATACAAGGGTAGCAGTTTGACATCTGAAATGCATGGAGTATGATGGATGATCAAAAATTAGAACTTAGGAAACCTTTACTTATACTTCTGATTTGGTCTTAAAGAATCAGATGTGATTTTCTTGCTTTATACAGTTAACAAAATTTGTACATAAAAGTGACTTATGCCTCTGATGTTTCCCTGCAGGAGCCTAAAATGATCCAGAAGCATAGAACATGAGAGCTGTGCTGAGGAAAAATCACAGTAGGTGGACACAGTAAGCACTAAATTTTTTAACTTCTCATAGAGAGACAAAATAGATTTTTTTAAAATTATTCAATTATTTATTCAATATAATTGAAATCCTCCAAAATGATATAGAGCAACACAACAGACCTATTAGAAAGAATGTTAAGAGCTGATTCTGCAATTGGATATTCCTCCAACTGAGTGCATCTTAGGAAATTATGAGTGCATGAGTGGGATTTCCCTGTGACTGCCACTCCTGAGTGCTCCCGAACATGAAACCACTCTTGGGGCCCTCATTACAGATTCTCTTCAGTCGTCCAAATAAATTCTTTCTGCAGTTATGATGCAGTTCTTAGATTGAGTAAAGTTTACTTCAAAATTGTGCCAGAAATATTACATGAAATCTTGAGCAGAATCTCCAAAGTCCATTTGAAATATTTAGCCAGGCTGGAGAGGAAACAAAATTGGGTGGAAGGCCAAAATTCAGATTCCTGAGGGTAGGAAAGGTTTTGGTGTTAACTTCTTAGAACCTTTTAGGTGCATCAGCTTTCCAAATGGTGCTGTTTGGGAATCACTTTTGAATTTTTCGGAGTCAGGGGCATTTGGTAATATCACTAGGCTAACAACCCAGAACCGTGGCTATTTTTCTGGGGATACGTGTTTCAACTTTACCATGTCATTGGTGAAATTTGAATTCAATTTAAAACTTTTGGGATTTAAAAGTGAGTCTTATGGTGATCATGTAACAATTATTGATTGTCATAAAAAAAACTTGTTTATTAGTGTCCTTGAGGGAAGGTAATCTGCCACTCTTATCTGGTCTGGCCTGTTTGTACGAGCTCCTTCAGAGCTCAAACCTCCAAATGTGTATAAATAAGAAAACATAAACCAAATGAAAACAGATAGTGGAAACATTAGTTAAGGACTTTATGTTGTAATACAAGACTGACTGAAACATGTAAGCAGTATTCAGCTACCTATAACATTGATATTTCAACCAGATCAAGTAACTCTGTCAATTCTGAACAGAAGGACAATGCACACTCAAGAATATTGATGATGGGAATGCTCTGTGATGGAATGTTCAATGGTCAGGATATCCAAATCTGCAAGACTTTTGATTTAAAAAGAACAAAAGAACAAAACAGAAGTACTGCACAGGCTGATGAAGGCAAGCATGCCATATACCTTCTTAATTACCTTGGCCACCTGTGTTGCCACTTTTAGGGAACTGTGGACCTGCACGCCAAGATCTGTCTGTACGTTAATGTTCCTAAGGGTTCTGTCATTTACATTATATTTCACACCTAAGTTTGATCCTGCAAACTGCATCACTTCGCATTTGTCTGGATTAATTTCCATCTGTCATTTCTGTGCCCAAGTTGTCAACCCTTGAGCTACAGGGAGAGGTTGAATAATCTGGGGCTGTTTTTTTGTCGAATGTTGGAGGCTTAAAGGTGACATTAGAGATAAAATCATAAAATCATGAGGGACATGGATAGGGTAAATAGACAAGGTATTTTCCCCAGGGTGGGGAAGTTCATACCTAGAGGGCGTAGGTTTAGGGTGAGAGGGGAAAGATTTAAAAGGGACCTAATGGGCAACTTTTTCATGCAGAGGGTGTTGCATGTATGGAATGGGCTGTCAGAGGAAGTGGTAGAAGCTGGTACAATTCCAACATTTAAAAGGCATCTGGATGGGCAGATGAATAGGAATGGTTTAGTGGAAATGGGACAAATGCTGGCAAATGGAACTAGATTAATTTAGGATATCTGGTTGGCATGGACGAGTTGGACTGAAAGGTCTGTTTCTGTGCTGTACATCTCTATGACTCTATGATTCTACCTACATCCTGTTATATCTTTTCACAATTGTCAGCACTATTAGCAACTTCATCACTCTTCATGTCATCTGCAAACTGTATAGCATTGCTATTTATTTCCCCATGTTCTCTATCTTCTGTATTCTTCTCCACAATAAACTCTGTCACAAAATACTTCTTTAGTATCGCCCCATCTCCTGCGGTTTGACACATGGGGTGGCCTTGCTGATCTTTAAGAGGCCCTTTTCTCTCTCTTTTTATTCTTTTGTTCTTAATGTATTTATAAAATCCCTTTGGAATCTACTTAACCCCAATTGCCAAAACTATCTCATATCCCCTTTTTGCCCTCCTGATTTCCCTCTTGAGTATACTTCTACTGCCTTTAAACTCTTTCAGGCATTCACTTGATCCCTGACATATGCCTCATTCTTATTCCTGACCAAAACCTTAATTTCTCGAGTCATCCAGCATTCTCTACACCTACCAGCCTTGCCCTTCACCCTAACTGACTTCTCTTTGAAATTTGCTTCTCCATTTCCCATTGACTATTGGAAGATCTATAGTACAATAGGGGATTATCCCTATCTTATGTCTCACTTCCACCCAAATAACTTCCCTAGACGTATTTCCATGAATATCCTCCCTAAATACAGCTGTAACGTTATCCATAATCAAAAACGCTAATCACCCCCTCCTCTCTTGCACCTCTCCCCTCCACCTCTCTTCTATCCTTCCTACAGCATTTACACTCTGGAACATTAAACTGCTATTCCTGGCCATCCCTGAGTCATATCCCTATCATTGCTTTCATATCCCAGTCCCATATTCCTAACCATGCCCTGAGTTCATCTGCCTTACCTGTCAGGCCTCTTGCATTGAAATAAATGCAATTTAAATATCAGTCCTACCTCATTCTCTACTTTGTTCTTGCCTGCCTCACTGTTTCACTTGCTCCTTCTCCCAACTACACTAGGCTCAGACTGATTTCCTTCCTCATTATTGCTCTGTCTCCCACCTCTCCTCACTACTTATATCCTCTGGAGCAACTGGAGCAAAACTCCCCGCCAGTACATTAGTCCCCTTCCAATTCAGGTGCAATCTGTCCTTCTTATATAGGTCACTTCTACCGCAGAAGACATTCCAATGAACCAGAAATGTGAATCCTTCTCCTCTGCACCAGCTCCTCAGCCTTGCATTCATCTGTTCCATTCTTCTATTCCCACCCTCACTGCTTCATGGCACCAGGCGTAATCCAAATATAGTACAATAAACCCTTGAGGACCTACTTTTTAAATTCCTGCCTAACTTCCTGGAATTCCCTCATTCAATGGTGTGTAAAAGAATCTCTGGATAGAAAAAAGGAAAATAAGTATTGGGTTGTTCAGGTGGAATGCCTTACTTTTTCCTCTAACTCTATTTTGATTTAGTCGTTTCCATGTCTGCTGTTTTTTCCCTCACTTTTGTTGCCGTTGCACTGCCTCAATGGGCTTTGCATATAAATTTGTAATTTAGTTAGAGACACAAGTGATTTGTTAATGGAGGAAGAAGGTAAAAAGTAATATGAGTGGTGGAAAAAAAACATTCAGTGGTTCATAAAGTAGTTTTTATTATAATTTATTCTTGGGATGTAGGTGTGCCAACTTTTATTGCCCAGAAGGCAGTTAAGAGTCAACCACGTTGCCATAGGTCTGGAGTTACATTTAAGGCAAACCAGTTAAGGATGATAGATTTCTTTCCAAAAAGGACATCGAACCAGATAGGACTTTCCTCACAATTGGCAATGATTTCACGATTATCATTGTTATTATTAAACTCTTATTTCTAGATTTTTATTGAACCCAGGTCCCCAGACTATTGTATGGGTCTCTGGATTAATAGTCTAGTAATGATACCACTTTGCTATCATCTACCCCTATCACTGCAGAATGAAAAACTGCAGTGCGTTCTTCTCTAGTGGGAAGTTGGTGCTGGATAGGCAAAGGGTCCAAAAGAGAAACGTCTGAACTATAAATTTACAATAAAATCCTTGTAAATCTCAGAAAGTCTTTTGCTGCCTAATTACCATATGGGTATGAGTTTATTGATTAGATTCCCTACAGTGTGGAAACAGGCCCTTTGGCCCAACCAGTCCGCACTGACCCTCCAAAGAGTAACCAACCCAGACCCGTTGCCCTCTGACTAATGCACCTAACACTATGGGCAATTTAGCATGGCTAGGCAAAAGGGCCTGTTTCCACACTATAGGAAATCTAATCAAATGATAGATTTCCGGACCTATGTGAGAGCTTAAATTTTATAGTAATGCCTACTGCTACAGGAAGTTGGTTCAGCAATAGTTTATGTGAAAGAATCAAAGCAAAAATAATGAGATGTTGGACAAATTACTGGCAGATCAGTTGAATTGTAAGTTAGAAATGGCAATGACATCAGTAGTACATGCGAAAGTCGTCATGATCAGAAGGTATTTGTGACCACCAGTAGGATGGAAGAGAGGATGAGAAATATGGTTAAACTAAGAATATTAGAACAGGAAAGAATTCAGAGTATATTCGGAAGTTAATGGGAGAGGTCAACCTGCGCCGTCAGATGGGTAGATATGTATGGAAATGAGCTAGGCAAAGTGAGGACTCCTGATGCTGGAGATTAGAGTGGTGCTGGAAAAGCACATCAGGTCAGGCAGCATCCAAGGAGCAGGAAAATTTACTTTTCGGGCAGGAACACTTCATCAGGAATGTATGGAAATGATGCAACCCAGATGGAATTTAAAGATATAGGTTGGTACCTAGAGGCTTTGAAGAGTATTTGCAGGGAGGAAGTGAATTTTGACTGGAAAAATCATTTTAAAAATACTTCTAGTCATTTTAACAACCTTTTGTTATAAATGTGTCACTATAGATATTCATTCAGGATAGTCAAAGAGTAATAACAGCACCCAAAAGAAGCACCAAGAACAGAGGGAAAAGTCTGGAAATTGTACAAGTACATTTGCACATTGTTGAAACTTTATTGCTGGAACAGCAGGTCAGGCAGCATCCAGGGAACAGGAGATTCGACGTTTCGGGCACAGGCCCTTGCACATTAAATAGTTTCCACTTCACTGAAAGTTTTACATAAAACATTTTGTCAACATGTACTTGGACGAGACTATGAAAAGCAATGCATTACAACCATTCTGCCTTAAAGAGCATGTAGGACACCAGAAGGAGGTGAAGGCCTTTTAAGACCACATTGAATTTTATTATCTTAAAATGTAATAAAATGTCTGACATATTTCACTTTTCAACAACACTTCAGACCATTTAAATGACTTTTAACTTCATTTCTGTCGGGTTCTGATTTGCAATCAGTAATTTGCAGACTTTAGGTGGCTTGAATCACCTCCAAATTCCTGGTTCTGACACTGGACTTATTTAAGGAATGTAAACTGAAGAAGGCAGTAGACAGGTGTATCAGGGCAAAAGAATCTCTGCTTTATTTAAATACAAAAGGTAAGTACAATATAAAAGAGATACAGATTAAAAACACTAAACTAAAATTATCACTATCAATGATTCAGAGAACAGTTATGAAATACACTATTACATTAAAAATAGGTTAAACACTATTTGAACCTAAAACAACAGTTTTAATCACAGGAACTTCATAGTCAGGCTTCCTACCCTTGTTGTCCCATAAACCACCTGCCACCCCCTCCCTGCTAGCTAGGCTGAAAAGTTTGGGGGTATTGCGAGTTTAAGCTCACCACTGAGGAAAATATGGTTTTAAAGTGCACCCAGTTGCTGAAATTCTTGCTGTCAATTTTCGTGGTTCGGAACACGCCAGTGTCTGGAAGCTGTTTTTCGGATAGTGCTTGGTTGGCCTCCCCCCTCTTGGATGTCCTTTGTTCTGATGATGTTCTTGGTTTGGTTTCCTGATTCAGCCTCTCTGTTCAGCCCCTGTGGTTCTTGGTTCAGAAGCTGATTGTTGGGGCTGGAAACCTGTGGGGAAACTGTTTCTGCAGAAGCTTATTGTTGAAAAAGACTCTCTCAGGTGAGATATGGACTGTGTGCTCCATTATCTCCTTTCAACTTTGTATTATCCATTGTGTTTCTGTTATTTCCATCTGAAGTCAGATTGCTTCCCAATAATAAAGAAAATGCGTAAGTGGATTTTGTTGTAGTTGGATTTCCAGTATCTCTTAATTATATAATTCCTATTTTGTGGAGGCAGGCCACTTGGTCCATCATCTTCACACCAACCCTCCAAAGAACATCCCACTAAGACCCACCCCACTACCCTATCCCTGCATTTCCCATGGTTAACCCACACAGCCTGCACATCCTGGACAATATGGGGCAATTTAGCATGGCTAAGTCACCTAACTTGCACATCTTTGGACTGTGGAAGGAACCCAGAGCACCCAGAGGAAACCCTCATAGACATGGCGAGAATGTGCAAACTCCACACAGACAGTAACCCAAGGCTGGAATCAAACCTAGGTTCCTAGTGCTGTGAAGCAGCAGTGTTAACCACTGTGCTGTCTGTGCTGCGTAGCCCAAGGTGTAAAATTAGTTTCAGTCTACAGTGTTAGGTTTGATTGATTGTTCTCTTAGAGTAGAGATGTAAATTGGAATTCTAGCCTGAGCAATGGTTCCAAGCAACTATCTCTGTGTTTTTGTGATTTTCCCAGAGTCTAGTATTTTAGTTGATGGGGAGATTTGTTCAATCCTACATTTCACTGACGTTCAAAATTAACCTTGCAGCTAAGACTATCAAAGTTCGTCCTAGACCACATATTAAAAGATCTAAAACAAATCCTGTCTCAAACTCATATCTGCGGGGGATAGAACCGAATCTTATGATTTATATTAATTTGACTGGCAACCTTTAAACCTCCATAATTGGTTAGAGATCAAAAAGCCCCAATGTGGAAATCTTAAAATATTCTACACAAACTTTAAATCTGCATGTGCTATGTCAGAAAATGCATGTCAAATGTACAATGTAATGCGGACCCAAGAGGACAATCTGGGCTTCCATTCATTGTTATCTATGTAGTAGCCAGTACAGGCAGGCATTCTGAAATTGTCTCATTATACTAATGTAAGTTGGTTAAGAATTCTTTGCTTGTGGGTGAAATCCAAAATTAATATTTCTATTCTGTTTGACCTGTTCTTTTCTTTTACTCCCTCATATGATAGAAAAGCTTTATCAGACCAATGTTAATCATCTAAATTCAAAGTACAAACATTGGTCAATCCATGTTGCTTTCGGTTAATTAAATTACATAGACTAAGTACATTATAAGATGCCTTTTGCTGTCATTTACTTCTCATGTACATGAGGAGCTAACCAGTTACTGGGATATTGAACTTTAAAAAGGCAAAGTAAAAGTAAGTCACTATAATGCCAGAAGACCAAAGGGCTGCTCTTTCATTAGAGAGAGAGACAACTGGTGATGCTTTAACTCTTCTAGCAAGAGGAGAGATTGAGAAGGAGGGGCCTTCATGGTGAACTTTAAAGAAGCATCAACAGAAAGCCCTAAGATATATGAAAATGTACAACGGCATGGTGGCTCAGTGGTTAGCACTGCTGCCTCACAGTGCCAGGGACCCGGATTTGATTCCAGCCTCGGGTGACTGTCTGTGCAGAGTTTGCATGTTCTCCTTGTGTCTCCATGGGTTTCCTTCAGGTGATCTAGTTTCCTCCCACAATCCAAAGATATGCAGGCTAGGTGAATTGGCCATGCTAACTTGCCCATAGTGTCCAAAGATGTGTGGGATTAGGTGTATTAATCAGGGGTAAATGTAGAAGAATGAGTCTGGGTGGGTTACTCTTCAAAGGGCTTGTTGGGCCTGATTCCACACTGTAGGGATTCTATGAAAAAAAGACATATTTAGGCAGCAAGGAAAACAGTGTGTGAGAGAAAAGGAAATTAGTTTTTGTTCACCTTAGAGTCTGTTGTAGTGAGTAGAATGTAGAGTTGTTTACATTGTTATTCATTCATTTTGTAGGCACACAGGAAAGGATGTATTTATTTGATGTTGATTTAAAGAGATGATTACTGACATGTTCTTGAGATCAGTACAATGTTGGCATCCTGTTATGTTTTAGAATGGTAATAATTTGAATATTTAGTCTTTTACTCAAAGGTGAAGGAGGAAGAGGGAAGGAGGTATTGTCAAAACAATACTGTGTTGTAAAAAGATTTCAATGATCAGATATGCCTTGATGCTCCTTGGACCAGCCATTGTGGATTCCTCAGAGTGATTCTTCTGATTCTATCTTCGGTATAAACCTGCCTACAAAGTAGTTACAGCCACTTCTCCAAAAATGTCCAGATTTGAGGAAAAGTTAATTTCATCTTTTTTTTATTCACTTCTGGATGAGGGCATCGCCCATCCCTAGTTTTCCTTGAGAAGGTGATGGTGAGCTGCCTTCTTGAACTGCTACAGTCCACCTGCTGTGGGTTGACCCAGAGTGCTATTAGGAGAGAATTCCAGGATTTTGACCCAGCAACAGTGAAGGAAGATACCTCCAAGTCAGGATGGTGAGTAGCTAGGAGGGGAACTTGAAAGTAGTGGTGTTACCGTTTATCTTCTGCTGTTGTTTTTCTAGATGGAAGTGCTTGTGGGTTTGGAAGCTGTTGTCGGAGTTTCTTTGGCAAATTTCTGCAATGCATCTTTTAGATAGTACACATGCTGCTACAGTGGTAGAGTGAGTGGCTTCCTGTGGATGTAGTGCCAATCAAGTGGGTAGTTTTTCCTAGATTGTGTCAAGCTTCTTGTGTGTTGTTGAGGCTTCACTCATCTCGGTAAGTGAGGAGTACACTGTCAGACTCCTAACTTGCGCTTTCTAGATGGGGGAGTCAGGAGGAGAGTTACTGCCCACAGTATTCCTAGCCTCTGACCTGCTCTTGAAGCCACTGTGTTTATGTGGTGAATCCAGTTGAGTTTCCAGTTAATAATAACCCCCAGGAAATTGATAATGGTGGACTCAGTAACAGTAACACCACTGGATGTCAAGGGATGGTGATGTTCATAACCTGGTATTTGTGTGGTGAGAATGATACTTGCTACTTGTCAGCTCAAGCCTGGATATTGTCCAGATCATGTTGCATTTGAGCATGGACTGCTTCAGTATTTGATGGGTTGTGAATGGTGCTGAACGTTGTGCAATCAGCTAACTTCTAACCTTGTTGTGAGAAAAACCATCAGCCTTGGAGTCAGAGTCAGGGTTCAATGACATAGTTTATTGTACAAGGTAATACCAGAGCTCCGGAGAGAGAAAGACACCAACAGCACAGTGGTCAGCTGTGAGTCTTCTCTCAACCTGGAACACATGTCAAGATACTTTTATATGTTTTGTAATAATAGGTCAGTGATGTCTTTGTAACATGGTTTGTTTATGGTAAACATTGCAGAAGCGTTGATAGTTTTGGTATAGTCATTCTGGATCAGTGGTGCTGGAAGAGCACAGCAATTCAGGCAGCATCCGAGGACAGGCAAAATCGACGTTTCGGGCAAAAGCCCTTCATCAGGAATAAAGGCAGAGAGACTGAAGCATGGAGAGATAAGCTAGAGGAGGGGGGGGGTGGGAGAGAGTGGCATAGAGTAGAGAGAGGAGGAAAACTTCTTCAAGGCAGGCATCCTTGCAAGAGGATTCGCAGTAGGGTTAAAATCAACGAGGTAAAAACAATGACTGCAGATGCTGGAAACCAGATTCTGGATCAGTGGTGCTGGAACAGCACAGCAGTTCAGGCACCATCCGAGGACGGGCAAAATCGACGTTTCGGGCAAAAGCCCTTCATCAGAAATAAAGGCAGAGAGCCTGAAGCGTGGAAATGACCTGGGAGTTGCAGTGAGAGAGAGACTCCCTGAGATTCTTGTAGAGAGAAGAGGAAAACTTCTTCAAGGCAGGCATCCTTGCAAGAGGATTCGCAGTAGGGTTAAAATCAACGAGGTAAAAACAATGACTGCAGATGCTGGAAACCAGATTCTGGATCAGTGGTGCTGGAACAGCACAGCAGTTCAGGCACCATCCGAGGACGGGCAAAATCGACGTTTCGGGCAAAAGCCCTTCATCAGAAATAAAGGCAGAGAGCCTGAAGC
>NC_057713.1:69007599-69032497 GCF_004010195.1 Chiloscyllium plagiosum
AGCTCACCCTCCCGCCCAGCTTTGTGTCATCTGCAAACCTGGAGTTATTGCATTTAGTTCTCTCATCTCAATCATTAATATATGTTGTGACTAGGTGGGTCCAAGCACTGATCCCTGTGATACCCCACTAGTCATGGCTGCCATTCAGTAAAAGACCGGTTTATTCCTGTTCCTGTTTCCTGTCTGCTGTGCTCAGTTGAAGCCAGTGTTGTGCCACAATGCCATGTGCTGTCAATGTGTGCAATCACCTTTTGCGTGGGGCTTTATTAAAAGACATCTGAAATCCAAGTAAACCACATCCCCTGGTTCACCCTCAATCATTCTATTAGTTAAATCCTCAGAAATTTCAGGAGGTGTGGGAAACATGATTTCTCTTTCATTATGTTCCAAAGAAGATTCTTACTGGAACGGGACTGTTAGCTCTGTTTCTCGCTGCCCACAGATGCTGCCAACCTGCTGACTTCAGTATTCCGTTTTCACTTCAAATCCTCAGCATCTGCAGTATATCATTGTTACTCCCTTGCAGAAACCCACCTTGTCTCTGTCTGACCCCCTCAGTATTTTCCTGTTATCACATCCTTTCCAGAGGGAGGCACACCCTGAGTAAGGATATGGCTTTGGGGAAATTGGAGACAGTGTGGTCATTTGGTGCAGAGGGGAAGAGGTGCTTTTTGCTTTTTTTGGCTTATAGTTTGTCAGTTTTTTTTAAACAGGATAAACTGAAGCCCAGGTTCAGGGTCCGACACAGAATGGTAATATCACAGGTAAACTGCAGGTTCACTGGTTGGTGATAATTATTCATGTGTCCATCTGTTACACTCAGATTGAAGGCAAATATGGGAAATAATTGCAGATTACAGACCAAATGATCAGTGTGATTTTTAAAAAAGTCAAATTAAGAGCTAAGTAATTAAAATGGAGATGCAAGGCCAGGTAATGTGTTGTTCCCACATGATGTAGGAGCTGAAGGACAACACTTGGCTCATTGTGTTGATTGCTTGAGGAACTCTGACTCAGAATTGATGAACTGGAGTCTGAGCTCAGAATATTGTGACATATCAGGGAGGTGAGAGATACCTGGACATTGTGTTTCAGGAGGCAGTCACATCCCTGAGATTAACTACCTCAAATTTGGTCACTGGTAAGGGACAGGAGGGAGTGACTATGAGAGAGGTAATGCTGTAGGAGTCATAGCCCTTGAACTTGTGTAACAGGTTTGATATTCTCACTCCCCATGGGAATGAACGTGGGGGCTGTAGGAACGATGAGGAAGCTGACCATAGCAACATGGTACAGGAAGCCATTCAAGAGGTGGGAGAAAAGGGAAATGGGATTGTAATCAAAGATGACAGAGTCAGGGGAATAAACAGTGTTCTCTGTGACCAGGATCAGGAGTCCCGCACGGTGCCTGGATTCAGGATATCTCACTGGGCTGCAAATGAACTTGGAGTGGTCTATATAGATACCAATGAAATCAGCAGAAAGAGGAAAGTGAATCTACTGAGGAAATATGAGCAGCTACAGACTAAATAATAAAGTAAAACCAAAATGTTAATAATCTCTGGATTGCTACCTGAGCCATGCGCAAATTATCGTAGGCTCAACAAGATTAAAGAGGTAAACACGTGGCTCAAAGATTGATGTGGAAGAAAGGGGTTTGAATTCATGGGACATTGGAACTGGGACTGGGGAAGGATGGAGCTGTTCCAATGGGACGGGCTCCACCTGAATCATTCTGGGACCAGAATCCTGGGGAATTACATCACAGCCTCAGAGTGAAGGGATGACCCTTTAGAACTGAGATGAGGAGAAATTTCTTCAGCCAGAGGGTGGGAACTGTATGGAACTCATTGCTGCAGAAGGCTGTGGAGGCCAAGTATTTGAGTGTCTTTAAGATGGAGATAGATATGTTCTTGACTGGCAAAGGGGTCAAGGACAACAAGGGGAAGGCAAGAAAATGGGGTTGAGAAACATATCAGGCATGGCCGAATGGTAGAACAACTCGATGGGCCGAATGAGGTAAAAACGACTTCAACCCCAGGGCATCAATGTGGATTTTAACAGTTTCCTCATTTCCCCTTCCCCCACCTCATCCTCGCTTCTAACCTCCAGCAACTCGATCCCTGACCTGTCCGGACTTGTCCGACCTGCCCAGCTCGTTTTCCACCTATCCACTCCACCCTCTCCTCCCTGACCTATCACCTTCATCTCCTTCCCCACTGACCTATTGTACTCTATGCCACTCTCTCCCCACCCCTACCCTCCTCTAGCTTATCTCTCCACGCTTCAGTCTCTCTGCCTTTATTCCTGATGAAGGGCTTTTGCCCGAAACGTCGATTTTGCCTGTCCTCGGATGCTGCCTGAATTGCTGTGCTCTTCCAGCACCACTGATCCAGAATCTGGTTTCCAGCATCTGCAGTCATTGTTTTTACCTTGGTATAGTCATTGTCAGTTCCTGCACAGCCTTTGTTAATTTCAGCATGGTTGTTGTCAGTTTCAGTGCAGACATTGTCAGTTTCAATTTCTGCGTGGAAGTCCATTGCAGTAGTAATGGGTGCTAATCACTCTTCCTGAGAAGGACGATTACTGCAGCCCTGGTTACTATCACTCTGTACTGAGTTCATATCAAACTGTTAGCATTTCTATCAAAGGTATTGGCTGGACCCAGATACTTTGGCAGGCAGTGTATGTTACTCATGTGTATTCTCTCCCCGACCCACCGTAAGCTAATCAACTAGGTTGTGAGTGCATTGTTTTGGCATTCTGGTGGCCCCAGGCAGTGTCTGTATTTGCTCTGCTGGATCTCTCCATATTGTGGTCTGGCAGCCATCTTGTGTGTCAAGTGGCCAACTGATAGCTCAGCAGCCATCTTGTGTGTCCATGGGCCTAGTGTCACCCTGCCCCATTGCCATCTCCCACTTCAGAGAGAAGGTCACTGATAAAGTGGCTGAAGATGGCTAGGCCTAAGACACTACCCTGAGAAACTCCTACAGGCACGTCGTGGAACTGAGATGACTGACCTCCAACAACCACAACAACCTTCCTATGTGTCAGGTGTGACTCCAATCTTGAGAGAGTTTACCCCCGATACCCATTGATTACAGTTTTGCTAGTGCTCCTTGATGTCACACTCAGTTGAATGCAGCCTTTATATCAAGGGCTGACATTCTCACTTCACCACTGGAATTCAGCTCTTTTATCCACGTTTGAACCAGGACTGTAAGGAGGTCAGGAGCTGAGTGAATCTGACGGAACCCAAACTGGGCACCACTGAGCAGGTTATTGCTGAACAGCTGCTGCAATGATAGCACTTCAATCACTTCTCTGATGATCGAGAATAGAGTGATGGGGCAGTAATTGGCTGGGGTGGATTTGTTCTGCTTTTTATGTACAAGACATGCCTGGACAATTTTCCACATTGTCGGCTAGATGTCAGTGTTGTAACTGTACTGGAACAGCTTGCTTCGGGGAGGGCATGTTCTGGAGAATGAGTCTTCAGAGCTATTGCCAGAATGTGGTCAGGGCCTATATTCTTTGCAATGTCCAGCATCTTCAACTGTTTCTTGATATTACATACAGTGAATTGAATTGGCTGAAGACTGGTTTCTGTAATGCTGGGGAGCACAGGGTGGGGGATGGGGGTGGTGGTGTGGTGAGGTCAAGATTGATCATCTGTTCAGCACTTCTGACTGAAAATTGTTGCTCAAACTTCAAGCTTCAGCCTTATCTTTTTCATGGATGTGCTATGTTCTTTCATCATTACAGATGGGGATATTTGTGGAATGTCCTCCTCCAGTGAGTTGTTAAATTGTCCACTATCATTCATGATTGGATATTGCAGGACTCAGAGCTTAGATCTGATCCATTGGTTGTGTGATCCATTGGCTATGCCTATCACTTACTGCTTATGCTGTTTGGTGTGCAAGTCCTGTTTGGTAGCTTCATCAGGTGGACACCTCATCGTCAGGTATTCCTGGTACTGTTCCTGGCATGCCGTTGTGCACTCTCCAGTGAATCAAATTGATCTCCTAACTTGATGGCAATGATTGAGTGTGGGATATGCTAAGCCATGAAGTTACAGATTGTGCTGGAGTACAATTCTGCTGCTGTTGATGGCCCACAGTACCTCATGGAGGCCCAGTCTAGAGGTGCTAGATCTGTTTGAAGTCTGTCCCAAAGTGATAGTGCCACACAACACAATGAAGGTTATTCGCAATGTGAAGGTGGGACTTCATCTCCATAAGGTCACTCTCAGCCTTACTGTCTTGGACAGAGACATATGCAGCTGACAGATTGGTGAGGATGAGATCAAAGCTGAAAATGCGTTGCTGGAAACGTGCAGCAGGTCAGACTGCATCCAAGGAGCAGGAAAATCTAAGTTTCGGGCATGAACCTTTCTTCAGGAATGTTTTTCCCTCTTGTTGGTTCTCTTGCCACCTGCTGCAGACCCAATCTAGCAGCTATGTCTTTTTTTTTTAAGATTAGATTACTTATAGTGTGGAAACAGGCCCTTCAGCCCAACAAGTCCACACCGAACCGCTGAAGCGCACCCACCCAGACCCATTCCCCTACATTTACCCCTTCACCTAACACTACAGGCAATTTAGCATGGCCAATTCACCTAACCTGCACATTTTTGGACTGTGGGAGGAAACCGGAGCATCCGGAGGAAACCCACGCAGACACGGGGAGAATGTGCAAACTCCACACAGTCAGTCGCCTGAGGCAGGAATTGAACCCAGGTCTCTGGTGCTGTGAGGCAGCAGTGCTAACCACTGTGCCACAATGCCGCCCGACCAGCTCAATCAGTCGTACTGCTGCCAAGCCACTCATGTTGGTGGATATTGAAATTCCCCACTCAGACTACATTTTGTGCCTTCTCCATCTTCAGTGCTTCTTCTAATTGTTGTTCCACATGGAGGAGTACTGATTCATAGCTGAGGGAGTATACAGTAATCATCAGGAGATGTCCTTGCTCATGTTTAACCTGAAGCCACAAGCTTGCATGGGGTCTGGCCACAAGATTGCACGTGTACTCTCAGAGTAACTCCCTCCCAACTGTATGCCACTGTGTCACCACCTCTGCCTGGCCTATCCTGCCGGTGGGACAGAATATATCCAAGGATGATGATGGTGGCATTCTGGAACATTGTCTGCAAGGTGTGATTCCGTGAGTATGACTATGTCAGGCTTTTGCTTCAATTGTCTGTGAGACAGATTACCCAATTTTGGCAGTAGACACCAGATGTTAAGCAGTAGGGCTTTGCAGCGTCAACAAGGCTGTTTCTGCTGGTACATTTGGTCATCCATCTATTAAAGGAAGGACCTGATACTCAGTTCCACTGCAGTCAATGGAATTAAACAGCAAACATTGGCTAATTAACATTTGAAGTTCCATCTCCTCATTCAGGAAGTTGAGAAAAACATTAACAAAAACTACTCACAGACTTCTTGTTGAGAAAAATGAGGAACAAGATTACAACAATGAGGTTGCTGGAATAGAAAGTGATGGAGAATACAATGCATGATTTGGATGTTTTTCCAAAGATAACTGAAAGATCTATGTCTGAAGATGAGAGATTCTTAATGACAAATTAACTTGCTGAGTGACCACTTTCACCAATTTCACCAGAAAATTTCTTCCACTGAGAACCATGGAGACTGGGTCATGGAATATCTTCAAGTAAAGGAATAGTGGGTTACGGTGTCAGACTGAACAGGCTTGACCAGCCAAATGGCCTAGTCCTATTCCAATTTCTTTTGTTTGTCACAGGCATTGTATATTGCACATTTCATCTAGTATGCGCACAAACTGGAGCATACTGTGCACCCTCTTTCAACCTGATATTATAGAAAGTGTTGTGATTACCTGCAGATTCGGACAAAGGATATCTGCATTCTTTATTTGCTGTAACTTCAAATGTAGAAACGACTGCAAAATTGAGGAAAACTAGGCAATTCTGGATTTCCTACACAGTAAGTAGCTATTTCCGATATACACATTATAAAGTGTTTTTATAATCTGTTCTTTTCTTGCTGAGCTTTCTTTACAGACAGTTGAAAGCTGATCTTCCATTCCCAAAAAAAACCCTGTTGCAAGCCCAAATTCACAGCCACCACCATAAAAAGTGTTTTACTTGCATGTTATCTCAACATGATGTAGCAATTTGAAAACGACTAACATGCTGAAATTAAATTGTGAATTGCTGTGAAATAAGTTTAAAGAAATGGATCGTTGTTAAATGCTTGAAGATTATCTTCCCTCTGAATGCTTCTTTAGTCCCACCCTTCATCACTTTTGCCTCCTACCCTCCCTCCTGTCCACCCTCCCTGCTTCATAGAATCCCTACAGTATGGAAGCAGGCTATTCTGCCCATCAAATCCACACTGCCCCTTTGAAAAGCATCCTACCCAGACCCTACCCTATCTCTGTAACCCTGCATTTCCAATGCTAATCTGCCCAGCCTGCACATCTCTGGACACTATAGGGCAATTTAGCAAGGCTAATCCAACTAACTGCATATCTTTGGGCTGTGGGAGGAAACCAGAACACCTGGAGGAAACCCATACAGGCACAGGGTGAATGTGCAAACTCCACATGGATAGTCACCTGAGGCCTGAAATGATCCCAGGTCCCTGGCGCTGTGAGGAACCACTGCTAATCACTGAGCCACTGTGCCACTGCTTCCTCCCTCCCACCCTTTTTGTACCTCATTTCCATCACTACATCCCACCCTCCCTTGCTTTCTCACCCACCCTCGCCTCCTCCCTGCTTCATTTCTTCTCTCCCACCGTCTGTCTTCCCTTCCACCTTTTTGTCTTTTTTCCCTCACATCCAATTTCTTTCATATCCTGCCTCCTACACACCCTCACTCCCTCCCATCCTCCCTCCTATCATCCGTCCATCCTCTCTCCAGGCCTCCCACCCTCCTGTCTTCCTTCCCTCCTATGCTCGTGTCTTCCCTCCATCCCGTGGGTGCATTCATCCACCTTCCCATCTTTCCTTTTTTGTATCTAACCATCCTCGCACCTGTCCTTTCATCTTCCCATGATGCCCTCCTAACCTCCCTTGTTCCCTCACTCATCTACTCCCACTCTTCTTTCTTCACCATTCTCCCTTCCTCCCATCCATAATCCCTTGTGTCCTTCCTCACATCCTGCATCCTTCTTCCCTTGTGTAATGTGTCCTCTGTCTCTCCACCCTCCCTCAAATACTCCTTCGCTCATGTTTTGTGTCTCCCTCCTTTGCACCCTCCTTCCACCCTCCCTTGTGTTCTCCCATCCTGCTTGACATCTGTCACTACTCTGTCATCCACCCTCCTGCTCTTTCTCCCTCCCCATCCTTGCATTCGCCCTGCCACTCTTCCCATTTTGCCCTCCATCACGTTGTCCCTCCCGTGCTCACTCCCATCCTCACCCTCTCACACCCCCACTTCTTCACTCCCATCCTTGCTTCTTCCCTCCCTCATGTTCTCTCTCCCTTGTGCCCACCAGCCTTCTCTTCCGTCCATCCTATCTGCGCAACATCTCTTCCACCCTCGCATTCTCCCTCCCACACTTGCATCTTCCTTCCCACAATCATGTCCTCCCTCTCTTCCAGCCTCTTGTCCTCCTTCCTCCCATCCATGTGTCCTCTCTTCACCTCACTCTCACATCTTCCCTTCATCCAAGTTCTGTCCCTCCCTCCTGGTCTCCTATCCTACAACCTTTGCATTCTTTTGTTCACTTGTCCTTCCTCTCTCCAACCCTCACATTCCACCTCCCTCCCACCTTTGCATCCTCACACCCTCATATCCTCCACCTTCATGTACACCTACCAATGTGTCCACCCTCCCTCATGTCCTTCCTCTCTTACATGCTCCCACCCTCAGGTCCTTCCATCCTCCCTCCTACCTTCACATCCTCCGTTCCCACTTGCACCCTCCTGTCCTCTCTCCTGTCATGAGAAAGACATGGAAACTAGGGAACAAGGTGAAATAAGTAGGATGCCTTGAAAAGAGTCCACATTACAGAAGAGGACTTAAATGCATAAATCTCTGGGATCAAGTGTATCCCAGAACATTATGGGAAGCCAAGGAAGAAATTGTGGGTGCCTGAGTGGATATTGACACTGAGCATTATTGACAGCCATAGGTGAGGTGCTAAATGACTGAAGGGTGGATAATGTTTAAGAAAGGCTGCAAGGAAAGGCCAGGGAACTACAAGCCAGTAAGCCTAACATAAGTGATGTATAAGTTGTTGGTGGGGATTCTGACAGACAGGATCAGATTGGATTTGGAAAGGCAAGGACTGATTAGCGATAGTCAACATAGCTTTGTGCTTGGGAAATCATATCTCAAATTTGATGGAGTTTTTTGAAGAGGTGACCAAAATGATTGATGAAGGCAGAGCAATAGGTGTTGGCCATATGGACTTCAGCAAGGCCTTCGACAAGTTACTATATGATAAACTGGTTAGTAAGGTTAGATCACATGGGTTGCAGGGAGAGCGAGCCAATTGGATACAAACTTGGCTTGATGGTAGGAGACAGAGGGTGATAGTATAAAGTTGTTTTTTCCAAACTGGAGGCCTGTGACAGCAGTGTGTCACAAGAATTGATGGTAGTCCATTGTTGTTCAATATTTATATTGGATGAAAATATAGGAGGCATGGGTAGTGAGATTGGGTATGATCAAAATTGGCAGCACATTGGACAGTGAAGTAGTAAGAGTACAACAGGACCTTGATCAACTGAGCTAGTGGGGGAGGAATGGCAGATGGAATTTAAATAAGGAAACAGAAGAAGGTGATACCAGAGTTTCTGAATTGAAAGTAGATCCAATGAAGCCAACCAGCATATTTATTCCCAGCATGATGAAATTTCTTTTAACTTGCTTCTGAAGTACCTTTTCTTTCAATCATTCACCTCAGGCTCTGACAATCAAAAGTTATTCATTTGACTTCAAATGCTTAGGTTGGAAAATTCATGGGCAAAAGTCATGACTAGCTTTTATGTGCCCACTGAAAGGAATGAGAGTAGTACCATGCAATATGGGTATCATGAAAATCATTGACTACTCATTAACTGTTGTTCAGACTCACAAATTAAATGAAGTTAACAACTAATTCACAGTTCATGAATTTGTAATTTTCTACTCAGCTTGCACATTATCTTACCAGTGAAACTATCTTTGTTGGCAGGATTTTCCAGACTTCAGTGTGGCAATTCTTTCTTTCCACCTGCAAAGCAATAGCTGTACTTAAAGCTGTTTGAAACTGGAAGTGCTGAAGAAAAAAGATAGCAACTTCAAATTCTTTCCGTTGTGTGCATTGTGACTGCACAGTTGTACTACTATTACACTTAAAAAGCAAGTCCCTAAAACCTGATTGAAGAAAGCAAAATTTCAGATTGGATCAGTCAGTTTGAGTCTCATATCATCGTCTTCATCCCTTCACCCTTCATCATCTTCTTCCTTTTCCCTTTATCTTCAAAGTTTGATTAAGTTGCATTTTTGTGTCTCCTGGAACAAACAGCTTCACACACCATGCAGGATACTTAGAAGCAATACTTACTTTGAAGCAATACACTACTTAGAGACTTAGTGACAGAGTTATGAAACTGTTTGTGTTCACCTAATATTTTAGATATTTTGAAAATAATATTTTAAAATTAATCAATTGTACACACATCTGTGAATTTGTGTGAAAAATGTCCATTGAACCTGACTTACCTGTAAATAGCATGTTAAGGGTCACAGTGCTTGGTGATACCTGACATATATTTAAATTTTGCTGCAAAAGGAAGCTTAAAATTATCAATATATTTAAGCAGAACTCAGTTACTTGCAGGGTGGTCTCAGCCAAAATAAAAGTAATATATCCCATTCAAAGATTTGCTGTCAAATCAAAGTTGGAAAGCACCCAGTTTCAAGTTTACCCTGTATTCCATTCAGCTGGATAGGTTTGCATCAGCTGCTAATTGCTTTTTATTGATCTTCCTATAATATAGGTGATTCTGCCAATCTAGCATCTGACTGAAATTTGGACACAAAGGATAGGAGCTATGCTCTAGCAATTACTAAGGCAGGAGATAAAACAAAAAAAATTACAATACATTCAAGGATAAGATTAGAAATGTCTCTCTTGTGCCATTTTGCAATTAGCTGTTCTTCAATTGCCAAGGTCCACAACTCTGTGCCATGAAGATTGAAACCAGTAATTGTCTGTGATTTCCATATAGTTATCAGTGAAGACATTTAATGCATAACATCTGAACTATATTAGGAGTTTAGCCAGCTAAAGTGGAACAATTGGAATTTTTACAGCATTTAAAATGTATAATTATTATACAATTTTAAGCGATAATCTCTTTAATAAAAATGCCCTATTTTATAAACAGTGTGAATAAACTGGGGTAAGACTGCTTAGCACATGCATGATTAATACATAAGTTTGTTTCATTTGTATCAATTGTGACTTGGCTGGTAGCACCTTTGCCTCTGAAACACAAGATTCAAGGGCAGCATAATGGCTCATTGATTAAGGGCAGCATGGTGGCTCAGTGATTAGCGCTGTTGCCTCACAACACCAGGGGACGGGTTCAATTCCGGCCTCAGGCAACTGTCTGTGTGGACTTTGCACATTCCCCCTGTTCTGCGTGGGTTTCCCCTGGGTGCTTTGGTTTCCTCGCACAGTCCAAAGATGTGCAGATTAGGTGAACTGGCCATGCTAAATTGTCCATAGTGTTCAGGGATGCCTAGGCTAGGTGCATTAGTTGAGGAAATGTAGAGTAATAGGGACCTTTTATCCCCACTGTCTGCGTTCTGCCAATCAGTCAATCTGCTATCTGTGTCAGTACTTGGCCTCTAACTCTAAGGGCCATTATCTTACTTAGCAGCCTCCTGGCAGACCTTATCAAAGGCTTCTGGAACTCCAGATAACTAACAGCCATTGGCTATCTTTGGTCTAATGTGCTCGTTACATCCTCATGTAATTCTAAACATTTGTTAAATATGACCTCCCTTGATGAAACCAATGCATCTTGGACGTAGTATACACTGCTTGGCATTAGTGTTGGAGGGAGTGAATTGTTGTGAATATGGTGCCAATCAAGTGGCCTGCTCACATTTTATAGTTATTTAAACTATCTGTCCTATAGAGCTGGGAGAATGAGTAACTTCCTCTCCAGTGTTAACTTAAAACTTCAATGTTCAGATTAAATCTTGTGGATAATATGAAATTATAAACCCTGGCAGCCTGATGCACAAAAATTGAGCTATTCAATTTCTACTTGGATTTACGCAATCAGAGGGTACATTAGATTACAATGGATTCCCCACAATATGACACTATTTAAAAATAAACCAAGTAGATTTGCAAACACTTCTTCATTATCCAATGCAATTTTACAATTTTCATGTCATTAAAAGGTGCAAAGAAAACAATAAGTGAAGATCCCTTCTACATTTGAAATTTAGTTTTAGAGAACTACTTGCCATGTTTTACTTGCGTTTACTTGAGATTTGATGAAGTGCATTTTAAAGTAATAGTCACCTTTTCTGATACTTGTATAATGATGCCCTTAGCTGAAAATGTGTTGCTGGAAAAGCGCAGCAAGTCAGGCAGCATCCAAGGAGCAGGAGAATCGACGTTTCGGGCATGAGCCCTTCTTCAGGAATAAGGAAAGTGTGTCCAGCAGGCTAAGATAAAAGGTAGGGAGGAGGGACTTGGGGGAGGGGCGTTGGAAATGCAATAGGTGGAAGGAGGTCAAGGGCATTTCCAACGCCCCTCCCCCAAGTCCCTCCTCCCTACCTTTTATCTTAGCCTGCTGGACACACTTTCCTCATTCCTGAAGAAGGGCTCATGCCCGAAATGTTGATTCTCCTGCTCCTTGGATGCTGCCTGACCTGTTGCGCTTTTCCAGCAACACATTTTCAGCTTTGATCTCTAGCATCTGCAGTCCTCACTTTCTCCTAATGATGCCCTTAGGCTCATTAAAGTTATTTTCTCTACAATCAGTGGGAACCTTAGATCTCTAGTCTAATCTCTGCTGCACCTGTGCATTATTCATCAAATAAAGACAGCAAGAGAGATTTTGGATGGTTTTCAAATTCGTCATGGTTTACAAAAGCAGCAGGAATTAGGAAATAATGAAACATCAGACTCCAAACAATTTATATTTAATACAAGGTATAGTCTGTATTTTAGTGGATTATATTATGACTTGTGAATGTTAGGGCCTATATGTACTTATGGAATGAAGTCCTAGATTTAGCTTGTAAGAAAACACATTAGAGTCTTATAGTAAAAGTTTAATTCAAAGCTCAAAATCTGAAATCAATTCAAGATATTAAAACCTTCTATGACAAAAAATCTAATTATTTTTTCTTTCTGGACACAGGTTCCTGACATGCCATGCAAGAAGCTTTTGAAGGAAAAAATGAGGGAATGGAATAAGTAAACTGTACTTGCGAAAAGAAAGACTGATGCAGATTCATAGTTCCTTGAAAGTGGAGTCACAAACAGACATATGATGAAGAAGGCATTTGACACGCTTGCATTTATTGGTCAGAACATTGAGTATAGGAATTGGAGTGTCATTTTGCAGCTGTGCAGGATATTGGTGAGGCCACTTAGAGTCATAGAAACATAAAGAATTACAGCACTGAAACTGTATCTTCAGTCCAATTTGTTCATTCCGAGAAGACATTCTACATTAATCTCGTCCCACTTTACAGCATTTGGCTCATATCCTCATTAATCCTTCTTATTCATACATTTATCCAGGTGCCTTTTAAATGTTATGATTGTACCAGCTTCCATCAATTCCTCTGGCAGCTTATTCTATATGTGCATCACCCACCAAATGTAAAAGTTGCCTCTTCGGTCCCTTTTAAATTATTCCCCTCTCACCTTAAACCTATGCCCTCGTTTTGGATTCCCCTACCCTGTGGAAAAGACCTTGACCATTCACCCTATCCATGCCCTTCTTGATTTTATAAACTTATGTAATGTCACCCCTTATCCTCCAATGCTTCAGGGATAATAGCCCCAAGCCTATTCAATGTCTCCCTACAGGTAAACGTCTCCAAGCCTGGCAACATCTTTGTAATCTTTTCTTAACCCTCTCAAGTTTCACAACATCTGCCCGACAGCAGGCAGACCAGAATTGACTACAGTATTTCAAAAGTGGCCTAACCAATGTCCTGTACAGCCACAACATGACCTCTCAACTCCTGCAGTCAATGCACTGACAAATAAAGGCAAACGTACCAAATGCCTTCCTCACTACACTACCCTGTCTACCTGCCACTTCGCTTTCAAGGAACACCAAGGTCTCTTGTTCGGCAATACTCTCCAGGACCTTACCATTAAGTGCTGCTCTGATTTGCACTACCAAGATGCAGCACCTCACATTTATCTAATTAATCTCCATCTACCACTCCTTGGCCTATTTCCCCATATGATCAAATGTCCTGTTGTGTTCTGAGGTAAACTTCTTCACTGTCCACCAATTTTGGTGTCATCTGCTATACTCACATCCAAATCATTTGTATAAATGACAAAAAGCAGTGGACCAGTACTGATCCTTGCAGCACACAACTGGTCACAGGCCTCCAGTATGAAAAGAAACCTTCCATGTCCACCCCCTATCTCCTACCTTTGAGCTAATTTTCTGTCCAAATGGCTTGTTCTTCTTTTATTCCACGTGGTCTAATCATGCTAACCAGTCTACCATGCGGAACCTTGTCAGACGCTTTACTGAAGTTCATATGGATGATATCCACTGCTCTGCCTTCAGCAATCTTCTTTGTAAGCTTTTCAAAAAACTGAATCAAGTTAGTGAGACATGATTTCCCACGCACAAGATTGCACATGGATGCAATACTAAACAAATATTTCACATCAGTGTTTACTGTGGAAAAGAATGTGGAAGCGAGAGAACTTGGGGAAACAAGTAATGATGTCTTGAAAAGGGTACATATTACAGAAAAGTAAATGCCTGAACATCTTAAAATGCATAAAAGTGGATAAATCACTAGCACCTCGATCAGGTAGACCCTAGAACTTTGTGGGAAGGTAGGGAAGTGATTGCTGGCCCTTTGTTGAGACATTTGTGTCATCGATAGCCACAGGGGTGGTGCCGAACACTGGAGGTTGGCTAACGTGGTGCCATTATTTGAGAAAGATTGTAAGGAAAAGCCAGGAAACTATAGACCTGTGAGCCTGATGTTAGTGGTGGGTGATTTACTAGAGGGAATTCCAAGAGACAGGATTTACATGTACTTCGAAAGGCAAAGACTGATTAGGGACTGATTAGTAAACACTGATGCAAAATATTTGTTTACTATCACAACCATTTCCTGTAGTTCCACACATCAGCTCCTTGCTGATCTTTAAGGGGCCCTATTTTCTCCCCTATTTTGTCCTTAATGTATTTGCAGATTCCTCTTGGATTCTCCTTAACGCTAACTGTCAAAGTTGTCTCATGTCCCCTTTTTTTCCTGCCTGAATTCCCTCTTGAGTATACTCCTACTGCCCTTATACTTTCCTAGGGATTCACTGAATCTCTGCTGATTATACCTGACATATACTTCCTTCTTTTTCGTGACCAGAGCCTCAATTTCTCTCATCATCTAGCATTCCCTACACCTATCAACTGTGCCCTTCACACTGACAGGAGCATATACTCTGGACTCTCATTATCTCATTTTTGAAGGCTTCTCACATTCCAGTCAAATCTGCTCCCAATCAACTTTTGAAAATTCTTGCCTAATATTGTCAAAAGTCGACTTCCTGTATTCTGGAACTTCAACTTTTAGATCAGTTTTATCCTTTTCTATACCTATTTTAAAACAAATAGAATTATGATCACTTGCCCCTTGAGTGACTTGCCCTGCCTTTTTATCTCCCAAGAGAAGGTTATTCTCCTTCATCCTTCATGTAGGTACATCCACATACTGAATAAGAATATTTTCTTGTACACACTTAACAAATTCCACTCCGTCTAAGCTCTTAACACTGCAGCAGTCTATGTTTGGAAAATTAAAATTCCCCAACATCACACTCCTTATAAATTTGTTTCTCAATTTCCCATTGACTACTGCGGTTGGGGGGAGGGGAGGCAGCGGTGGTCAATAATACAATCCCAATAAGGTGGCCATCCCTTTCTTCTTTCTCAGTTCAACCCAGATAAATTCACTGGACATCCTCCCCAGTATATCTTCCCTATGACAGCCATAACGTTATCCCTATACAAAAATGCCACTTGCCCTCATCTCTTGCCCCCACCCCCTTTCTATCCTTCTATATCG
Organism: Chiloscyllium plagiosum; assembly: GCF_004010195.1. Taxonomy (NCBI): domain Eukaryota; kingdom Metazoa; phylum Chordata; class Chondrichthyes; order Orectolobiformes; family Hemiscylliidae; genus Chiloscyllium; species Chiloscyllium plagiosum. The sequence goes on from NC_057713.1 coordinate 69,022,893, forward strand.
TCTTACCCTGGAACATTAAGTTGCCAATGCTGTTCATCCCTGAGCCACATTTCTGTAATAGCAATGATATCGCAGTCCCATGTTCCGAGTCATGCCCTGAGTTCATCTGTGTCACCTGTCAGGCCTCATGCTTTGAAGTAAATGTGGTTTAATTTATCAGTGCTACCTCAATCTCTGCCTTGCTTGAGCCTACCTTGACTATTTGACATGCTCCTGTTCTCAGCTGCACCAGCATCAGACTGATCTCTCTTTTCACTATCTGTTTAGGTGCAAATCCACTCCCTCACCCTCTGTTTACTAGTTTAAATCCTCCTGGGACGGCTCTAACAAATCTCCTCAACAGTTTATTAATCCCCTTCAATTCAGTTGCAATCTGTCCTTCTTACACAGGTCACTTCTACCCCAAAAGACATTCCAATGATCCAAAAATGTATATTCTTCTCCTCTCCACCAGCTCCTCAGACACATATTCATCTGCTCTATCCTCCTGTTTCTACTCTCACTAGCATGTGGCACTGGGTGTAATCTAGATATTGCTACCCTCTAGGATCTACTTTTTAACTTCCTGCCTAATTTCCTATATTCCCTCCTCAGAACCTCGGCCTTTTCTCTTCCTATATTGTTGGTACCAATGTGAACAAACACCTCCTGTTAATCACTCGCCATTTTGAGAATATTCTGCACTTTCTCTGAGACATCTATGACCCCGGCACCAGGGAGACAACACACCATTCTGATGTCTCGCTGTCGGCTGCAGAAATGTCTGTGCCTCCGACGAAAGAATCCCCTATCATAGTCGATGACTTGGAGCCTGATGTACCCCTCATTACAGTGGACCCAGGCTCGGTTCCAAAAACCTGGCTGTCAGTGTTACATTCCTCTGAGAGTCCTTCCCCTCTAATATTTTCCAAATCAGCACATCTATTTCAGATGGGAATATCCCCATGACACACCTGTCATCCCTACTTACTGCTTCTACCTTTCTTAGAAGAAACCCATCTACCTGACTGTATCTGTGGGTTTTTTGACCTTCCTGAAACTGCCATCCATCACAGCCTCTGGCTCCTGCCAATTCCTCATTGCCCCTAACTGCTGCTCCAGCTGATCCCATGTGATCCAGTTGGACTCATAACAAAACCTCACTTCCTGCAGACATAATCACCAGGAACACTGAAATTCTCCCTAATCTCCCACATTCAACTGGAAGAGCACATCACTCTACTAAATGCCATCTTTGCACCCTAACAATCTACAGATCCAGAAAATAGAAGTCTTAACTGCTCAAAAACACTGCTCCAGGATAACTTGGTATGTATACCAGTAGACAGATATCAATGAAATAAATGTTAAAAAAAGACCCTACTCACCTTTGTAGATTTACAAAAACAAACAAAAATGAGATAATGACAGTTTGGATTTATGAAACTTAAATCAAAACACTTAACTGATCCCTTTTAGAATACAAATCTAGTTGCCTTTCTATTGGAAGGATGTTGTTAAACTTGAGAGGGCGCAGAAAAGATTTACAAAGATGTTGCTGGGACTGGAGAGTTTGAGTTATAGCGAGAAGGTGAATAGGCTGAATCTTTTTTCCCTAGAGCGTCAGAGGTGAGGGCTGACCTGATAGAGGTTTATAAAATCATAAGAGGCATGGATTGGGTGAATAGCCAACATTGTTTTCCTAGGATGGGGGAGTCCACAACTAGAGGGCATAGCTTTAAGATGAGATGGGAAAGATTTAAAAAGGAACTGAAGGGTAATTTATTCACACAGAAGATGGTGGTGTGTGGAATGACCTGCCAGAGGATGTGGTGGAGGAAGGTGCAATTACAGCATTTAAAAGATATCTGGGTGGGCACATGAATAGGAAGGGCTTTAAGGGATATGGGTCAAATGCTGGCAAATGGGACTAGAACAAATTGGGGTATCTGGTCGGTACTGATGACTTAAACCAAAGAGTCTGTTTCTGCGTTGTGTGACTCTATGTAGCATTGACCTGGATTTTCTGCCTATGCTGCAATGGATTCGGTGAATTATGAGAAAAATGGATGAGGGAGCCCAGTCCAAATACCCTTACTATTGATAAAAGTTCTTATTGAAAATTTCTCCTTACCAGATTTTGGGTCTATGGTGGAATCCTTCCAGTCACTGAAGATGCAGGCATTGGTGAAAGCTAGGAAAATAAGGAACTCCTAGATCTCAAGAGCAAACAGTCCTATATTTACTTTTGCTTCAAAACAGCTGTACAGTTTTCTGGAGGGTTACTGTTCAGAAGACTTAATATGATTTCTGATGCTATCTTCCCAAACTTGCCTCATTAGCTATGCACCATGTGCATGTAGACATGAGGAATGACACGTCATCGAACATACAAATGCACATTCTTACATCCATTGTTATTCAAGAGCCAGTTTGCATTATCCTTAGGCTCAACTCATTTTGGAATCCTAAGGGAGTGCACTATTTTCCCCATGCTCAGCGTACTCAACCATTCATTTCATTATCCAACACAGCACCATCACATGCTGAAAAGCTTCCAAATTGTTCACAACAATCATTCTTCTTCAGCAACAGCAAACATGAAGAAAGAAGAAATAGTCATTGCATTTGTATCTGAAAACAAAGGGACTTCTTGGCTTTTGACTCCCAGGTAGTTTACAGTCAGTGAGTGGTGACTGCAACCAGTTTATACCTTCCAGAACCAGGTGTCAATTAATTCTAAAATAAAAAAAAAATTGAAAGAACTGCAAAGGGTGTAAATCATAAACAAAAACAGAAGTTGTTGAAAAAGCTCAGCAAATCTGACAGCATTTGTGAAAAGAAATCAGAGTTAAAGTTTTGGATCTGGTAACCCTTCCTCAGAACTGATGGTAGCGAGAAAAAAGACAGTTTACATGCAGAAGATAGGGTGGAGGAAGACAATAAGGAGTAAATGATAGGTGAGGATAGAGCCCAAAGAGAGAGAAGAACAGTTGGATAGACAAAGGAGTGGATAACGATCTGGCTAGAATGGTGGGCACCTTTTTAATAGAAACTATATGTAATGCAGACTATGTGATAACAAGGTCTAGTGTGTGTGATGGGGACTAGGTGATGGAAGAGTTCAGGCCCTAAATTATTGAACTCGGCATTGAGTCCAGAGAGCTGAAGGGTCCCCAAGCTGAAAATGAGGTGTTCTTCTTCCAACCTGTGCTGAGCTGAGATGTTGGCCAGGGTACAGGGTAATGTGTAAAAGTGGCAGGCAACTGGAAGCTCAGGGGTTTTTTAGGTAGAGCATAGATGTTCTGCAAAGTGGTCACCTAGTTTATGCTCCTTTTCCCCAATATAGACAAGACTACATTGTGAGTAGCAAATGCAGTAGACTAGCTTGTATGAAGTGCAGGTAAAGTGCTGCTTCATCTGGAAGGTATGCTGGGGACCTTGCATTCTGAGGATGGAGGAGGTAAGTAGGCAGGTTTTACACTTTGGCAGTTGCAGGAGAAGATGCTGAGGGGATGTGGGGGAATGGTGTTTGGTGAAGAAAGTATGGACCAGGGTGTCCCAGTGGGTATGGACTCTGTGAAAGGCGGACAAGTGAGGTGAGGGAAATATGTGTCGGGTGGTGGCATCTTGCTGGAGATGGAAGAAATGACAGCTGATGATCTTTTGAATGTTGATGCTAATGGGATTGTACGTAAGGATAAAGAGAATCCTATTGCAGTTGGAGGAGGGAAGACAGGGGGATGGGAGTATGGGAGATGGGTCTGACACTTTTGAGGGCCCAGTCAACAATGGTGCTGGAGAATCCTTGGTCGAGGAAGAAGGTGGATGTTTTGGAAGCTGCCTTGTTGAAATTGGCCTCATTGGAATGCATGTAATGGAGATGGAGGAACTGGGAGGATGGAATGGAATCTTTACAGGAAGGAAAGTGCGAGCGTGAATACTCTAGGTAGTGGTGGTAGTCGAAGGATTTATTAATGACCAGTCTATCCCCAGGAATGGAAACAGAGAAGTCGAGGAAGGGAAGAGGTGAGGAAGGAAATAAACCAGGTGGAAATGAGGGTGGGGTGGAAATTGGAAGCGAAATTGATGGACTTTCCAATTCTGGACGAGAGAGGGAAACAGCACTAATAATATCAGTGATATTTTGTAGAAAGTGTTGTGTGGGGCCAGAATAGGAGTGGAATAAGGAATGTTCCACATAGCCCATAAAGAGACAGGCATAACTGGGGCCCATGTGGGTACCCAAGGTCACCGCGCTGATCTGAAGAAAATGAGAGGAGTTAAAAGAAAAGTTGTTGAGGATGAGGACAAGCTTGGCTAAGCAGAGGAGGATGGTGGTGGGTGGACATAGTTCAGGCCTTTCCTTCAATTAATTCCTGTCTGGCTTACAGTGCCTGATGCTCTATCATGCCCAAGGGGATATGGAATATGTTAAATGCCCCCATCTGCATCCTCAAACACTGCTGCCATTTGTCTGCAGTGTACTACAAGGCACCTCTCACCAGATCAATCCTCATCTCATGCAGATTTATCATCTGCTGTACAACACTTTGGTTGCACAATGAGGTGCAATGTATCTAGGTTTGGTCTCTGTCAGGGGATTGCGTAACAAAGCCATCAGCTATGGTGGTATAGGGTAGCCTTTGTGTCCAAGTAACCATCCTTGTAAGGCAACTAGCCCTTGAAATGAAGCAGGACATAAAAATTCTCAAACAGAGGCAAAGAAGGCAGGTAGTGCAAAATCCCAAGTGGCCATCCCCCTTTTTAACAGATATACCATTTTTGTACTTTTATGGGAGATGACTGTACAGGGGAATGCAGTGGCAGCCAACTTTATTACACCATGGGTGATTCTGCTGCACAAGAGAGGAAGAAAATGGTAGGGGATTCATTTGTAAGGGGAAGTCATTTCTGTGACCACAGAAAAAACTCCAGGATAATCTGTTACTACCCTTGTGCCAAGATTAAGGATGCCACTGAACAGCTGCAGGGCATTCTGAAGGGGGTTGGCAAACGGACAGGGATTGTGGTGCTTATTGGTACCAAGAACATAGGTTAAAAAAAGAGATGATGTCCAGAAATAAGAATTTAGAGAGCTAGGAAGTAGATTAAAGCACAGGACCCACAAAGTAGTCATCCCTGGATTATTTCTGATGCCACTTGGTTATTCCAGATGAATGTGAGATTGGAGAGATAGCACAGAAGGGAAGGCTTTAAATTTCTAGAACACTACACTGGGATCCATTTTGGGAATGGGGGGACCTGTACAAGGTGGACAGGTTGCAAGTTGAAGCAGAATGGGAAGCACTTCCTTGCAGGAGATTTGCCAGTGCTGTTGAGGGAGGTTTAAACTAAATTGGCAAAGGAGTGAGATCCAGACAGAATGTTTGAGGGAGGATGATTAACAGCCATTAGAAGTGAGTTAAGAAGGTACAGTAATTAGCAGTTAAAGCACAAGGGAACTTGGGAAGGTTAGATGGTACTTATTTTAATACCCCTTTAACTGAGAGGCAGGATTGGAAGCTCAATATTGCAGGATACAGGGTTTTCAGCTAAGACAGGCAAAGAAGTAAAAGAGAGGGAGATGTTGCAATTTTGGTCAGGGAATCTATTACAGCAATGATATCTCACAAGGTTTCTAAAATGAAGCCATTTGGATAGAACTTAAAAACCAAAAGTAGTCAGTCACAATGCTGTGGGTGTTCTATAGGCTCCCTGATAGTCCAACAGAGGAGTAAAGTGTGGAAATGAACAGTTAAATACATGGGAGTTGGGTAGGAATACAGGAAATATCAAAGCCAAATTGGTTTACAGGAAAAGCTACCAAGAAGGGAATGTAAAGACTTGGGATGTGACCTGGATTGAGAAGCTGATTATATGATTCACTGTATGAAGCACAATATCTGGTTCCTTCCATCGTAATGCATGACCTGCTGTGTAGAGTCCAAATCCTTGCCTCAAGCACACTTGACCCCATCATGCAACATTATGAATCAATACCTCTAATGGTTTTGATGCAGAAGCGATGAATTATGGCCTGAAAAAATTTATCACAGTTGCCAAAGTAACAAGGATCTTCCAAGGTCTCACAGACTGTACATCGTACAGGACCTTACACATTGCATGAACTAATTAAGCAAAAAAGTTATACAATGTGGGTGTTGCTAGCTGGATTATCATAAGGAAAAATAGGGTGGTCACTAGGACTTTAAACTAGCGAGTTGGGGGAAAGAGAAAGTGAAAATGACAGAACGTATGATGGTAAGTAAAAAGGTAAGCAATAAGTTATCATATGTTCAGGAGGGTTTAAGTTCAAGGCAGAGTATTGTTATGGACTTGGCCAAACCACTCAAACCATTCTTAAGCAGGCAGCCCCAGACCATAACTTCGCAATTTGTTTCGCTAAGTATACAGTGAAAATTACCCAGAGTAAGATAGCTGGGCTGACTATAAGATTTTAAAACAGATAAAAATTTATTCACAAAATTACACAATGAAACACAAATAACAGAATAAAGAACCCCTACAGAACTTAATCTATCCAACTAGACTTAATTATACTGTTCCGAATATGCACAACAGTTCCAATAAGCAAATTCCCTTTAAAAACCAGTATAAATGAAACACATGCTTACAGGTTGAAGTTGAGAAGCAGAAAAGAGAGAGAGTTTCCACACAGCTCCCCGTTGAACTTCCCAGTTCAAGACTGAATGAAAACTGCTCAGCTCAGGTCAGCTAGAGTGCTGACCACTCCCCTCTCTTTATGCAGGCCATTTCGAAAGCATGACCACTTTGGCCTGAAGTCTAATCTGTTTACATATAAACAAAACGCCTCTCAAAATCCTTTTCATCTCTCTACCAAACCAGACTGATCGGAGCCTGGCCTGGTTTATTGTCCCTCTGAAAAATATCTTTTTGAGCCAAGGAATCCCATTTAGAAAAAAAAGGGACAAGCTTTGTGACACCTCCCCCTTAAAAATAAATGAACCACCAATAGCAAAAGATGGCTTCATTTTTAACCCTTCAAAACCCAGTTAGTAGTCTAAACACACATATACACTATACTAACTATAAACATGCAAACATGCACAACCACATGCAAATTCAGGCCGTGGTACACCCACCACCGAATGCCTCCGTATCTCATTCAACTCTTGATAATGCATCAGTAATCACGTTTTTGCGACCCGCCACATGCACAATTATCAAATTGAATGGCTGCAACAACAAGCTCCATCTAAACAGTCTGGCATTTTTGTCCTTACATTTTTCCACAAATGTCAAAGGGTTGTGATCAGTGCATTGTCTCAGATGCATTACTGGTGATATAATGTTGTAATGCCAACACCAAGCTTAAAATTTCTTTCTCCACTTTTGTATACTTCTGTTGATGAATGTTCAACCTCCAGGAAAAATACCTGATGAGTCTTTCTATTCCCTCCTCATCCTCCAGCAGGAGCACTGCACACCCACATCGCTGGCATTGATAGCCACCTTGAAAGGCTTTGTGCAATCTGGTGTGACTAATACTGGGGCAGTGGTTAATACAGTGTCTAGGCTGTCAAATGCCTCTTGGCAGTCTGCTGTCCACTGAAACTTTCTCCATTTTTTTTTAACAATTTGGTGAGTGTTAAACTTTGGCACAAATTTTCAGTAAAATCCACTCAATCCCAGGAACATAGTATTGCTTTTTTCACAATGGTGTGGGAGATTCCTCAATTATTTTCGTTTTTGCATCCCATGGGGTCATTTGTCCATGTCCAATAACATGGTCCAGGTAGGTGACTTGGGCTTTGGCAAATTCACTTTTAGCTAGGTTTACCACCAAGGCCTGCCTTCTGAAGTCAATCAAACTAGTCCAATAAATGCTGGAAATGTTCCTTCCCTGAGTGACTAAACATCACCAGGTCATCATTATGCACCACAGAGTTGGGTAATCCGGCAATGATCTTATTAGTCAGTCACTGAAATGGGGCTGGAGCATTTTTCATACCAAATGGCATGACTTTGAAATGATATAGTCCATTTGGCATTACAAACTAAAAATTGTCTTTTCTCTTTCGGACAGAGGTACTTGCTAGTAGCCTCTGTGCAAGTCCAACTTAGAAATGTAAATTATTTGTCCCACTTTTTCAACACAGTCCTCCAACCATGGAATTGGATATGCATCATTCTTTGTAACGACATTGACTTTGCGCCCCATCTGGCTTTGGCCCCATGTCTATCGGTGAGCTCCAGTCACTGTCGGTCACTTCAATGATGCCATCTTGGAGCATGCGCTCTATCTCCTTGTGAACCTGTGCCAACTTTAGAGGGTAATGCCTATAAGGATGCTGCTTAATCGGAACAGCATCTCCGATATCTACATCATGCACAATTAGGTTAGTACTTCCCAGTTTACTTCCACATATCTCCCCATGTGATAGTAATAACTCTTTCAGGTCATTTCAATTTTTTTGCGGATGGTAACTCAATAATTAATCCCAATTTTTGAAAACTTCCTCATTGTCCAATTTGATTTGAGGAATGTCCAATTCAGAATCCCCTGAACTTGGTTCTTCCTTCTGTGCTATAATCATTCTCTTGCTTTCCTTCCCTATCAAAATACCCTTTGAGCATATTTGCTTGACACACTCTCTTTTTCCCTCTCTTCTGCTTTTGATCATAACTCAAACTGTTTCATTTCGCTGCCCTTTGCTTATCTCTCACCTCTAGCTGCTTCATTTGCAATTGAATTCTTGCCATCTCTTTAGATTCTGATGGTTTCTCCAGCAAGATTAAATGCTGAGCTCCTGCTGTAATTAACTCTCCTTTCTTCACAGAAGCAGGCAATTCTAATTCCAGCTTCTCTGCTAATTTTTACAACTTGGTCTTATTCACATTTAGCAAAACTTCCAAAGTCACTGCATCCACATCCAGAAAACTGTTGGCAACCAAAACAGCCATTACTATCCCAAGCTTTACATAGAACATAGAAGAACATAGAAGAATACAACGCAGTACAGGCCCTTTGGCCCTCGATGTTGCGCCGATCCAAGCCCACCTAACCTATACTAACCCACTATCCTCCATATACCGATCCAATGCCCGCTTAAATGCCCATAAAGAGGGAGAGTCCACCACTGCTACTGGCAGGGCATTCCATGAACTGACGACTCGCTGAGTGAAGAACCTACCCCAACTTCAGTCCTATATCTACCCCCCCTTAATTTAAAGCTATGCCCCCTTGTAATACCCGACTCCATACGCGGGAAAAGGTTCACACTGTCAACCCTATCTAACCCCCTAATCATCTTGTACACCTCAATCAAGTCACCCCTAAAACTTCTTTTCTCTAATGAAAACAGCCCCAAGTGTCTCAGTCTTTCCTCATACGATCTTCCTTCCATACCAGGCAACATCCTGGTAAACCTCCTCTGCACCCGTTCCAGTGCCTCCACATCCTTCCTATAGTATGGCAACCAAAACTGCACACAATATTCCAGATGCGGCCGCACCAGAGTCTTATACAACTGCATCATGACCTCAGGACTCCGGAACTCAATTCCTCTACCAATAAAAGCCAGTACGCCATATGCCTTCCTCACCGCACTATTTACCTGGGTGGCAACTTTCAAAAATCT
>NC_057713.1:69034431-69040479 GCF_004010195.1 Chiloscyllium plagiosum
AGCCACACATCCTAAGTCATGCCTCACCGCATCATAATTTCCCTGCCCCCAGCTATAACTCTTGCCCTGCAGTGCACACTTATCCCTCTCCATCACTAGAGTAAAAGTCACCGAATTTTGGTCACTGTCTCCAAAGTGCTCACCTACGTCTAATTCTAACACCTAGCTGGTTCGTTACCCAGAACCAAATCCAGTATGGCCTCACCTCTTGTTGGCCTATCTACATATTGTGTCAGGAAACCCTCCTGCACACATTGGACGAATACTGACCCATCTAACGAATCAATAGTTGCTTTCCCAATCAATATCAGGAACGTTAAAGTCCCCCATAACAACCACCCTATTACTTTCACTCTTCTCCTGAATCATCCTCGCAATCCTTTCTTCTACGACTCTAGGACTATTGGGAGGCCTGTAAAAAACTCCTAACAGGGTGACCTCACCTTTCCTATTCCTAACCTCAGCCCAAACTACCTCAGATGGCGAGTCTTCATCCATCGTCCCTTGGGATTTGTCTACCCAATCAAACCAACACCTGAAATAAAGACACTAGCACTTACCACTCGCTGTTTAAAATCCCACAAAGAGCCCCCAGTCTGTTATGGACTAGGCCAGACCACACAAAACATTCTTAAGCAGGCAGGCCCAGACCATAACTTTGCAATTTGTTTCAGTAAGTGTATAGTGAAAATTACCCGGATTAAGATAGCTAGGTTGACTACTAGATTTTAAAACAGACAAAAATTTAATCACAAAATTACACAGTGAGACACAGAAAAACAGAATAAAGAACCCCTCCAGAACTCAACCTATCCAACTAGAATTAATTATGCTGTTCCAAAAATATGCAACAGTCCCAATAAGCAAACTCTCTTTTAAAACCAGTATAAATGGAACACATGCTTACAGGTTGAAGTTGAGAGGCAGAAAAGAAAGAAAGTTTCCACACAGTTCCCTGTTGAACTTTCCAGTTCAAGACTGAATGAAAACTGCTCCACTCAGGTCAGCTAGAGAGCTGACCACATCCTCTCTTTATACAGGTCAATTCTAAAGCATGACCACTTTGGCTTGAAGTCTCATCTGCTTACACATAAACAAAAGGCCTCTCAAAATCCTTTTCATCTCTGTACCAAACCAGACTGATCGGAGCCTGGCCCGGTTTATTGCCCCTTTGAAAAATATCAAGGACAGTGTATCCTTGGGCCAAGGAATAGCATTTAGATAAAAAAAGGGACTAGCTTTGTGACACTATGAAAGAAATAAAAAGGAAGGATAACTCAGAGATATTATTAGACATGATGGAAAGCATGAGGGTAGGAAAGATAACAAATGAACACTTTACCTGAATGTTTGTAGCATTCATAACAAGGTTGATGAATTAACTGCACAAATTATCGTGAATGAATATGATTTAATAACCATTATGGAGACATAGTTACGACTGGTATGGTCACGACTGGGAGTTAAATATCCAGGGGTATTAGACCATTCAGAAAGAAAGGTAGGAAGGCATGGGAGGTGGTGTAGCTCTGATATTCAAGGACAACATCAGGGCGGTGTTGACAGATGATACAGGTTCTATAGAGAATAACGTTGAATCCATTTGGCTGGAAATTAGAAATTCTAAGAAGAAAAAGTCACTGATAGGCATAGTCTATAGGCCACTAAATAATTACATCACAATGGGGTGAGCAAAGAGCAAAGAAATAAGTAATGCCGGCAAAAGTGGCATGGCAATTATCATGAGGAATTTTAATCTACATCGTAAAAACAAGGACTGCAGATGCTGGAAACCAGAGTCCAGATTAGAGTGGTGCTGGAAAAGCACAGCAGGTCAGACAGCATCCGAGGAGCAGGAAAATCGACGTTTTGGGCATAAGCCCTGCATCAGGAATAGAGGCAGGAAGCCTGCAAGGTGGAGAGATAAATGAAAGGGAGGTGGGGGTGGGGAGAAAGTAGCATAGAGTACAATAGGTGAATGGGGGTGGAAATGGAGGTGATCGGTCAGAGAGGAGGGATGGGGAATGTAGCAAAGAGTACAATGGGTGAATGGGGGTGGGGATAAAGGTGAGGGTGGAGTGGATAGGTGGAAAGGAAGATAGGCAGGTAGGACAGGTCATGGAGATGGTGCTGAGCTGGAAGGTTGGAGCTGGGGTGAGGTGGGGGAAGGGGAAATGAGGAAACTGGTGAAATCCACATTGATGCCATGGGGTTGAAGTGTTCCGAGGTAGAAGATGAAGCATTCCTCCTCCAGGCGTCGGGTGGTGAAGGAGTGGCTGGAAAGGAGTCCCAGGACCTGCATGTCCTCGGCAGAGTGTGAGGGGGAGTTGAAATGTTGGGCCACAGGGCGGTGGGGTTGATTGGTGCGGGTGTACCGGAGATGTTCCCTATGGCGCTCTGCTACGCGGTGTCCAGTCTCCCCAATGTAGAGGAGACTGCATCGAGAGCAACGGATACAATAAATGATATTAGTGGATGTGCAGGTGAAACCTTGATGGATGTGGAAGGCTCCTTTGGGTCCTTGGATGGAGGTGCGGGAGGAGGTGTGGGTGCAGGTTTTGCAATTCCTGCGTGGCAGGGGAGGATGCCAGGAAGGGAGGGTGGTTTTTGGGGGGCGAGGACCTGACGGACCTAACAGGTAGTCAGGGGGGCGTGGATCTAACCAGGTAGTCACGGATGGAACGGTCTTTGCGGAAAGTGGAAATGGATGGAGAAGGAAATATATCCCTAGTGGTGGGGTCCATTTGGAGGTGGCGGAAATGTCGTCGGATGATGTGGCTTGTGCGAAGGTTGGTAGGGTGGAAGGTGAGCACCAAGGGGGTTCTGTCCTTGTTACGGTTGGAGGGGTGGGGTTTGAGGGCAGAGGGGCGGGATGTGGACGAGATGCGTTGGAAGGGATCTTTAACCACTTGGGAAGGGAAATTGTGGTCTCGAAAGAAGGAGGACATCTGGTGTGTTCTGTGGTGGAACTGGTCCTCCTGGGAGCAGATACGGCGGAGGCGGAGGAACTGGGATGGCATTTTTGCAGGAGGTAGGGTGGGAAGAGGCGTAATCCAGGTAGCTGTGGGAATTGGTGGGTTTGTAAAAAATGTCAGTGTCAAGTCGGTCGTCACTAATGGAGATGGAGAAGTCCAGGAAGGTCAAAGATGGTCCAGGTGAATTTAAGGTCAGGGTGGAATGTGTTGGTGAAGTTGATGAATTGCTCAACGGGAGCACGAGGTGGCGCGAATGCAATCATCAATGTAGCGGAGGAAGAGGTAGGGAGTGGTGCCGGTGTAACTACGGAAAATGGATTGTTCTACGTAGCGAACAAAGAGACAGGCATAGCTGGGGCCCATACGGGTGCCCACGGCTACCCCTTTGGTCTGGAGGAATTGGGAGGATTCTAAGGAGCTGAAAATGTGTTGCTGGAAAAGCGCAGTAGGTCAGGCAGCATCCAAGGAACAGGAGAATCTTTCGGGCATATGCCTGAAACGTCGATTCTCCTGTTCCTTGGATGCTGCCTGACCTGCTGCGCTTTTCCAGCAACACATTTTCAGCTCTGATCTCCAGCATCTGCAGCCCTCACTTTTTCTCGAGGATTCTAAGGAGAAATTGTTAAGGGTGAGGACCAGTTCAGCCAAACGAATGAGAGTGTCGGTGGAAGGGTACTGTTGGGAATGTCAGGAGAGGAAGAAACGGAGGGCTTGGAGGCCCTGGTCATGACGGATGGAGGTGTAGAGGGTGGTGTCTCGAACGTATGTGGGGAGTTCCTGGACTAGGGGGCTAGGACAGTGTCGAGGTAGGTAGAGATGAATGGTCGAGGGGGCGGTAGGAGGAGGTGTCTTCGAGTTGGCAAATGGCTTCAGCGGTGTAGAGGTTGGTGAGCCAAATTACCACTGCACTCCCTTTATCTGCTGGTTTGTTGGTGAGGTTGGGATTGGAGCAGAAGGAGTGGACCACTGCATGGCTGAACCAGCTTGGTCAGGGTAGCCTTGAGGAGGGGTTCGTTGAGTGTATCTGTGATAGTTTTCTTGAACAGTATGTAATAGAACCGACGAGGAACCAAGCTAGCCAAGATCTGATCCTGCGCAATGAGATAGGAATAATTAATGACCTCATAGTTAGGGATCCTAATGGAAGGAGTTGAATTTAGAATGCAGATGGTGAGTGTGAAGATAAAATTTAATACCAGGATCCTGTGCTTAAACAAGGGAGACTACAATAGAATGAGGGAGGATTTGGCTAAATAGACTGGAAACAAAGAGTTAATGGTGGGACAGTTGCCGAGCAGTGGAGGACTTTCAAGTGCTCAGTAAAAGTATATTCCAGTGAGAAGGAAGGACTGTAACAAAAGGGGTAATCTGCCATGGTTGTCTAAGGAAATAAGGGAAGCCATCAAATTGAAAGAGAAGGCATAGAAAGTGGCCGAAAACAGCATGAAACTGGAAGATTGGGAAAACTTTAAAGGTCAACAGGTCAACAAAAAGAGCTATAAGGAAAAATAAAATGGAATATGAGAAAAAAAACTAGCATGAAATATAAAGACAGATAGCAAAATTTCTATAAATATGTAAAATGAGGATGAGAAGGGGCATTTGGTTATGGGATATGATGAAATGGCCGAGGCATTGAATGTGTATTTTGCATTGGTCTTCACAGTGGAGGACACTAATAACATGCCAGTAATTGACAAAGGGACAAAGGTAGATGAGGATCTGGAAGCAATCATTATTACGGAAGAGGCAGTGTAGGGCAAGCTAATGGAGCTAAGGATAGACATGTCTCCTGGCCCTGATCGAATGCATTCCAGGGTACTAAAAGAGACGGTGGGAGAAATAGCAGGTGCACTGGTGATAATTTTTGAAAATTTGCTGGACTTTGGGGCAGTCTCAACAAATTGGAAAATAGTAAATGTGATGCCATGGTTTGAAAAGGGAGTTAGACAAAAGATGGGAATTATAGACCTATTAGTTTAACTTCTGTAGAAGGGAAGATACCTTTATTATCAAGGAAGAAATAGTAATGCATTTCGATAGAAATTGTCCTGTTGGGCAGGTGCAGCATGGGTTCATGAAGGGCAGGTCATGCTTAACAAATATTTCGAATTCTATGAAGCCATTATGGGCAAGGTGGACAATGGGAACCCAGTGTTTGTGGTGTAGCTAGATTTCTAAAAGGAGTTCGACAAGGTGCCGCACAAGAGGCTGCTGCATAAGATAAGGATGCATGACGTTATGGGTAGAGTATTAGTATGGATAGAGAATTGTTTGACTAATAGGAAGTAAAGAGTAGGGATAAATGAGTGCTTTTCTGGTTGGCAATCAGTGACCAGTAGTATGCCTCAGGGATCGGGGTTGGGACCGCAATTGTTCATAATTTATATAGATGATGTGGAGTTGGGGACCACATGTAGTGTGTCAAAGTTTGCAGATGACACTAAGATGAGTGGTAGAGCAAAGTGGGTGTTCTTGTGCATGAATCATAGAAGATTGATCTGCAGCCAACAAGTAATTCGGAAGGCAAATGGGATTTTTGTCCTTCATTGCTAAAGGGATCGAGTTTAAAAGCAGAGAGGTTTTGTTGTAGCTGTACAGGGTGCTGGTGAGGCCACACCTGGAGTACTGTGTACAGTTTTGGTCTCCTTACTTGAGAAAAGATGTACTGGCACTGGAGGGGTGCAGAGGAGGTTCACTAGGTTATAGAACATATAGAACAATACACACAGAACAGGCCCTTTGGCCCACGATGTTGTGCCGAACATTTGTCCTAGCTTAAGCACCCATCCATGTACCTATCCAATTGCCACTTAAAGTTTGCCAATGATTCTGACTCTGCCACTCCCACAGGCAGCGCATTCCATGCTCCCACCACTCTCTGGGTAAAGAACCTACCCCTGACATCTCCCCTATACCTTCCACCCTTCACCTTAAATTTATGTCCCCTTGTAACACTCTGTTGTACCCGGGGAAAAAGTCTCTGACTGTCTACTCTATCTATTCCTCTGATCATCTTAAAAACCTCTATCAAGTCACCCCTCATCCTTCACCGTTCCAACGAGAAAAGGCC
>NC_057713.1:69044168-69055503 GCF_004010195.1 Chiloscyllium plagiosum
GAAAAGACCGTTGGCGTCGAGGTAAGTTCTTAAATATCAATCACTTACCTTCCCGACTAGCTCTGCGCTCCAACTTCACTTCTGCCCAGCTCGCGCCGCTCTCTGCTGCGAAAAGACCGTTGGCGTCGAGGTAAGTTCTTAAATATCAATCACTTACCTTCCCGACTAGCTCTGCGCTCCAACTTCACTTCTGCCCAGCTCGCGCCGCTCTCTGCTGCGAAAAGACCGTTGGCGTCGAGGTAAGTTCTTAAATATCAATCACTTACCTTCCCGACTAGCTCTGCGCTCCAACTTCACTTCTGCCCAGCTCGCGCCGCTCTCTGCTGCGAAAAGACCGTTGGCGTCGAGGTAAGTTCTTAAATATCAAAAATATACCTTCCCGACTAGCTCTGCGCTCCAACTTCACTTCTGCCCAGCTCGCGCCGCTCTCTGCTGCGAAAAGACCGTTGGCGTCGAGGTAAGTTCTTAAATATCAATCACTTACCTTCCTGACTAGCTCTGCACTCCAACTTCACTTCCGCCCAGCTCGCGCCGTTCTCTGCTGATCCCAGAGTTGAGGGGGTTGGCTTATGAGGAGAGACTGAGTAGACTGGGATTATATTCATTGGAATTCAGAAGAATGGTGGGGGATCTTATAGAAACGTATGGCGACATGGTGGCTCAGTGGTTAGCACTGCTGCCTCACAGCACCAGGGACCCAAGTTTGATTCCAGACTCAGGCAAATGTCTGTGTGGAGTTTGCACGGTTCTCCTCGTGTCTGTGGGTTTCCTCCGGGTGCTCCAGTTTCCCCCCACAATCCAAAGATGTGCAGATCAGGTGAATTGACCATGTTAAATTGTCCATAGTGTAGGTTGTTAGTCAGAGGTAAATGTACGGGAATGGGTCTGGGTGGGTTACTCTTCAGAGGGTCAGTATGGATTTGTTGGACCAAAGATCCTGTTTCCACACTGTAGGGATTCTAATTCTAATTCAAAATTATGAAGGGAATAGATCAGAGAGGATGTTTCCACTGGCAGGTGAAACTAGTACAAGAGTGCATAGCCTCAAGATTAGAGGGATCAGAAGTCGGACTGAATTGAGAAGGGACTTCTTCACCCAGAGGGTTGTAAATCAATGGAATTCCTTGTCCAGTGAAGAGTTGACGCTATTTCAGTAAATGTTCTTCAAGCGAAGATAGATTTTTTTGAATAATAAAGGAATTAAGGGTTACAGTGAGAGGGTGGGTAAAGTGGAGCTGAGTCCACAAAAAAATCAGCCATGATCTAATTGAATGGTGGAGCAGACTTGAAGGGCCAGATGGCTTACTCCTGCTCCTAGTTCTTATGTTCTTATGTTATTGCCCATCCCAAGTTGCCTGGAGAAGATGGTGGTGAATAGGTAAAACCACAATGTTGTTGGATAGGAAATTCCAATGCTAAGGATTCCCATTGGGAGAAAGACAATTATGATGTGATTAGGCAAGATTTAGGATGCATAGCATGGGCAAGGAAACTGCAAGGGATAGGCACAATTAAAATGCGGAGCTTGTTCAAGGAACAGCTACTGCATGTCTTTGCTCAGTATGTACCTGTCAGGCAGGGAGGAAGTGGTTGAGTGAGGGAACCGTGGTTTACTAAAGAATCTCTTGTCAAGAGGAAGAAGGAGGCTTATGTAAAAATGGGACATGAAGACTCAGTTAGGGTGCTTGAGTGTTACTAGTTAGCCAGAATGGGCCTAAAGAGAGAGCAAAGAAGGGTGCAGTTACATTGGTGGGGCTGTATTACAGGCCTCCCAACAGTGAGTGTGAAGTAGAAGAACAAATAGGTAAACAGACTATGGAAAGATGTAGATGCAACAGGGTGGTGGTGATGAGAGATTTAAATTTTTCCAACATTGTCAGGGATACACTTAGTGTCAGAGGTCTGGATGGGGCAGAATTTGTAAGGAGCATCCAGGAAAGTTTTCTAGAGCAGTATGTCAATAGTCCGACAAGGGAAGGGGCCATATTGGACCTGGTGTTGGGGAATAAGCCAGGCCAGGTGGTAGAAGTTGCAGTTAGGGATTTCTTTGGGAATAGTGACCACAATTCTGTAAGTTTTAGAATATTCGTAGACAAAGATGAGAGTAGCCCTAAGGGACGAGTATTAAACTGGGCCAAGGCCAATTATATTAAAATTAGACGGGAGCTGGCAAATGTGGATTGGAAACAGCTATGTGAAGGAAAATCCAAATTTGATATGTGGGAGGCTTTCAAAGATAGGTTGAAGATAACGCAGGTTAGGCATATCCCTTTGAAAACAAGGGATAAGAAAGGCAAAATTCATGAACCGTGGATGACAGGAGAAATCGTGCGACTAGCCAAGAGGAAAAGGGAAGGATATATAAGGTCCAGGCAGCTAAGAACAGAACAGGCCTTGGAGGGATATCGGGAGTGGAGGACCAATCTTAAACGAGGAATCAAGCAGACTAAAATGGGTCATGAAATAACTTTAGCGAGCAGAAGCAAGAGGGTAAACAGAGAAAGGATTGGTCCACTAAAGGATAAGGAAGGAAGGTTGTGTGTTGAACCTGAGAAAATGGATGAGATTCTCAATGATTACTTTGCATCAATGTACATGGAGGAATGGGAGGTGATGGATGCTAAGATTAGAGATAGAAGTTTGTTTACTCTGGATGACGTAGACACAAGGAGGGAAGATGTGTTGGGTAAGTTAAAGGATATTAAGGTGGACAAATCCCCAGGACCGGATGGGATCTATCCCAGGTTGCTGAGGGAGGTGAGAGAGAAAATAGCTGGGTCCCTGACAGATATCTGTGTAGCATCCTTAAAAACAGGTAAGGTGCTGGAGGTTGCTCATGTTGTTCCCCTGTACAAGAAGGGTAGTAGGGATATTCCAGGTAACTACAGACCAGTGAGCCTGACATCAGTGGTGGGAAAGTTGCTGGAGAAGGTACTGAGGGATATAATCTATTTATATTTGGAAAAGAATGGGCTTATCAGTGTTGGCAACATGATTTTGTGCAGGGTAGATCATGCTTTACCAACTTAATAGAGTTCTTTGAGGAAGTGACCAAGTTGGTAGATGAAGATGTAGATGTCATATGCATAAACTTTAGTAAGGCGTTTGATAAGGTTCCCCATGGTAAACTAATGGAGAAAGTGTAGTCACATGGTGTGCAGGATGTTCTAGCTAGGTGGATAAAGAACTGGTTGAGTAACAGGAGACAGAGAATAGTAGTTGAAGGAAGTTTCTCAAAAGGGATCCATGCTGGGGTCACTGTTGTTTGTCATATACATCAATGAAGGCATTGATGGTCTGATCAGTAAGTTTGCAGATGACACAAAAATTGGTGGAGTAGCAGAAAGCATAGGGGACTATCAAAGAATACAGGAGAATATAGATAGACTAGAGAGTTGGGCGGAGAAGGGGCAGATGGAGCTCAATCCAGGCAAATGTGAGGTGATGCATTTTGGGAGTCTAATTCAAGAGTGAACTATACTTTAAACGGAAGAGTCTTGGGAAAAGTTGATAGCAGAGAGATCTGGGAGTTCAGGTCCATTGTACCCTGAAGGTGGCTGCACAGATGGATAGAGTGGTCAAGAAGGCACATGGTATGCTTGCCTTCATCGGATGGGGTATTGAGTATAAGAGCTGGCAGGTCATGTTAAAATTGTACAAGACATTGGTTCAGCCACATTTAGAATACTGTGTCCAGTCTGGTTGCCACATTACCAAAAGGATGTGAACGTTTTGGAGAGGGTGCAGAGAAGGTTTACAAGGATGGAAGGTGCTAGCTATGAAGAGAGGTTGAGTAGGTTTGGATTG
Source organism: Chiloscyllium plagiosum (assembly GCF_004010195.1). Taxonomy (NCBI): domain Eukaryota; kingdom Metazoa; phylum Chordata; class Chondrichthyes; order Orectolobiformes; family Hemiscylliidae; genus Chiloscyllium; species Chiloscyllium plagiosum. The sequence goes on from NC_057713.1 coordinate 69,047,976, forward strand.
TTTTCATTAGAAAAAAGGAGATTGAGGGGGGACCTGAATGAGGTCTACAAAATCATGAAGTGTATTGACAGGGTAGATAGAGATAAGATTTTTCACGATGTGAAGGATTCAATAACGAGAGGTCATGCATTCAAGCTGAGATGTGGAAAGTTTAAGGGGAATATATGTGACAAGTAATTTACACAGAGGGTGGTAGGTGCCTGCAATGCGTTGCGAGCAGAAGTAGCAGAGGCATGCATGGTAGATTCATTTAAGGTATGTCTGCACAAATGCATGAGTACGTGGGGAGCAGAGGGATACAGATGCTTAGGAATTGGGCAATAGGTTTAGACAGTGGATTTGGATCAGCTCAAACTTGAAGGATTGCAGGGCCTGTTCCTGGGCTGTAAATTTTCTTTGTTCTATGAAGAACCAGGAGGGAACATGAGAAGTCTTTGGCAGGTAAGATCAAAGAAAACCCTAAAGCTTTCTATAGGTATGTCAGGAATAAAACAACGACTACAGTAAGATTAGAGCCTGTCAAGGACAGTAGTGGGAAGTTGTGCGCGGAGCCCGAAGAGATAGGAAGTGCTAAATGAATATTTTCCATCAGTATTCACACAGGAAAAAGACAGTGTTGTCGAGTAGAATATTGAGATACAGGCTATTAGATGAGATACGATTAAGTTTCATAAGGAGGAGATGTTAGCAATTTTGGAGAGTGTGAAAATAGATAAGTCCCCTGTACCAGATGAAATTTATCCCAGAACTCTCTGGGAAGCTAGGGACGAGATTGCAGAGCCTTTGGCTTTGATATTTATGTCATCATTGTCTACAGGAATAGTGCCAGAAGATTGGAGGATAGCAAATCCTCCACCTTTGTGGGTGGCACGGTGGCACAGTGGTTAGCACTGTGGTTAGCACTGCTGCCTCGCAGCGCCAGAGATCCGGGTTCAATACCCGCCTCAGGCGACTGACTGTGTGGAGTTTGCATGTTCTCCCCGTGTCTGCGTGGGTTTCCTCCAGGTGCTCCGGTTTCCTCCCACAGTCCAAAGATGTGCAGGTCAGGTGAATTGGCCATGTTAAATTGTCCGTAGTGTTAGGTAAGGGGTAAATGTCGGGGTATGGGTGGGTTACGCTTCGGCGGGTCGGTGTGGACTTGTTGGGCCGAAGGGCCTGTTTCCACACTGTAAAGTAATCTAATCTAATCAAATGTTGTCCCCTTGTTCAAGGAGGGGAGTCAAGACAACCCTGGTAATTATAGACCAGTGAGCCTTGCTTCGGTTGTGGGTAAAGTGTTGGGAAAAATTATAAGAGATAGGATTTATAATCATCTGGAAAGGAATAAGGTGATTAGGGATAGTCAACACAGTTTTGTGAAGCGGGCGATGAAGGCATAGAACAATGGGTTAGTAAATTTGCAGATGACACTAAAGTCGGTGGAGTTGTGGACAATGCGGGAGGATGTTGTAGGTTACAGAGGGACATAGCTAAGCTGCAGAGTTGGGCTGAGAAGTGGCAAATGGAGTTTAATGCAGAAAAGTGTGAGGTGATTCACTTTGAAAGGAGTAACAGGAATACAGAGTACTGCGCTAATGATAAGACTCTCAGTAGTGTGATTGAGCTGAGACATCTCGGTGTCCATGTACATAGATCCCTGAAAGTTGCCATAGAAGTTGATGGGGTTGTTATTGGTAGAGGGATTGAGTTTTGGAGCCAGTAGGTCATGTTGCAGCTGTACAAAACTCTGGTGCAGACGCACTTGTCGTATTGTGTACAGTTCTGGGCTCTGCATTATAGGAAGTACATGGAAGGTTTGGAAAGGGTGCAGGGGAAATTTACTAGGATGTTGCCTGGCATGGAGGGAAGGTTTATGAGGAAAGGCTGAGGGACTTGAGGAAAATTTTCATTGGAGAGAAGAAGGTTAAGAGGTGACTTAATACAGACATACAAGATGATCAGAGGATGAGATAGAGTGGACAGTAAGAACCTTTTTCCTCTGATGGTGATGGTTAGCACAAAGGGACATAGCTTTAAATTGAGGGGTGACAGATAAAGGTCAGATGTCAGAGGTAGGTTCTTTACTCAGAATAATAGGGGCATGGAATGCCCTGCCTGCAACAATAGCAGATTTGCCAACTTTAAGGAAATTTAAATGGTGATCGGATAAATAAATTGGATAAATATATGGCTGATAATGGAATAGTGCAGGTTAGATGGGTTTCAGATTGGTTTCACAGGTTGGTGCAACATCGAGGGCCGAAGTGCCTGTAGTGTGCTATATTGTTCATTGTTCTATTATACCTGCATTCTTGTAATTGTAGCTAGAATGTTATTTTCTCACCCAGCTAGTGATAAACAGTAAATATTTATTTACAAATATGAGAATGTATTTATGATGAATTTTCACCTATACTATCTATGTGCTAATAGAATGGCTCCTTCCTTTCCTTTTATTCCCTCTAATCCTGGAGTCTGCAGCTAGGATGAAGGGAGCATGCCCTACAGCAGAGCCTGTTAGTCTTGAAGTTTTGATAGGTGACTGTTTTAAAAAATTCTCAAGGTCAGGTTCGTAGGAGAGTAGTCTGACACAGAACAAACGACCAAGAGGCGAGTCTGCTAGAATATGGGCATTTTATTCCCCGCAGCGTCGCCAGAACGGGTCTGGCTTATACTCACTCTACATGTTACCAAAACTGGGAGCCGTCAGTTCTCGTAGAGCGGTTGCCAACAACCCACGCTCGGCGGTTAAACGTAACCCCGGAGCAGACTCACCGAACTGGAGACTTTTCCAGCTGATATACTCTTTTCCAGATATAAACATTCATGTGAACAGCAGAGCAAGGCTAAAAAACACATTCCATTCTGGTTACATACAGATAAGAAGATTCACACGGGACTAAGCAACACCTCCATTCCGGTTAGATTCACACATGTATTGGGACATAATTTTTAACCGTTTCACCACATTCCACTGCTTGGAATTTTACACCACAGTGACTCTGGGGGTGCTTGGATTGACAAGACAGGCTGAGTGTGTTGTGCCCAGAGGCAAATGCACACCTCTCAGCTTGAATACCCACAGGGCTGAAGGTTTAGATTACATTACAGTGTGGAAACAGGCCCTTCGGCCCAACAAGCCCACACCGACCCACCGAAGCGCAACCCACCCACACCCCTACATTTACCCATTACCTAACACTACGGGCAATTTAGCATGGCCAATTCACCTGACCTGCACATCTTTGGATTGTGGGAGGAAACCGGAGCACCTGGAGGAAACCCACGCAGACACGGGGAGAATGTGCAAACTCCACACAGTCAGTCGCCTGAGGCGGGAATTGAACCCGGGTCTCAGGCGCTGTGAGGCAGCAGTGCTAACCACTGTGCCACCGTGCCGCCCACAAAATAGGTTGCAGACAAAGTGGAGATGGAAGGCCAACAATGACTAGAGTGCCCTTATGGAAACTTCAGGAAGGGTCTATTTGCTCTGCTGCTGGCTTGGTGCCCCCTGACACTGCTGTGTCTTCTTGTGATGAACCAACTCTTTTGAGAGATCAAGGAACCTCATCTCCCTGTTTTTGTTCTGTTGGTGTTGATTGCCAATGGCTAGAACAATAGATTGTAGGTCTGTGTGTATATACATGTCCTCCTACCTATTTTAGCATCACCAGCAAATTTAGATGTATTACACTCTGCTCCCTCCTCCAAGTCATTAATATAGATAACAAATAATTGAAACTCTATGACTACTTCTTGTGTCACTTCCCTAGTTATGTATTTCCAACCTGAAAAAGATCCTTTAATTCCAACTCCCTCTCTTCTGTCAGGTAACCAATCCTCAAGCTATGCTAACATATTGCCCCCATCACCAGGAGCTCCTATTTTCTGAAATAGCCTTTATTTGTCAACTTATCAAATGCCTTCTGGAAATCCAAATACTGCCTTCTGCCAGTTCACTTTTATCAATCTGTTTAAGATCAAAAGCTTTAAGAAATTACTCAAATGTAATTTCCATATCACAAAACCATGTTGTATTGTGTTACAGTTTTCTAAATGTCCTGCTACTTCTTCCTTATTAATGAACTGTAGTATTTTTCCAAAAACAGATGTTAGGTTAAGTGGCTTGCCTGCTTTCTGTGTTCTTTGCTACTTGAACAGGGCTATGACATTAGCATTTTTCCAATTCATTGAAGCTGTCCCAAAATCCAATCAGTTTCAGCAGCCATTTATGTTAATACTCTTTGATGCAGGCCATCAGTTCCTGGACAAGTTTCTGCCTTCAGGCCCATTAGTTTGTCAAATACTATGCCCCTCATGATAGAGACTGTTGCAAATCTTGTTGATATCTTTGAGGTATTTACATGTCCTTCACCATGAATACTGATGCACAATATTAGTTTAAATTATCTGTCATTTCCCTGCTCCCTCTTTTCGTAATCAATTTTTGCCATCCGTATTAGCTTTTTAGACAGACACTGCTGGTTTCGAAAAAAAAAACTTTGGTCTACAACGAGTGTTTTGCTTCTTTATATGCTTTAGTTTTTGTTTGGATACTCTTCCTGACAACTGTTGGTTCATCCTTCTCATAGTCTTTTTTTTGACTGGAATAAATTTTTGTGCAGTCAATATGCAGATTAAAATCACCAATGACAATTGAAGTGCCCTACTTACGCATCTCCATTATTTCCTGTTTTATATTTTGTCCTATAGTGAAGCACTCTTCCGTGTTTCCACCCAAACTCATTGCACATCATTATTTATTGCATGGTATATCACTATACATCAATGTAATGACATTTTCCTTTATTACCATCGCTGTTCCTCCTCCTGTTCCTTTTGCCAATTTTTCTGGAAGATGAACATAGAACATAGAACATAGAAGAATACAGCGCAGTACAGGCCCTTCGGCCCTCGATGTTGCGCCGATCCAAGCCCACCTAACCTATACTAGCCCACTATCCTCCATATGCCTATCCAATGCCCGCTTAAATGCCCATAATGAGGGAGAGTCCACCACTGCTACTGGCAGGGCATTCCATGAAATGTCCTTGAATATTGAGTTTCCAGTCTTGGTCACCCTGTAGCCATATCTCTGTAATAGGTATCAAGTTGTGTTCATTTATTTCTATTTGTGCCATCAACTAATCTATCATGTTGCAAATGCTGTATATATTACTACATATCTCTTTGTTCCCCTCACTTAAATACTGTGCTTTGTACCATGGTGCTTTGGTCAGCTTGCTGATTCTCCTTGCAATCTGTGTCCTTGTCCAGACTGGGAGCAAGAGCCTCAAATTTTGGCAATGACATTTATTGTCTGAGGCTCCTCCAAAGCTAAATTCTGGATCCCAAGAGATCCAGAAGAGATATGTACCAATCACATGTTTTCCTGCGATGTCATACTTTGGTTCTGATAGGTAGAAACATGTTGAAGGGGTTTTGTAGTGAAACAAGAACTCAAACTTGGGAAAAGTTACGACCCATGGGCTGTTGGGTGTATCTAGCTTTTTTGGTGAAACAAGAGTCCAGGTCTGGCATCCCTCTCTGTTATCAGAAAAAAACCCAGAAGAGAATCAAAGAATCTCTATGATGTGAAGGCAGGCCATTTGGCCCATTGAATCTATATTGACCCTGCTGAAGAGCATCCTACCCAGACCCAATCCATCTCTGTAACCCTGCATTTCCATGGCTAAGCCACTTAGCCTACACATCCCTAGCCATTTTTTGCATGGCCAATTCACTTAACCTGCACATCTTTTTTATATCCAGAGAAAAAAAACGCAGGCATGGAGAGAATGTGCAAACTCCACACAAATATTCACCCAAGGATAGAATAGGTCTCTGGTGCTTTGAGGCAGCAGTGCTAACCATTAAGCCTCAATGCTATCTAAAGACTTCAAAACAATGGTCATCTCCTAGATTTACAAAGGAATCACAGGACAGTAAAATGATAACACTCCCATGTGAATGATGCTAAAACCAAGAGCAAATAACTCCTTTCCCATGACGTCACATTAAAACAAGATTAAAAGAAGTTATCTGCTTATCTCCACCTCTCCCCCTCATAGTTCCTGTGTTTGCACCCTGATGGTGATTTACTATTCAAGCATTATAGTTGGAATTTTACCATGATTGGATAAATGGAATCATACGTATTAGAGGTGATTGGTATATTGATGTAATGTATTGCCATGTAAAATAATTATAAAAAGTTAAAGTTTTGTAAAAGCGCTTTTAGATCCAAATGTTTTACAATGGGAAGAGAATGCTTTCCTTGCATATGCACGAATAAACATCCAAGTGCATCTGTCCAGTTTTGTGGGTCAACGTGAACAAAACTAACTTGTCCTTTCAATAGGATATTTCCACCTTGTAACCCTGCTTATATCCCTTCAGTCTTATTCTGTTCGTTAATACCAAGTTAAAGTTGAAGATATTACAACCATGCACTTCTTGTTTTTCATCCCATCAAAGCCCTCTTCCCTCACGTTAATTAACAATTTTTGACTTTTTGGTTTAAGATTTTTTTAAAAAATTGATTCATAGGATGTAGGATTTATTACCCTTGAGAAGATGGTGGTGGTTGTTCTTTTAAACCGCTGCAGTCTGTATGTCATATGTAGACCCAAATGCCATTACAAAGTTAGTTCCAGAAATCTGACCCAGCAATATTGAAGAAGCCGCAATATATTTCCAATTCTGGATGGTAAGTGCTGCCATTGTTCTTCTAGATGGTAGTGGACATGAGTTTTGAAGGTGCTACATAAAGAGACTTAGTGAATTTCTGCATTACACCACATAAATTATATTTTAAAAGACAATTTTCTACTCAACCTGCTCAGGTTATTACCTTTGGAACATGTTTACTGCTACTGAACGTTGGTGGTGGAGGGTGTGAATATTTGTGGATGTGATGCCTGACAAGCTGGCTGCTTTGTCTTGGATCATGTCAAAGAATAGAATCCCTACAGTGTGGAAACAGGCTATTCAGCCCAACAAGTCCACACCAACCTTCCCAGACACGTTCTCCTTCCCCAACTGCCATAGTGTTAAAGGTTTAGGTGGAGAGGAATTTTTGAAGTGTGTACAAGAAAATTTTCTGATTCAGTATGTGAATGTACCTACTAGAGAAGGTGCAAAACTTGACCTACTCTTGGGAAATAAGGCAGGGCAGGTGACTGAGGTGTCAGTGGGAGAGCACTTTGGGGCCAGCAACCATCATTCTATTCGTTTTAAGATAGTGATGGAAAAGGATAGACCAGATCTAAAAGTTGAAGTTCTAAATTGGAGAAAGGCCAATTTTGACGATATTAGGCAAGAACTGTCAAAAGCGGATTGGAGGCAGATGTTCGCAGATAAAGGGATATTAAACAAGTATTTTGCATCAGTATTTACTGTGGAAAAGAATACGGAAGATATAGACTGTAGGGAAATAGATGGTGACACCTTGCAAAATGCCCAAGTTACAGAGGAGGAAGTGTTGGATGTCTTGAAACGCATAAAGGTGGATAAATCCCCAGGACCTGATCAGGTGTACCCTAGAACT
>NC_057713.1:69055827-69056082 GCF_004010195.1 Chiloscyllium plagiosum
GAATGCTGGATGACTAAAGAAATTGAGGGTTTGGTTAAGAAAAAGAAGGAAGCATATGTCAGGTATAGACAGGATAGATCGAGTGAATCCTTAGAAGAGTATAAAGAGAGTAGGAATATACTTAAGAGGGAAATCAGGAGGTCAAAACTGGGACATGAGATAGCTTTGGCAAATAGAATTAAGGAGAATCCAAAGGGGTTTTACAAATATATTAAGGTCAAAAGGGTAACTAGGGAGAGAACAGGGCTCCTCAAA
>NC_057713.1:69056161-69056746 GCF_004010195.1 Chiloscyllium plagiosum
ATGTCCAGATTACAGAGGAGGAAGTGCTGGATGTCTTGAAATGGTTAAAGGTGGATAAATCCCCAGGACCTGATCAGGTGTACCAGAGAACTCAGTGGGAAGCTAAAGAAATGATTGCTGGGACTCTTGCCGAGATATTTGTATCATCGATAGTTACAGGTGAGGTGCCAGAAGACTGGAGGTTGACAAATGTGGTGCCACTGTTTAAGAAGGGCGGTAAAGACAAGCCATGGAACTATAGACCAGAGAGCCTGAGCGGTGGGCAAGTTGTTGGAGGGAATCCTGAGGGACAGGACGTACATGTATTTGGAAAGGCAAGGACTGATTCGGGATAGTCAACATGGCTTTGTGTGTGGGAAATCATGTCTCACAAACTTGATTGAGTTTTTTGAAGAAGTAACAAAGAAGATTGATGAGGGCAGAGCAGTAGAGGTGATCTAATGGATTTCAGTAAGGCATTCGACAAGGTTCAGTTAGGCATTTGACGAGATTCCCCATGATAGACTAGTCAGCAAGTTTAGATCTCATGGAATACAAGGAGAACTAGCCATTTGGATACAGAACTGGCTCAAAGGTAGAAGACAG
>NC_057713.1:69056869-69067304 GCF_004010195.1 Chiloscyllium plagiosum
GGCTGAGAAGTGGCAGATGGAGTTTAATTCAGATAAATGCGAGGTGCTGCATTTTGGGAAAGCAAATCTTAGCAGGACTTATGCACTTAATGGTAAGGTCCTAGGGAGTGCTGCTGAACAAAGAGACCTTGGAGTGCAGGTTCATAGCTCCTTGAAAGTGGAGTCGCAGATATAGAGGATAGTGAAGAAGGCATTTGGTATGCTTTCCTTTATTGGTCAGAGTATTGAGTACAGGAGTTGGGAGGCATGTTGCGGCCGTACAGGACAATGGTTAGGCCACTGTTGGGATATTGCATGCAATTCTGGTCTCCTTCCTATCGGAAAGATGTTGTGAAACTTGAAAAGGTTCAGAAAAGATTTACAAGGATGCTGCCAGGGTTGGTGGATCTGAGCTACAAGTAGAGGCTGAACAGTCTGAGGCTGTTTTCCCTGGAGAGTCGGAGGCTGAGGTGTGATCTTATAGAGGTTTACAAAATTAAGAGGGGCATGGATAGGATAAATAGACAAAGTCTTTTCCCTGGGGTCAGGAGTCCAGAACTAGAGGGACTCCTGACCCCAGGGAGTCCCTGGGTCAGAGGGGAAAGATATAAAAGAGACCTCGGGGCAACTTTTTCACGCAGAGGGTGGTACGTGAGCTGCCAGAGGATGTGGTGGAGGCTGGTACAATTGCAACATTTAAGAGGCATTCGGATGGGTAAATGAACAGGAAGGGTTTGGAGGGATATCGGCCGGGTGCTGGCAGGTGGGACTAGATTGTGTTGGGATATCTGGTCGGCATGGACGGGTTGGACCGAAGGGTCTGTTTCCATACTGTACATCTCTATGACTCTATGTCCTCATGTCACAGGAGTCTGGCTCAGGGCATCATGCAGGATTTGAATCCTATTGGTTCTAGTGTGGAAATGATGATTAACGCGAATCATGTGTAAAAATCTCAACTCTCATAAAGTCATGTAGCTCACTTATCAGTCCAAGGAACTGTTCTTTTGCAGATTACTAAGATGGTTGAGGTGTTGTGGCAAGGCTTCCTGAGATGGCCTCTGAACTTGGAGGCAAGACTGAAACCTTTTAATAGTGAGGTTGTGGGACCTGTAGCAAAGCAGCAGTTACTTGTAGACAAGCTCTGGTGAGTGTTGTAGTGCTTATTACTCATGCAGTTTAGGCAAGTGAACTATAGCTGAAACATAGCTGTGGTCTTATGATGATGCTGCTCCTTTAACAAGTTTATATTGTCCTTGATTTTCCTTTCAGAGAGGCCATAAATGCAGAGACATTTAGGGCCAATATGATTATAGCTAACAGATACTGCCACAGGCAAAAAGCTTTCACATTAAAAAAAAACACTTTTACAGTGAAAGGGAAGTGGCCAGATCTCCCAGCTCAGCTTGCCTCTGGTTTGGTTTAGGTTTACTCTAGCTGTTCAGAGCAAACAGTTAGTAATTTGATGCTGCTGGTAAAAGGAACAGTGACATGGAGGAAGGTGTTCCACACTGAATCTCTCTGCCACCTCTCTCTCTCCTGTAAGAACCTGTGTTTGATTTTATCTTTCTTGCCAAGGAGTGTTTATGGGGATTGTTGCAGGAATTTGGAACAGCATCATTAAGTTGGGAAAATCTGTTGGGTTTTTGGAGAGGTGAAGTTTTCGATATTCTGTTCCCTTTTGTTTGCATTTCATTTGGTAATCTTGCAAATAAATTCTGTTTTGTTTAAAACTGAGTGTTTCGGCCAACTGCATCACTCCTGGAATATTCACTCCACACCCGCTGAAAACAATGAGTAAAGTTAGGGTCTGAGCTACTTTCTTGAAATGTTTTGAGGTGATCTGGCCTGGCCTAGCAGACTGGAAGCTCTTTGTGGGATTTGTTCTACAGTTCCAATTTTGGATTGGGTTACTGGTCTCGAAGGCAGCGAGTGGTAGGTGTTAGTGTCTTTTGCTCTGTGTGTTTATTACTGTTGGTTTAAACAGTAGCAATGGCTCTTTCAGTCACTGGGAGTTTTCTGGGGGTGGAAGGGCAGAGAGCTAAAACAGCAAAACTAGCAGCTGAAATGGCTGATGATTATGAGTTGGTCCACAAATCAAAGTTTGTTTTCCAAAATCAATTTCAATCCATGAGAGGTAGAATTTGGGCGAATGAGAAATCCTCACAGGCAGAGAGTGGTTGTAGATGGAAAGTATTCTGCCTGGGAGACAGTGTTGAGTGGGGTCCCGCAGGGCTCTGTACTTGGGCCTCTGCTCTTTGTAATTTTTATAAATGACTTGGATGAGGAGGTTGAGCGGTGGGTTAGTAAATTTGCAGATGACACAAAGGTTGGAGGTGTGGTCGATAGTGTAGAGGGCTACTGCAGGCTGCAGCGCGACATAGACAGAATGCAGAGCTGGGCTAAGAAATGGCAGATAGAGTACAACCTGGATAAATGTGAAGTGATGCATTTTGGAAGGTCGAACTCGAATGCTGAATATAGGATTAAAGACAGGATTCTTGGCAGTGTGGAGGAACAGAGGGATCTGGGTGTGCAAGTACGTAGATCCCTCAAAGTTGCCACCGAAGTGGGTAGGGTTGTTAAGAAAGCATATGGTGTTTTGGTTTTCATTAACGGAGGGGATAGAGTTTAAGAGCTGTGAGGTTTTGCTGTAGCTCTACAAGTCCCTGGTGAGGCCACACTTGGAATATTGTGTCCAGTTCTGGTCGCCCTACTATAGGAAAGATACAGAGGCTTTGGAGAGGGTGCAAAGAAGGTTTACTAGGATGTTGCCTGGACTGGAGGGCTTGCCTTATGAAGAAAGGTTGAACAGGCTTGGACTTTTCTCTCTGGAGAGAAGGAGGAAGAGAGGAGACCTGATAGAGGTGTACAGAATAATGAAAGGAATAGATAGAGTCAATAGCCAGAGACTTTTCCTCAGGGCAGGATTGACTGGTACGACAAGTCATAGTTTGAAGATATTAGGAGGAAGGTACAAAGGAGACGTCAGAGGTAGGTTTTTTACAGAGAGTTGTGAATGCATGGAATACGTTACCAGCGGTGGTGGTGGAAGCAGAGTCATTGGGGACATTTAAGTGACTGCTGGACATGCACGTGGATTGCAGTGAGTTGAGGGGTGCATAGGTTGTTACTATATTTTACATTCGGATTAAATCTCGGCACAACATCGTGGACCAAAGGGCCTGTTCTGTACTGTACTTTTCTATGTTCTATGTTCTACGGTAAGATCATAAGACATGGAAGTGGAAGTAAGGCCATTCAGCCCATCGAGTCCACTCTGTCATTCAATCATTGCTGATGGGCATATCAACTCCACTTATCCACACTTTCCCCGTAGCTCTTAATTTCTTGCGAGATCAAGAATTTATCAATGCACTCCATGTCAATGAATTCCACAAGCCCACCAATCTCTGGCTGAAGAAATGTATCCTTATTTTCATTTTAAATTGACCTCCTCTCATTCTAAGGCTGTGCCCACTGGTCCTAGTCTCCCCCCCGAAGGAAACAACTTCCTAGTGTCCATCCTTTCTAAGCCATGCAATATCTTGTAAGTTTCTATTAGATCTCCCATCAACCTTCTAGACTCAAATGAATACAATCCCAGGATCCTCAGCTGATCATCATATGTTAGGCCTACTATTCCAGGGATCATCCGTGTGAATCTCCACTGGACATGCTCCAGTACCAGTATGTCCTTCCTGAGGTGTGGGACCCAAAATTAGACACTGTTTTCTAAATGGAGCCTAACCAGAGCTTTATAAAGTCTCAGAAGCACATCACTGCTTCTATATTCCAACCCTGTTGAGATAAATGACAACATTACATTTGCTTTCTTAATCCTAGACTCAGGGTCACAATGAAGAAACTGGTGAAACTGGACCCTCCAACCACATGACATCAATGTGGATTTCACCAGTTTCCTCATTTCCCCTCCCCCCACCTTATCCCAATTCCAACCTTCTAACTCGGCACACACCTCATGACCTCTCCTACCTATCAACCTTTTTTCTCATCTATTTGTTCCACCCTCCTCTCCGACCCATCACTGTTACCTCCACCTCCATCTATCTATTGCACTCACAGCTACCTTCCCCCCAGCCCCACCCCACTCCCATTTATCTCACCACCTCCACTGCTCACAGCCTCATTCCTGATGAAGGGCGTTGCCCAAAACTTTAGTTGTCCTACTCCTCAGATGCACCCTGACCTGCTGTGCTTTTCCAGCACCCCACTCTCGAGAATTACAGCTTTGTTGATTGCATTAAGCTTGGTGCATAGCATAAGGTTTCCATCTGTTGGTTTTGCTCAATGATTGGGTCCAATATCCACAATAATGAGTTCCCTTACTTAATGACAATGTATTATTGCACTTGTTCCAGCTCCTGTAAATTTCAGCACAGATTGCAAACAGCAACCATTTCTAGTTTTTAAAAATTGGTGGAATCGATATCTTATTGCACGGAGAATGAGAGTGTCTCTTGATCTCCCCAAGGAGGAGGGAGACCAACTTTTTTTTGTTGTGTCATCAATCATATTACTGCATACTTTGAAGAAGGCTTCAATTTTGAATCAATTTGTAAAATTTCTGCCATTAGCTACATAGAAAATAAACATGATGATGTTTTTGCCAAATCCTGGAACTTATTGTTCAAACTCAAAATAATTAAGTTGTCTTAAACCTGAACAGTGTCTGTTGCAGAAGGAAAGTAAGTTACAAAAAGTGCCTGTGCTAAAGTTACTTACTTACCTGAATCGATGAGAAGCAACTTGAGAGGCCTGCAATGTTGAGTGAGCATTCCTTAAAATGACATGGTTTTTGTGATGATATGTACTTTACTCTCAAGAAGACATTCCTCCACATATTGAACTTATGATACTATCTGGCATTAAAAGTCTAAGTGACCATGTAAACTTTATTAATTATCATTAAAAACCCCACCTAGTTCACAACTGTCCTTTAGGGAATAAAACCCATTGTTCTTACCAGTCTTGACTTCTATGGGTGGCACGGTGGCTCAGTGGTTAGCACTGCTGCCTCACGGTCCCAGGTTCGGTTCCAGCCTTGGGCAACTGTCTGCGTGGGTTTCCTCCAGGTGCTCTGGTTTCCTCCCACAGTCCAAAGATGTGCAGATCAGGTGAATTGGCCATGCTAAATTGCCCATAGTGTTAGAGGCATCATTCGGAGGGAGATGGGTTACTCTTTGGAAGGTCGGTGTGGAGTGGTTGGGCCGAAGGGCCTATTTCCACACTGTAGGGAATCTAAGCTATTTGGTTCCAGAAGCACAGCAATGTGAATACGCTTAACTGTCCACTAAAATGGCTGTGCCAGTGGTATCAAATCACTGAAATGCCTCAAAGATTAAATGAAACCAGGTGGATCACCTGGTATTGACTGAGTCACTGGAAATGACAGCGATAAACTTAGCCCTTTTGACCTTCCAAACTCTGCTTTACTGACATTTATGCGCTTGTGCCAAAATTGGGAGAGCTGTCTCACAGATTAGTCAAAGAACAGCCTACCTTCATTGAGTTATAGAGTCATAGAAGCCTGCAGCACAGAAAAAGGCCCTTCAGCTCATCAAATCTGTGCCAGTCAAAAGCAAGTACTAAATCACTATAATCTCACTTTCAACAAGTGGCACACAGTGTTATATACTTGGCATCACAAGACCACATCTAAATAAAAGCTATGAGAGTTTCTGCCTCTACCACCCTTTCAGGCAGTGAGTTCTAGATTTCCACTATGTTTTGGCTGAAAAATATTCCTCACATGCCTTTAAACTTCTTGCTCCTTTCCTTAAATCGATGCCTTTGGTCGTTGATCTCTCCAACAAGGGGAAAGATTTCTTTTTGTCAGCCATCTATGTCCCTCATAATTTTATCATTTTAATCATGTCCTCCCTCAGTATCCACTACTCCAAGGAAAGCAAGCTCAGTCTAGCCAATGTCTCATCATAACTTCCAGCCAGGGTGTATCCTTGTAAACCTCCTCTGCATCCTCTCCAATGCAATCACATCCCTCTTATAAATGTAGCTTCCAGAACTGCACCTAATACTAGAACTGTGCCCTAAGCAGAATTTTATACAATTCCAGCATCATCTACCTGCTGTTAAATGCCATGCCTCAGCTAATAAAGGCAATTATCTCATATGCTTTCTTAATCTCTTTATCTAGCTGCCCCATTACCTTAAAGAACTGGTGTACAAACATACCAAGATCTCTCTGATCCTTAGTGCTTTCCAGGGTCACATCATTCATCGTGTATTCTGCTGCTTTGTTTGTTAAGCCCAAGTGCATCACTGCACACTTATCTGGGTTGAATTTCAGTTGTCACTAATCAGCCCATCTGACCAGTGACATTCTATACCCTCTTGTATTTTAAGGCTATCCTTCTCACTTTTTAACCACTATTTTTCAAAAAGCTGAATAAATGTTTAGATTAAGGTGGTATAGTTAATGCAGTCTGCATGAATTTAAGTAAGACTTCTGACAAAGTCTCACATGGGAGCCAGGTCAAAGAAGTAGGAATTTGGCAAATTGGATCCAAAATTCCCTTAGTAGCAGGATGCAGAGAATGATGATTGAAGATTATTTATGTGACTAGAATGTAATGTCTCATGATACTCATGACCATCGATTGTCTTAAAAAACCCAATGTGAACCCTGGTTCACTAATGTCTTTTAGAGAAGAAAATTTGCTTTCCTTATGTGATCTGGCCTAACTGTGACTCCAGATCCACAGCAATGTGGTGGATTCCTAATTCCACATAACTAATCTAACTTGATTATTGTCATTGAAACAGCACAACAAATATGCGTTTACCATGAAGACTTGGTAACTTGGGGAAATTAGTTCTGTTATCTTGGGGACAGTCCATACCACAGGAGAGAAGGTGTTTGACATATTAGAATGTACGAAGGTGGATAAATCTCATGGTCCTGACCAGATATACCTAAGAAAACTGCAAGAGGCCAGAGAAGACATTACGGGAGCCCTGGCTGATATTTTTGCATCACGGGTAGCGAATGTTGTGCCCTTATTCAAGAAAGGCTACAAAGAAAAACCTGGGAACTGTAGACCAGTAAGCCAAACATCTGTGGTAGGTATGTTATGTGAGAAGATTCTGAGAGATAAAATATAAATGCATTTGGAAAGAGAGGGTTTGATTAGGAGTAGTCAGCATGACTTTGTGTGTGGGAGATCATGCCTTACAAATTCGTTTGAGCTCTTTGATGAAGTGACCAGGAAGGTTGATGAGGACAAAGCAGTGGATGTTGCCTGTATGGATTTCAGTAAGCCTTTGATAAGGTCCCACATGGTAAGCTGCTCTGAAAGGTTAGTTCACAGGGAATCCAGGGAGACGTGGCTAATTGAATACACAGTTGGCTTGATAGAGTCATAGAGACATAGAGATGCTGTTTCCACACTGTAAGTAATCTAATCTAATCTAATCTAAGGTGTACAGCACAGAAACAGACCCTTCGGTCCAACTCATCCATGCCAACCAGATATCCCAATCCAATCTAGTCCCACCTGCCAGCACCTCCCACCCTAAACCTATGCCCTCTCATTCTGGACTTTCCAACCCCAGGGAAAAGACTTTGTCTATTTATCCTATCATGATTTTATAAACCTCTATAAGGTCACCCCTCAGCGTTCGACGCTTCAGGGAAAACAGCCCTAATCTATTCAACTTTTCCCTATAGCTCAAACCCTCCAACCCTGGCAACATCCTTGAAAACCTTTTCTGAACCCTTTCAAGTTTCACAACATTCTTTCCGATAGGAAGGAGACCAGAACTGCACGCAATATTCCAACAGTGGCCTAACCAATGTCCTATACATACGGAGCATTACCTCCCAATTCCAGTGCTCAGTGCACTGACCAATAAAGGAATGCATACCAAATACCTTCTTTACTATCCTATCTACCTGCGACTCGAAGCAGAGGGTAAGAGTGGAAGGATGCTTGTCGGACTGGAGGTCTGTGACTATTGGTGTGCCTCAGGGGTCAGCGCTGGGCCCATTACTGTTTGTTATCTATATCAATGATTTGGATGAGAATATACAAGGCATGATTAGTAAGTTTTCAGATAACACTAAAATAGGCAGTATCTTGGACAATGAGGAAAGATTTCAGAAATTACAGTAGGATCTTGATCAGCTGGGGAAGTGGTCCGAGAAATGACAAATTTAATATAGATAAGTCTTGTATTTTGGACAGTCAAAGCAAGGTGAGAGGTTCATGGTGATTGGTAGGACCTTAAGGAGTGTAGTGGAACAGAGGGACCTTGGAATTCAGGTGCACAGGTCTCTGAAAGTGGAGTCACAGGTAGATAGGACAGGGAAGAAATCTTTCAGCAAACTGTCCTTCATCAATCAGGGCAATGAGTATCGAAGTTGAGAAGTAATGTTGCAGATGTACAGGACATTGGTGAAGCCGCGCTTAGAGTGTTGTGTTCAGTTTTGGCCACCTTGCTATAGGAAAGATGTTATTAAACTGAAAAGAGTGCAGAAGAAATTTATAAGGAAGTTGTCAGGACTCAATGGATTTAGTTATAGGGAGACGTTGGACAAGCAAAGGCATTTTGTTTTCTTTAGAGCATAGGAGACTGGGGGGAGATTTTATAGAAATGTTAAAGACCATGAGAGGCATGGATAGGGTGAATGCACTCAGAGGGCATCAGTTGAAGGTAAGAAAAAAAGGGAACCTGAGGGGCAACGTTTTTACACAGAGGGAGGTATGCATATGGAATGAGCTGCCAGCAGAAGTGGCTGAGGCGGGTACATTAACAACATTTAAAAGACATTTGGGCAAATACATGGATAGGAAAGATAGATAGAAGGATATGAGTCAAGTGCAGGGAAATGGGGTTCCCATGGTTGGCATAGACTAGTTTGGAGCGAAGTGCTTGGTAACGTTCAGAGAAGTACATGGAATTACTTTTGTTAGTCTTTGCATCTGCATGTCCATTCAACTAAAACACTTTACCACAAATAATCTTCTTTTGGCAGACCCTTGTGCAATCATCTACATTTTTTAAGTTACATATTTCTTATTTTGCACAGTGATGCCATTTTTATTTATGCAGTGACATCATTGATCATTTATATATTCTTAATTTAGCCTAAAATTTAAACTTTTCATGTTGCATGGCCTGCCAGCAAAGCTAAGAATAAAGCAAAATCTAAATTTGGTTGTAAATTATTTTCTGTGAATACTTGAGAATTTGTTAATTATTTATTTATTGTGCTCAATTAGAAATCAGATTTTTAATGATATTCCTACGATGTTCCATAGCTGTTGTGATAATGTAAGCAAAAATTAATAATTAAAAATAGTACGCTGCTGTTGAATAATATACTTCTCCCCCACAAAAAATTGCTCAATGTCATGCCACTTGGTGGATTTTTTTAATTTTTAAAGCTGACTATTTAAGTATAATTACAGTAGCTTCACACAGCTTTGAAGGAAATTATGCTGGCTTTTTGGATTTTGTATTAAATCCTTTGAATAAAACAGCAATTAATTGTGATGTAGATACATGGAAGCTATTATTCAAAAGAATGAAAAGCATCGAAGGCCCAGAACTGATGTTCAACAAGCTGCAATTTTACTAGCAAATTATTCCATCTGGTGCATGAACAGCCAACTATTCGTGTCACATTCACAGTGAGTGGTGGACAGCACAATTTTTTGCAGTTAATCATAGGTGAACTGGCAATATTATAATTTGGAATATTTTGATCTAGTATTTCCTAATACTGATTAGACCTATTTAGTTCAAACAGTTTTGATTAAGCGGTTTGGTGTGTCCAGGAAGGGTTTATGACACAGTATGGAGATAAGTCGACTAGAGGGGAGGCCATATTGGATATGATGCTTGGCAATGAAACAGGCCAGGTGTTAGATCTTTCAGTGGGAGAGCATTTTGTTGATAGTGATCACAACTCCTTGACCTTAGCTATACTCATGGAGAAGGATAGGAGCAGATGGTATGGGAAAGTATTTAATTGGGGGAGGGGGAATTACAATTACAAGGCAGGAACTGGGGTGCCTAAAGAGATATTCTCAGGGAATTGCACAACAGAAATGTGGAGTTTGTTTAGGAAGAACCTGCCGATGGTGCTGGACAGGCTTGTCCCACTGATGCAAGGAAGGGATACTTGGTTGAAAGAAACTTGGGTGACAAGAGATGTGGAACATCTGGTCAGGAGGATGAAGGAAGCTTACGTAAAGTTGAGGAGCTGAAAATGTGTTGCTGGAAAAGCGCAGCAGGTCAGGCAGCATCCAAGGAGCAGGAGAATCGACATTTCGGGCATGAGCCCTTCTTCAGGAATGAGGAAAGTGTGTCCAGCAGGCTAAGATAAAAGGTAGGGAGGAGGGACTTGGGGGAGGGGTGTTGGAAATGCGAAGGAGGTCAAGGTGAGGGTGATAGGCCGGAGTGGGGT
>NC_057713.1:69068535-69073693 GCF_004010195.1 Chiloscyllium plagiosum
ATTCCTGAAGAAGGGCTTATGCCCGAAACGTCGATTCTCCTGCTCCTTGGATGCTGCCTGACCTGCTGCGCTTTTCCAGCAACACATTTTCAGCTCTGATCTCCAGCATCTGCAGTCCTCACTTTCTCCATAAAGTTGAGGAGGCAAGGATCTGACAGAACTTTAGAGGTTTACAAGGTAACCAGGAAGGAATTGAAGAATGGACTTAGGAGAGCTAGAAGGGAGCATGAAAAGCTTGAGCGGGTAGGATTAAGGAAAAACCTAAGATATTCTACACTTGTGTGAGGAACAAAAGGATGGCCAGCGTGTGGGTAGGGCTGATTAGGGATAGTGGAAGGAACTTGCACCTGGAGTTGGAGGATTTAGGGGACATCGTTAATGAATACTTTGCTTCAGTATTCACTACTGAGAGGGACCATGATGTTTCTGAGGGCAGCTTGAACAGCTTGATGTTAGGAAGGAGGATGCGCTAAAAAAGTTTTTAAAAAAAGGACAGATAAATTCCCTGGAAAGATTGTCGTAGAACTCGTCCTTTGTATCTGGCATGGAGGACAATGTCGGGGCATACACGCTGACAAGGGTGACCAGGCCTGTGGTGGTGTTGAGGCGAAGAGTCATGAGTTGTTCTGAGCCATAGTTCTGTTGTGTTCATCAGGGTATTATTTATTGCAAAGCCGATTCCATGCTCTCTGGGCTCATTCGAGCCCTTCCCCAGCTAGTAAAACATATAGAACTTCTATTTCAGTGAGCCCGCCTCTGCCAGCCTTGTTTCCTGGAGGGCAGCTATGCCCACATTGAGTCTCTTGAGCTCGTTATTTATGACAGCAGATTTCCAAGAGTCGATGATGTCCTGAAGGTTTTCTGAGAGGTTGTTCATTATTGTCTGGATGTTCCAATTTCCCAGTTTTAGAGGTGGTCTCTTTAGTTGTTTTCTTTTGTTGCTTGGTGCAGTGATTGCAATCTGCTGTTTGGATAATTCCTAATCCCCATGTACTCAGTGAGGATAGCAGATTATGGCAGGACTGCATCTTACTAGCTGGAGCTGCCCAGCTTGAGGCGGGTGTTAGCTGTCCAGTGGGATCTGAAAATTTGTCCCACCGTCAGGGGCAACCCCTGGCATCGCGCTGTGTGGCAGTTTAGTGATGACTTAAAAGCGGTATCTGCTGCCTCCCCCATGTTGTGTTGACACTGCATGCGAAGCTGGAGTGTCCTCTCCAGGTGCAGTGTTGGTAGGATGCAAGCCTAGGTGGTGTGGCATGGAGAACAAGCTGTTGCCCATGAAGCACCTTCTCCCCTCTCCACGACACAAATTAATCCAAAGGAACAGGAAAGATGTTACAGTTGTTACCATTGCAGGAGCTGCCAGAACAAGGTTGTAGATGACAACAAACTGCCTTCGGGGCCCCGGCACCAGATTTTTCCTCGAGGTTTACTCCTAACGCTTTTCCCATGTGTGGGTCTGACCGCAAGGCAGCAGAGATTTGACACCAAAGTTTTCCTTCTCCTTGCTAGGAAGCAGCCCGCCCCGGGGGTCGGGAGTTGAGTGGTAGGACAAGGTATCTCCTAACTGTCCTTATCCACATCTCTCCTAACGTTCCTTACCACATCTCTCTCAACCCTCCTTATGCACATCGCTCCCAATCCTCCTATGCACATCTCTCCTAACCCTCCTTATCCACATGTCTTCTAAATCACCTCATCCACATGTCTTCTAAACCTCCTTATCCACATCACTCCTAACCCACTCTCTGTTCACCTCCTCCTCTCACTGGTCACCTCTCTCTTGTCTAAGAGCCGTAAAGTTATGCTGCAGCTTTATGGGGCCCTGGTTAGACCACAGTTGGGATATTGTGTTCAGCTTTAGAGGAGATTTACCAGGATGCTGCCTGGACTGAAGCTCATGACTTATGAAGATAGGTTGAGGGAACTAGAGCTTTTCTCATTGGAGTGAAGAAAGATGAGAGAAAGGTGTACAAGATGATAAGGCATAGATGGATATCCAGAGACTTCTTCCCATGGTGGCATTGTCTATCATGAGGGGGCATAGTTTTAAGGTAATTGGAGGAAGGTTTAGGGGAGAGGTGGGTTCTTTACTCAGGGAGTGGTGGGTGCATGGAATGCGCTTCCAGCAGTGATAGGAGAGTCAGATATATTAGGGACATTTAAGTGACTCTTGGATAAGCACGTGGAAGTTAGTACAATGAAGGGTATGTCGGTTAGTCTGATCTTAGAATAGGATAAAAGGCTGGCACAACATCGAAGGCTGAAGGGCCTATACTGCGCTGTACTTTCTTTGTTCTAGTTATACATAATAGGAAATTATATTGCCAAAGTATTTTCATTTTGAACTAACCTTTGTTGACAATGTGCAAATGCAATTTATAGGCTGTTATGGACCAGGCCAAAACACATCAAAACATTTCAAGAAAGTAGCCCAGGCCCTAACTTTGTTAGTTATTGTAAACAGGTGTATAGTGAATATTCAAGAAATGATGCAGCTGGCCCAACCACTTAGATTTAAACAAAAGAGAATTTATTGCAATTGTGGCTATACAGGCAATTGATTAGGCCACTATTGGAACACTGCATTCAATTCTGGTCTCCCTGTTATGGGAAGGATGCTGTGAAACTAGGAAGGGTTCAGGAAAGATTTTTAAGTCTGTTGCTCGGGTCGGAATGTTTGAGATATAGGGAGAGACTGAATAGGCCGGGGCTATTTTCCCTGGAGTTTGAAGGGTGAGGGGTGATCTGATAGAGGTTATAGAGACCCAAGGGGCAAGATTTCCACACACCCCTACAGACACACACACTCCGACACTCACACATGCACCCCCTCACAGACTTAGACACTTTACACTCACATTCATATACATATACACTCTCAAACTCACAACCCCCCACCCCAGACAGACATACATACACGCACAGACACACACATATATGTTTATGGGGTGAATTTGTACTTGCAGAGGCACAGTGTACTTTGCTCAAAAACTGCATGAATTCATGTAAAACTCTGTTAACTCACTTTTTAGATTAAAGTCAGTCTAAACATTATGGCACAAACAGAGAACACAGGGGTCTAACACCTTCAACTTATTTTCTGGCTAACACCAATCATAGAGTCAAAGAGATGTACAGCATGGAAACAGATCTTTCGGTCCAACCTGTCCATACTGACCAGATATCCCAACCCAATCTAGTCCCACCTGCCAGCACCCGGCCCATATCCCTCCAAACCCTTCCTATTTATATACCCATCCAAATGTCTCCTAAATGTTGCAATTGTACCAGCCTCCACCACATCCTCTGGCAGCTCAATACATACATGTATCATCCTCTGCATGAAAAGGTTGCTCCTTAGGTCTCTTTTATATCTTTCCCCTCTCACCCTAAACCTATGCCCTTTAGTTCTGAACTCCCCGACTCTAGGGAAAAGACTTTGACTATTTATCCTATCCATACCCCTCATATTTTCGTAAACCTCTATAAGGTCACCCCTCAGCCTCCGACGCTCCAGGGAAAACAGTCCCAGCCTGTTCAGTCTCTCCCTATAGCTCAAATCCTCCAACCCTGGCAACATTCTTGTAAATCTTTTCTGAACCCTTTCAAGTTTCACAACATCCTTCCGATAGGAAGGAGACCAGAATTGCACGCAATATTCCAATAGTGGCATAACCAATGTCCTGTACAGCCGCAACATGACCTCCCAACTCCTGTACTCAATACTCTGACCAATAAATGAAAGTATACCAAACACCTTCTTCACTATCCTATCGACCTGCGACTCCACTTCCAAGGAATTATGAGCTTGCACTCCAAGGTCTTTTTGTTCAGCAACACTCCCTAGGATCTTACAATTAATGTATAAGTCCTGCAAAGATTTGCTTTTCCAAAATGCAGCACCTCACATTTATCTAAATCAAATTCCATCTGCCACTCATCAGCCATTGGCCCACCTGATCAAGATTCTGTTGTAGCCTGAGGTTACCTTCTTTGCTGTCCACTACACCTCTAATTTTGGTGTCATCTGCAAACTTACTAACTACAGAAGCGTGTCCCAATGCATGGCTAACTATGTGATCCAGCATCAATTATCTGGTATTTGATTAACTGAACTTCGGATCACCTGAACAAGATCAGAAGGTCCCGATTGTGGCTAACTATGTGATCCGGCATCAATTATCGAGCATTCGATTAACTGAATGAACGACTCTCTGCCTGTGTCCTTCAGATAATCGAGTTTCCTCTATATACCTCTTATGCTCACATCCAAATCATTTATGTAAATTACAAAAAGTAGCGGACCCAGCACCGATCCTTGTGGCACTCCACTGGTCACAGGCCTCCAGTCTGAAAAACAACCCTCCACCACCACCCTCTATTTTTGACCTTTGAGTCAATTCTGTATCCAAGTTCTCCCTATATTCTATGAGATCTAACCTTGCTAATCAATCTCCCATGAGGAACCTTGTCAAACACCTTATTGAAATCCATATAGATCACGTCTACCGCTCTGCCCTCATTAATGTTCTTGTCTAATTGTCTTGTCTGTAAATAACCAAAGAGGGGGAGATTGGAATTAGAGCAAATTAGTTTGCTTCTCTATCTGGACAAGTTAGATGACTGTGTTTCGACTGTGTTGTACTACTCCCTGTGATGTTGACTGATTATTGTGTCCAAAGTTGCAAAAATATCAGTTTCTCATTATCTTTATTTCATGGAGTATGTGCTATAAAATTATTGAGCACTGACCTCTCACTTAGTGCTAACTCTGCAATATTCCTACAAGGGTTGAGTTTTAAAGGAGCACTGAGATTGACTCTATGCTGTTTGAACTAATGGCCAGAAGCAAAGCTCAGAAAAGAAAACAGCAAAAAAACGAGGAATTAGACAAAATTGTGGCTGGATAGTATAGAGATTAATATCTAAAATTGTTGATGGCAAGATTAAACATGAATGAATGTCACACCAACAGAGGCCCATAGCTGAGAACAAGATTTACTCTACACTGTCTATTCCTGTCAAGATTAGAGTGGTGCTGGAAAAGCACAGCAAGTCAGGCAGCATCCAAGGAGAAGGAAAAAAATTGACCTTTAGGGCCTAGGCCCTTCATCTGGAATGGGGATCCCTCAGGATCCCTCATTCCTATTGAAGG
>NC_057713.1:69074960-69078817 GCF_004010195.1 Chiloscyllium plagiosum
CTGTCTCAGGATTTCCTGAAGAAGGGCTTATGCCCGAAACGTCGATTCTCCTGTTCCCTGGATGCTGCCTGACCTGCTGCGCTTTTCCAGCAACACATTTCCAGCTCTAATCTCCAGCATCCGCAGACCTCACTTTCTCCTCATATGAATAGGAAGGGTTCAGAGAGGTATGGGTCAAATGCTGGCAAATAGGACTAGATTAATTTAGAATATCTGATCGGCATGGACAGGCTGGACTGCAGGGAAGAACTCAGTTGTCTTTTTCTTTTTAACTACAACCACTGTGCCCAACCAAGTATTTAAGAACAAAGCCCATTATGGGCAATGCAAGCCATCAAAAATGAAGGGGAGGTAGGAAGAGAGGGAAGATACTAACTCAAAATAATGTTGGAGGGGATGATATTTACATCCCCTCTCTCTAAAATGATCAAGACCATTGATGCACACTGCATGCTTCCTCTCCAAAGACACCCTGGTAAATGAAAGTAACCACAGATTCCACAGAAGGTTCAGGATGCTGGGGCCAATGTAAAATTCTGTCTGAGCAGGGGTTCACCCAGACTGGATTCCATCACACACCTGAGCATCCTCCAACTGGTGCATGACATTAGATCTGAACACTGCCGTTTTCAGACAATGGATGGAATCAGCCATCAGCTAGATGTCCAACGCTACCTTGATTGCCAATCCGAATGGCAACTTCCAGCCCAGGCCTCCACCACTGAACACGTCCCTTATTCTGGTCACCCTCACAACCATGGACCTCCCCTCAACCAGTCACTCAAACCCGCAATGGTGGAGGTGCAGATTCTGGACTAGAGATTCTCTGATGATAGTCACAGTCCCAATGGCTGAAAGGCCCAGCATGAGTTGTCAATGTTCTTGGTAAAAGTCACAGAGTGTCCTGAAGGAGACTTGAACATACAGGGGCTGCATGTCATAATTGATGGAAAAAATACATCACCAGAGTGCACTGTCATAAGAGGCTCAACATAAAGATATTGCTGCATGATCAGAAAGCAGA
Source organism: Chiloscyllium plagiosum (assembly GCF_004010195.1). NCBI lineage: Eukaryota > Metazoa > Chordata > Chondrichthyes > Orectolobiformes > Hemiscylliidae > Chiloscyllium > Chiloscyllium plagiosum. The sequence continues at coordinate 69,075,985 of NC_057713.1, forward strand.
AAGCCACCATCTGGGTACAGAGGTATGCCAGTGATTGACTGCCCTCTTCAATAGAGAGACTCAGAATTTCTGCCTCAACCTGAAAAATCTCCTTGACCCAGAAGAGTTGAACCAGCACTCTGGATTTTTGTGACAATACCAGGAAGAGGGGTCAAAGAGATCAGCCACTTCCATAGCGTGGAGGTGTGCAGTTGGTTTCTGAGCAACATTTGGCCCCTGTAAGGTAGCACTCAATATATTTCTGTCCAGTGGCCCAGACAAGCTAAGACTTAGACCTCTAGTAACCGCCAAATCACCAGTTAGGATTTCTCAGCTGGGCTGAGGTAGATCCATAGATTGAGGAGATGAGTGGTACTCAACTGAGGTTCCCGTAACTCCTCCAGCAAGGCATCTACCCATCATGGACTGACCAGGAGATGGAACAGCTGGCTCAGCTGATCCTGAAGAAGAGCTGTTCTGGTTTACCCTTAAAGGGACCTGCATTTCTAACAGCGACACTGCAAATCTTATGCACGCCATTAAAAATCTGTTAAACCATGTTTTGAATCTCTACAACAAGACGTTCAATTTCATATTTTTGGAGAAATGCATGTAGTGCTTCAAAATCAACATTTGTACTTGTTGCTCACAGTCCGCTTTGAAGATTGCCAGAAATCACTGCAACAAATCCCATAACTACTACTTAAGACATGTTGTTTACAAAATGGGGTTTGCCAGAAAAAATCGCTACTGACAATGGATCAGAATTTTTTCCCCAATTAGTTTCCAGCAAACTAAGGAATTAATCAACACTGTTCAAACGGTGGTTTTAAGTTATTCAACAGGGTGATAAAGTACAATCTGACAGCTGGTCTGATAGAATAAACATTTGAACAACACATTCAAAACCAATTTCACACCAATCATTTCAACGCACACTCTGACTTGGAAATCTGCATTAGAAAATACAAGGGATCGAAACTTTTGCATGTAGTGTACACCAAATGCAGAAGAAATTGCAAAGCAACAAGCTAAAGTGCAGATACACTCCAACAAACAAGCAAATGCAAGGGAACCATGATTTGAATTTGGAAATCAGGTTTCATTCAAACAGCCAAACCACAAGCACATTTGGACGAAAGAAGATCAGACATTTATCTGGCATCAAACCTCACCCCCTAACTATTGCATAAATGCTGCCACCTCCAAATTTAATGTCAGATCTGAGGAAGAATCATCTACATTCAAAATGTTGACTTGTTTTCTTTCCATGGTGCAGCCTGACCTATTATGATCTCTAGCATTTTTTGTTTTCAGTACAGAATCTGCAGTAATTTGCTTCTACCTATATCAATGTTTATCTGTTGATGACAACACTAAATGAAATGCAGCTTGCTTGTGAGCAAGACCACAATATTTTGAGGACAATGATTATGAGGGTAACTTTCCTTTTCTGATGACTGAGGGTGATATTTGTAATTCTCATCAAACTGACCATGTAAAAACACAACTTCAAAGGTATAGACCTCAATGTAGTCATTGAAGACCTCTGTGTCACAAAGATTATTCTGGTACTTAAAGAAAATGGATAAGTTGAACTTTACAGGATACCATTTATTGGTTTGGATGGTTTAAAATAATATTTTAATATAGTGTCCGGAAAGAAGAAAAGGTAAATGGATTACAGGTCCAAAATAGGGTTTGATCCATGAGTGAGACAATTGTAAGATAACACATGTTTTTTCTCTCTTTATCTACTTACTAGAGCCATTGTGCTTGTGCCATGCTTAGGAAACGTTTGCTTGCGAGGCCAGGCCATCTTGTGTCACTGATATCAATACTTCACTCTCTCAGCGGAACAGGTAAGGGTTGTTTGACAGTGGCTGCTTGAAGGCTCGGTGACGTTTGTTTAACGGTTTAAATTTGAAAGTTTTTCTTAAAAAAAAGCGCGGAGCGGACCCGGAAGCTGGTGTAGTGCAAGCTTACCTGGGTAGGTTTTTTTTCCCTATAAAAGCGCGCAGGAGAGGAACCCGAGGCACTACAGAGGAGGAAGCACTACGCCCTCCTCCTCTAACCTAATAATAAGACCCGTTGTGGTAAGTAGGTAAGTGCTGCATTTTGCTTGTTCTATTCTTTAGACCTAGTTTTTTTTTAAAAAGATTACTTTTAGAGGGATGGCAGTGCAATGTTCCTCTTGCAACATGTTTGAGGTGAGGGATGCCATGGTCGTCCCTGCTGATTACACTTGCAGAAAGTGCACCCATCTCCAACTCCTCCAAGACCGTGTTAGGGAACTGGAGCTGGAGTTGGATGAACTTAGGATCATTCGGGAGGCAGAGGGAGTCATAGATTGGAGCTTTAGGGAAGTAGTAACTCCAAAGATTGCAGACAGATGGGTGACAGTGAGGGGGACTAGGAGGAAGCAGCCAGTGCAGGGAACCCCTGCGGCCGTTCCCCTCAAGAACAAGTTTTGGATACTTGTAGGGGGGACGACTTACCAGGGGTAAGCGATGGGGTTCAGGCCTCTGGCACGGAGCCTGTCCCGTTGCTCAGAAGGAAAGGGTGGAGAAGAGCAGAGCAATAGTTATTGGGGACTCGATAGTTCGGGGCACAGATAGGCGGTTTTGTGGGGGCGAGAGAGACTCACATTTGGTATGTTGCCTCCCAGGTGTAAGAGTACGTGACGTCTATGATCGTGTTTTCCGGGTCCTTAAGGGGGAGGGGGAGGGGGAGCAGCCCAAAGTTGTGGTCCACATTGGCACCAACGACATAGGTAGGAAGAGGGCTGAGGATGTTAGGCAGGCTTCCAGGGAGCTAGGTTGCAAGCTCAGAGTTAGAACGAACAGAGTTGTTG
>NC_057713.1:69082334-69093819 GCF_004010195.1 Chiloscyllium plagiosum
CTGATGAAGGGCTTTTGCCCGAAACGTCGATTTTGCCTGTCCTCGGATGCTGCCTGAATTGCTGTGCTCTTCCAGCGCCACTGATCCAGAATCTGGTTTCCAGCATCTGCAGTCATTGTTTTTACCTCGTTGATTTTAACCCTACTGCGAATCCTCTTGCAAGGATGCCTGCCTTGAAGAAGTTTTCCTCCTCTCTCCGCAAGAATACTCTATGCTACTCTCTCCCCACCCCCACCATCCTCTAGCTTATCTCTCCACGCTTCAGGCTCTCTGCCTTTATTCCTGATGAAGGGCTTTTGCCCGAAACGTCGATTTTGCCTGTCCTCGGATGCTGCCTGAATTGCTGTGCCCTTCCAGCACCACTGATCCAGAATATGGAGGATAGTGGACTAGTATAGGTTAGGTGGGCTTGGATCGGCGCAACATCGAGGGCCAAAGGGCCTGTACTGCGCTATATTTTTCTATGTTTCTACTTCTCCCTATCTAGAGCTTTATCAACTTAGTTCATCATTTTATGGTCACCCTGTCAAACAACAATGCAGCTATATTTCCTTGAGACTTGTTGGCTGACTTTTACTGAAGGTCACTTAGAATTGGTGAAGTTTGGTGGCTCTGTTGACATGTTGCTCACAAGATTGTTTCACTCAGCATTGTTGTTGCATGCTGTAGGCAAGGCTTGCAAGCTGCTGAATAATTTACAGTGCTGAGTAAGCTGAAGATATTAGAGTTGCATGTGTGAGAGAATTTCACCATCTGCAGTTGTCAGAAAAATGTGATAAAATGGATTAGTTTCTTCACAACAACGGCTAGGTTCCATGAGGAAATGATGTGGTTGCTAAATAAAGCATACTTCAATGTTTGATGCAGTGGTGGAACACTGATCAGTTGTTGAAAAAGCTCCTAATGCTGTCTGAAAATTGGAATTTGATTATCACAGTTTTATTGCCATTGCCAGTTTTTGGTCTCATGTCGCAATGAACACCATACCTGGGGCAAGCAAGTGGCACAACACAAGTCAAAACCTCATGGTGAAAGACTTGATTGTTCAAATACTTGTCAGACTTGAACATTGACAATAACTATGAGATAAGGAAAGAAGGAGCTGGGAGAAATTTTTATGAAAAGAAATTTGGTGTCCTGCCTGAGGAACATGACTTTATTATGTCTCTTTTTTTCTCAGGCAATAAGAACTAAATTTGAGACTGAACAGCTGATAATATATGTGTTGGAGAAATCTGATGTTGGAACAAGATTGATCCTTTCGAGTTAGAGTTAGAGGAGGTAGGCAGGATTCAAGCCGACACTGAAGACATGTGTAGGAGAGTTGAATTTAGGAAAAGAACAGAAATGGAAGGACTTAATTGCAATTTTGATTGCAAGGTGGTTTCTAGTTAAGCTTGTGGATCCAGGGGATAAATACCAGTTCTCTTTTTTTTGCCTTTATTCCTTCATGGAACATTGGCTTTGTTGGCAAGGTCAGCATTTGTTGCCCAATCCTGATTCCCTTTGAACTGAATAGCTTGCTCACAAAATTTCAGAACGCATTTAAGAGTCAACCACATTGTTGTGGATCTAGAGTCAAATGTAGATCAGGTAGGGATGGAAGATATCCTTTCCTTAAGTGCCAAAATGGTTTTTATAACTATTGATGATAGTCATCATTACTGATTCTGGCTTTCAATTTCAAATTTATTATTTGAATTCAAATTCCACCAACCGGACCTCAGGATTATTGGGATAGTTACATTCCCACCATGCTGTCACCTCAGCCATGAGTACTGCTGGAAGCACATTTAACTGTTCCATTCTAGATGGCCTTAACACCTTACAGTTATCAGGTTAGCCAAGGTCCAAGAAACCAATCCAGTATGAAATGGAAATAACTGGTGAGGTTTGCAGCCTCTTTACAGTTTTGAAATTAGAAACTTACTTCCAAGGAGCAGATTGGTCTTGCACACCAAACTGCCTCAACTGAAATAAAAATAAGAAGTGCTGCAAAATCCCATCTGGAATGATCGGTGGAGAAATAGAGTTTACATTGCGTGTCCAGAATTACTCTTCTTTGGAATTCTACTGAAATGGGATGTAGGCCAGTGGGAGGTACTTAGGGTTGGATTTCAGATTTTGTTTATTTTACATCCCCATCCAGTCTCTGCCTATTTATCCCAATGGGTTTAGCATCATTGGATCTATAGTAGGAACTACTGGTAACTAGTAACAGGAAATCTAAGAACATAGGTTTGTAATTTATCTGATGTAGTAAATAGAAATAATGCATTTATTAGTGAGAAATGGCAATAATATTCTTGAGGGATCAGGCCTGGAGTTTCACTGCATATGTTTGTAATGACTTTGTTGAAGAAACAGAGTTGTTTACAGGGGATACTAAATTAAGACACAAAAAGTGGTAAAGATTATGGGTAGGAAATTACGAAAGGTTATGGACGGATTAAGTTAGTCATTGACCTTGAATCTAAGCATGGCAACCTAGCATGGTTGCCTGAGGAAGAGAGGCTTGCAGGAACAAAACGATGTAGATGCCCATTTACAGAAATCGCTAAGAACTTGAAAAGTGAAAAAAAAATCAGAAGTGGAATATTGGCTTCATCCTCATCACACTCATTAAAGGCCTTATCATTCTCCATAAAGGTCCTACTTTGACTTGACTTTCCAAAATGCAAGACCTCACACTTATCTACATAAAACTCCATTTGCCATTTTTTGACCACTTCCCCAGCTGACCAAGGCTCTGCTGCAATTTCTGATAACCGTCTTCACTGTCCACAATACCATCTATTTGAGTGCCATGTGCAAACTTACTAACCATGTCTTGTACACTCATCCAAATCATTGATATAGATAACAAACAGCAATGGGCCTAGCACTGACCCCTGATGCACTCCACTAGTCACAGGCCTCTAGTCTGACAAGCATCCTTCCACTATTACCATTTGTTTCCCGCCATCAAGACAATTGTGTATTCAGTTGCCAGAACCCTTTGGATTCCATGCGATCAAACCTTCCAGAGCAATCTACCTTGTGGATCCTTATCAAAGACCTTCCTGAAATCCATATAGACTACATCTATCACCATGCCCTCATCAACCTTCCTGGTCACTTTATCAAAGAACTTTCACAAATTTGTGAGGCATGGTCTCCCACACACAAAGCCATGCTGACTATTCCCAATCAAACCCTGTCTTTCCAAATGCATGTAAATTTTATCTCTCAGAATCTTCTCAAGTAACTTAACTACCACAGATATTAGACCTACTGGTCTGTAATTCCCATATTTTTCTTTGCAGCTTTTCTTGAATAAGGGCACAACATTCGCTAAGCTTCAGTCTTCCAGGAGCTCACCTGTGGGCATCAATGATGCAAAAATAACAGCCAGGGCCCCACAGTTTCTTCTCTTACCTCTTGCAGTGTTCTTGGATACCTATGGTCAGGACAAAGAGATTTATCCAACTTCATGCATTCTAATATGTCCAATACCTCTTCTTTTCTGATATGGACTGTCCGTAAGATATCACTACTAACTGACCCAAGTTCCCAAGTCTTCATGTCTTTCTCCACAGAGGAGAAATATTTATTGAGGACCACACCCATTTTCTGTGGTTCTATACAAACATGTCCATTTTGGTCCTTGAGGAGTCCCATTCTCTCTCCAGTTATTCTTTGTTCCTTTCATCTACTTAAAGGACCTTTTTTGGATTCACCCTAATCTTCTCCCCATTTCCCCGTCCTGATTTCCTTCCTCAGTAATCTCTTGTATCCCCTATATTCCTCTAAGGGTTCCCTTGATCCCAGCTGCCTGTACCTGAGCCATGCCTCCTTTTTCTGGTCAAAGCCTCAATATCCCTAGCCATCCAGGTTTCTCTATTCCTTGCTTTTCACCCCCACAGGAACATGTAGACCTTGAACTCCAGTTATCTCACTTTTACAGGCCTCCCAGAGGTCCCTTTGCCTGCAAACAAACAACTCAATCACCCTCTGCAAGCCACTGTCTAATTCCATCAAAATTCGTCTTGCCACAATTAAGAACTTAAACCTGTGGACCAGTTTTGTCACTCTCCATACTATTTTAAATTAACAGAACTATGGCCACTGGTCTCAAGTGCTCTCCCACTATCACCTCAGTCGCCTGTCCTGCCCTAATTTGCAAGAATAGTTTGTGTTTTGCCCATTCCTGAGTAGGACCCTTTATGTACTACTTGAGAAAATTTTCCTGAATGCACTAATCTGCCAATCTGCCCCTCCCTTAGCCATGTGACTGTAATTGCTATAATGTCCCAGTTTCACGTACCTATCCATGCCCTGAACTCATTGGCCTTACCTGTCAGCCCTCTTGCATTGAAATAGATGCAATTCAATCCACAGTCATTCCTTGCTCTCTGTCATGTTTGAGCCTGACCTTTCTATTCAATTTACTAGTTCTGATTACTGTATCTCCTTTGAGCCTTGCACTTGCCTCGCTGCTGTTGAGGATCCCACAACCCCTGCCAATCTAGTTTAAACCTTCTCTTGCAGCACTAGCAAACCTGGCTGCCAAGGTATTGGTTCCCCTTCATTTCAGGTGCAAACTGTCCCTCTTCAACAGGTATCTCTGCCCCAGGCAAGATCCCAGTGATCTAAAAATCTGAACCCCTTACCCACTAGGGTTATTTCTACTGTTATCTTTTCTGGTGCCTTGGTTTATGTCTGGCGGTCCATCGGCTTCATTTATTTGGTGAGACTTCATGGCAATTAATGCAACAGAATCTCTACAGTATGGAAACAGGCCCTTCAGTCCAACAAGTCCGCACCGACCCTCAAAAGAATAATCCACCCAGAATGATTCCCCTACACTAACTTTTCCCCTGACTAATACACCTAACACTATGGGCAATTTAGCATAGCCAATTCATCTGAAGTGGATTGTGGGAGGAAACTGGAGAAAACCCATGCAGACACGGGGAGAATGTGCAAACTCCATGCAGACAGTCACCTGATGCTGGGTGAATTGAACCTGGGTCCCTGGCGCTGTGAGGCAGCACTGCTCACCACTGAGCCACCTTGCCACCCCTTAACTTTTCCAACATCATCTATGGTTTCATGGTCATCCTTGAATTTTAGAGTCAAAGAATCCCTACAGTTTGGAAGCAGGCCATTCAGTGTTGAAACTTTATTGCTGGAACAACACAGCAGGTCAGGCAGCATCCAGGGAACAGGAGATTCGACGTTTCGGGCACAGGCCCTTCTTTGGAAGCAGGCCATTCAGCCCATTGAGTCCACACCAACCCTCTGATGAGCATCCCACACAGACCCACCTACCCTATCCCTGTAACCCTGCACCTCCCAAAGCTAATGCAGCTAACCACACATCCCTGAACAGTGGGCAATTTAGCATGGCCAATCCACCTAACCAACAGATCTTCGAACTGTTGGAGGAAATCGGAGCTCTGAGAGGAAACCCACATAGACACTGGGAAATGTGAAAACTGCACACAGCCAGTTGCTCAAGGGTGGAATTTATTCCGGGTCCCTGGTGCTGTGAGGCAGCAGTACCAGCCAGTGAGGCACCATGCCGCCATCATCAGAAGATTCTTAATTCCAGACCTTTCTTTATTTGAATTCAAGTTCCACCAAATTCTGTCAATGCAGGTTGTTGGCTGGGTACCCAGAACATTAGTTGACTTTCTAGATTAAAGGTCCAGCGATAATGCAACTAGGCCAAATAAAAATATATGTGTATATAAAGAGAGAGGGGAATGTTCCTGTCTCTCTCTTGGTCTCTTGGTCTCTCTCTTTATCTCTATAGCACTGTTCTTTTAATTGTATTTGGAAAGAAAAAGCTAATTTTGAGAATGATAATAACCCATGTTGTTTTGTGGTCAGATTTCAAAGCCAAAGACAGATGTGGTTGGAATTTTATAGCATAATTAACTTGAGAATGTGTTTTACAACTTTAATGTCACAACACATTGTTCTTAGCCCTTTACTTTTGAAGATCAGCAAGGAAGATAGCATAAAATCCTACCATTCATAGTGAATTCATTTAACCATAATGTTTTAACAGAAACAGAAATTGCTGGAAAAACTCAGCAGGCTTGACATCATCTGTGGAGAGGAAACATGGTTAATGTTTTGGATCTAGTGACCCTTTTTCAGAACTAAGAACATTAAAGCACAGGAATAAGTCCTTCAGCCCACAGTGGCTTGATTATGGTAGCAGTTCATGTGACAACAAGAGCTGATTTTTGGGGGTTAGAGTTAGGACATGGGAAAAAGTACTTATCCCTATAATTATTGAAGTTGATTTGAGTCCTAAAGGATGCAGGATTCCTATATAGAAACTGAGATGTTGTGCTTCCAGCTTGCATTGAGCTTGGCTTGAGGACTGCAGTAATCCTGAGTCACAGATGTTGGCCGGGAAACACAATAACGTGTTGAAGCGACAAGCTACAAGAAGGTCAGTGTCAATTTTACAGGTAGAACATAGATTTTATGCAAAGCAGTCACCCCATTTGTTTCATTTCCCCAATGTTGAGCAGACCACATTATGAGCATTAATCAAGTGAAGTGCAGGTAAATCACTGCTTCACCTGGAAGTATGTCTGGGACCTTGGAAGACAATTGATTGTCAGCAGCTATTGAGCCTCCCAGGCTGATATTTACCCATTTTTTGACTGCCCAACTGTTGTTCTCTCACTCTGGGCTCCATCTCCATCTATCATTTACACCTTTGCCTTCCTCTTCACCTCATCTTCAGCAAATAGACTAATTTTTTCCAAGCTATAATCAATTCTGAAGAAGTGTCACTGGATTCAAAACATTAACCCTGCTTTCTTATGTAATCAAAGAACCCCTACAGTGCAGAAGCAGCCTATTCAGCCCATCGAGTTTGCACGAACCCTCTGAAAAGCATCCACCCAGATCCACCTATCCCGGGAACCCTGCATTTTCAATGGCTAATTCATTTAGCCTGCAATCCTTGGACCTTATGGGCAGTTTAGCATGGCCAATCCACCTAACCTGAACATCTTTGGACTGTGGAAGGAAACCTGAACTTCCAGAGTGGATCCCATGCAGACACAGGGAGAATATGCAAATTCATCCAAGGGTGGAATCGAATATGGGTCCTTGGTGCTGTAAGGCACCAGTGCTAACCATTGAGCCGCCACGTCATCTCATCTTCATAGATGCTACCAGACCTGCTGAGTTTCTTGAGCAATTTGTTTGTATTTCTGATTTCCAGCATCCTCAGTTCTTTGTTTTAGTTTTATATGAAGTTTTAACAAATGCACTCGGGGGCTTTTAAAAAAGATTGGATATGTCAGTTTCTGAATAAAAAGCTCACTAATCTGGCTTGAAATTAATATCTATTAATACCAGCAGATGAATGATTGGAAAATAAATTAAGTAGCTCACAGCATTGATTTTTATGGGTGCTTTGCTTCAAACAACTGCCTTTGGGTTGCAGGGTGATTATGTCCCATTTGTTATGGACAGATGTTAAGTGTACTCCATCTTAATGATGCATGGTCAATGGCCACACTAACACTCATTCTGAATACCAGAAAATAACTAATATTCTACCATTATTGACTAATTAGAAATGCAGTGTGGTTTGGAATTTATATTCCATTATCAAGACAAATATCTCCTGAGCCTTAAACTTGCTCAATAGCTTTTGACAATCATTATTATGGACAATAGATATATATCATACTTTTAAGCACTATTTATTCATTTTTCAATAGCTGTTTACAATATTCTTTATTTTCCCATTTATAACTTAAAAAAATTAGTCAACTTAAAATCACTAAATGTTGTCATTTAGGAATTTTCAGAAAACATGATTATCACCACAGGAGAAGTTAATGAGGCACTTCATCTTTGCTGAAAGTAATTGCTTGATATACTGTATACTCACACAACCTCATGAAAGAGCAAATGGTTGTCATGGATGTCCCTGACAGGTGCACAATCAACCTCAGATTACCCTGCAAGGGAGGGTGTCTCATAAATTTCAGCAGCAGGTGAAATTAGCTATCTTCCATTGCCAATTTATGTAAACACCGATGTAATATTTTCCATGAACAGAATGCTGCCATCAAACCACAATGACATTTTGTACAGAAAAGAATAATCTTGTGTGTTGCCAAATATGTCTGTTGTACATCATAAGGACTGATGGACCACATCAAATACCAAGTTCCTTTGATTGTCTGCAGCAGACAATGAGCCAACCAGCTGTGCTTGCAAAACTCAATAAAAGATGGAATTGAAGGGCAGTGCTTGTCAATGGCCACCCGGGTGTTTTCCTATCTTCCTGGTGGTGGAAATTGAATAAAGATTCGTGCACTTTGTCTTTCACTGTGTCTCACACCTGCACACACACACCATGGGTTCTGGGGATAAAATAAGCACTACCGCACTTAGGTGGTAGTGTGGGGGTTAAAATTTTAAAAAAAAGGAAAAAAAAAAATAAAAGATGGAATTTTGCTATTGCACAACAGTAACTAAATAATTCCATACTACACCAAGAATTTCAGCAGAAACAAATTTAAGATTATCAGTTAGATTTGTAGTGAGATTTATTTACATATTCTAAGAGATACATCTATTTAAGTATTGGATTCTGTCTGCGGAAGAAAAATGAATTGGTGTATTCATTGTACCCTTTTCATTGAGAAAGAAACTGCCAAACCCTGCTGCATTCCCAATGTCAACCCCTGACTAATCAGAGTCCACTTACCCTGTCTGCCACTCATCAGCTGGCTAAGATTGACAGTTAACGGATTGTGTGGCATCTCCACGCCAACAATGATCCAACCAATCAGCACCTCATTGTATGCTACATGAATTGGTGTTCACTTTCAAAGCTTGGATTCTTGCATACCAGTCCTGATGATTGCGTGACAAAAAATAATTTCAATTGCTGAAAAAGTTGCTGATGACCGAGGAGTGCAGTAGACTTAGGGACACAGATGTATAGTTCCTTGAAAGTGGAGTTGCAGGTATTCGGGGTGGTGAAGAAGGTGTTTGGCATGCTTGCCTATATTGTGTATAGGAGTTGGGATGTCATGTTGCAGCTATACAGGACAGTGATGAGACCACCTTAAGAGTACTGCATACAATTCTGGTTGTTCTCCTATAGGAAGGATATCATTAAACTTGTGAGTTTGGTGCATCTGCAGGCTTAGGAAAGGAGCATAATGGTTCATTATTAACTTTATTTCTTCATTTTTCTACTTTTATGCAAAGAAAATTGTGGTGCTGAACTTTTTAAATTATTTCCTTATTTTTCGACTTCTGTAACTAAGATTATGCGCCTAGGTACTTCGTACTTAAAATGGTGCTGTGTGTGGTGACATTGTAGACTTTTCACAGTACTCTTATACCTCGTATTTGAGTACACTTGACAATAAAACCTAAATCTAAATCTAAATTAACATAAATTGTGGTGCTGAACTTTTTAAATTATTTCCTTATTTTTCGACTTCTGTAACTAAGATTATGCGCCTAGGTACTTCGTACTCAAATACGAGGTATAAGAGTACTGTGAAAAGTCTACAATGTCACCACACACAGCACCATTTTGAGTACACTTGACAATAAAACCTAAATCTAAATCTAAATTAACATACAGATGGATCTTGGTGTGCAAGTTCACAGTTCCCTAACAGTGGCAATGCAGGTGGATTCCTGATGAAGGGCTTTTGCCCGAAACGTTGATTTTCCGGCTCCTCGGATGCTGCCTGACCTGCTATGCTTTTCCAGCACCACTGTAATCTCGACTCGTATTTTCAGCATCTGCAGTACTCACGTTTGCCTAATGTGATTATGTGGCATATGGTATGCTTGCCTTCATCGGCTGGAGTACAAGAGTTGACAACTGATGTTGCAGCTGTATAAAATCCTTGTTTGGCCACAATTGGAGTATTGTGTGTAGTTTTAGTCGTTACATTACCAGCAAGACATGGAATCTTTGGAGACAGTGTAAAGAAGATTCACTAGGATGTTGCTTGGTCTCAAGGGCATTGGTATGAAGAAAGATTAAAAAGACTAGGATTGTTGTCACTGGAATGACGGTGGCTGAAAGGAGACCTAATAGAAGCCTATAAAATTGAGAAGCATTGATGAGGTGGATTGTTAGAGGCTTTTCTGAGGATTTGAGGTTTCAATTACAAAGGGATGCAGGTTCAAGATGAGAGAGGGAAACTTTAAGGGAGATGTGGTTGAAGCGTGGTATGCACTGCCAGAAGAGGTGGTTGCAGCATGCATTTTGGTGACATTTAAGAGGCACCTGGATGGCTGCATAAATACAGAGTGAATAGAGAGATATGGATGAATAAAGGTAGAGGTTTTTTAGTTTAGATAGGGCATAATGATTGACACAGGCTTTGAGGGCCAAAGGGCCTGTTTCTGTGGTGTTCTTTTTATTTGTATGCTTTTCAGATTGGAGGCCAGTGATCAGTGTTGAGCCACAAGGATCGATGCTGGGTCTATTGTTTTGCATTGTTTAAATAAATCATTTGGAAGTGAACATAGGAGGCATGGTTAGTAAGTTTGCACATGACACTAAACAGCGGAGGAAGATGGCTACCTCAGTGAGCAACGGGGTCTTGATCAGAAGGACCAATGGGCTAAAGAGTGGCAGGCAGAGTTTAATTTAGATAAATGTAAGGTGCTACATTTTGAAAAGACCAGTCAGAGCAGGACTATACACTAAATGGTAAAGATGTGAAGGGTGTGGCTGAACAGAGACCTTGGAATGCAACTTCATAGTTCCTGAAAAGTGGATTCCCAGGTAGACAGTATAGTGGCATTTGGTATGCTTGCGTTATTGTTCAATGCATTGAGTATAGGAGTTGGGAGATCATGTTGTGGCTGTACAAGATATTGGTTAGGCCATATTTGGAACATTGCATGTAATTCTGGTTTCCCTGCAAAAGGAAAGATGTTGTGAAACTTGAAAGTGTTCAGAAAAGATTTTCAAGGATGCTGCCAGGTTTGGAGGGTTTGAACTACAGGCTGAATAGGCTGCAGCTATTTTCCCTGGTGTGTCAGTGACTGAGAGGTGACCTTTTCGAGGTTTATAAAATCATGAGGGGCATGGATAGTGTTACTACACAACAGTGAACCCCGCTGCTAATTAAACAGAACAGCCAGAAAAGCTCACCTTGCCTCATAATCTGTTAAAGTATGAGTGACAGGGAACTCCCAAATTGCAACATTTAAAGAAAAATATCAGATTAGATTCCCTACAGTGTGGAAACAGGCCATTTGGCCCAACAACTCTGGATCAGTGGTGCTGGAAGAGCACAGCAATTCAGGCAGCATCCGACGTGCAGCAAAATCAACGTTTCGGGCAAAAGCCCTTCATCAGGAATAAAGGCAGAGAGCCTGAAGCGTGGAGAGATAAGCTAGAGGAGGGTGGGGGTGGGGAGAAAGTAGCATAGAGTACAATAGGTGAGTGGGGGAGGAGATGAAGGTGATA
>NC_057713.1:69097040-69128584 GCF_004010195.1 Chiloscyllium plagiosum
AGATAGGCAGGTAGGACAAGTCATGGGGATGTGGCTGTGGTACCGAGTTTGTTTCACGACATGGTTGAAGAGCTTCAGGGCAGAGGAAATGACCTGGGAGTTGCAGTGGGAGAGGGACTCCCTGAGATTCTTGTAGAGAGAGGAGGAAAACTTCTTCAAGGCAGGCATCTTTGCAAGAGGTTTCGCAGTACAGTTAAAATCAACGAGGTAAAAACAATGACTGCAGATGCTGGAAACCAGATTCTGGATCAGTGGTGTTGGAAGAGCACAGCAATTCAGGCAGCATCTGACGAGCAGCAAAATTGACATTTGGGCCCAACAAGTCCACACTTCCTCTGACTGGTGCACGTAACACTATGGGCAATTTAGCATGGCCAATTCACTTGACCTGCACATCTTTAGATTGTGGGAAGAAATTGGAGTGCTCTGAGGAAACCCACACAGACATGGGAAGAATATGCAAACTCCACACAAACAGTCGCCCAAGGTGGGAATCAAACCTAGGTCCCTGGTGCTGTGAGGCAGTAGTACTAACCACTGAGCCACCATGTCACCCATCAATTTATTCTTTAACTTCTTCAACTATTCACAAATTTAAGTCTCCTTTCTCTTTAAGGTCTATTATCAACTTCCAACTCTATAACGATACACTGAACCAATAAAAGCTCCTATTAAAATTACATCAGCATGATTTTCAAAACCAAACAGTGGCTGTCAGTGTCGCAGTCTGTCTTCTTTCAGCTGCATATCTCCCTGGGTCATCTTCAGTCTTTTGCTGCAAAGTTGTTTCATATGAAAAAGGTACCTTTCACTGAGATTGTTTTGGATGGCTTTCTCTGGCTAACTCTCAAAATGTTATCTTATTTATACCCCAAACATTGGATCGTCTTATTGGTTCAATGTTGTCGAAACAGTAATATTCAAATTCAATTAGGTTTTAGTATCCTGGGGCATAATTTAAACTAATTGGTGGTCAAAACAGCTGAGGTATCTAGTTTACAGCAAAATGTTACATAATTTCAATTTTCTAGTATGGTCTGAGACTGCTAGACAGTCATATGACAGTTGCCTGCAAACTCTCACTGTCAAAACAACCTTCACTCTCTCTTAAAAGTACAGTACAAGTCTTTAATTTCATAACAATAAGGTAAATAGACAAAGTATTTTCCCCTGTGTGGGGGAGTCTAAAACGAGAGGACATTGGTTTAAGGGGAGAGGGATAAGATTTAAAAGAGACCTAATGGCAACTTTTCATGTAGTAAGATGATGCATGTTTTGAATGAGCTGCCAGAGGAAGTAGTAAAGGCTGGGACAATTACAACATTTAAATGCATCTGGATGAATAGGAAGAGTCTAAAGGGATATGGGTCAAATGCTGGCAAATGACACTAGATTAATTTAGGATATCTGGTTAGCATTCATGAGTTGGTTTGAAGGGTCTGTTTCCATCCTCTACAGGTCTATGACTCTATACCCAGAAGTTCCTTTGCACACAACTAAATGTTGTTTCTTCCATCACTAAATCACCTGGTTCATTTTTCACCCATTATCTGCCAGAACCTAATACAGTATTTGGTATTCTATAACTGCTATTTCACACATAACTGAATGATCACCTTTATCTGGTATCCACCATCTCTATATTACATTTGTTTTCCAATTAATCAAATTATGAGCAATGCTTAACAAGGTCTATGCACTCCACCAAAGCTGAAGTAGTTTTGGGAGGTTGGGAGCTAAATCAAAGTGAAGTTGGAAGGGGAGATAATGCATTCCACCTCCTGGAGTTCCCACCTTTCTACAAAAACATTGATTGTTTTAAAGCACCCTGCGTGCTCCCTCTCCAAGGACTTGGACACAAATGTAGGCACAGAAGAGGGGGAGAACTCAGTGCTTTTATTTTCTTACTTTTCCTCTTATCCTATGTCCAGAATTGCGTTTACACATAACTGGGTGCTTTTTTTAAAATCACTGATAAAAGCAATGCAACCCATTAATGGTGAGCGAGAGATAGGGAGACAAGGAGAGGTGGGGGGAGGGCAGTGGGGAAGCAGTGGGAAGGAGGCTAATCCAAAAAAGAAATCTGTTGATTCTTCTGAATCTCTACTATTCTAAGGCCTCTGAAGAGAATGATCAAATTTGGGTGACGAACCTTCTCAAACCTGATTGCTTGCACAATCTCAAGTAGATACTCGTGATCCCCTCCAACAATTGCCTTCTCCTGATCAAAGGACATAAAGGCACTTAATTGATAGAATTGATGGATATTGTCAAAGGTCATCGGGCTGGAGAAATATAGGACTGGGTAGGTGGATCACATAATCTAGCATGTAGCCAAGATGAGTGGACAACAATCTGGAAAAAATCTTGTAATCCATGCTGAGGAAGGAGACTGGATGCTGATGAATCTTCTGCCTTCTTTCCAGCTAATACAAGGGGTGTCACAGTCGAGGTCCTTGAGGAAACAGATCCACAATCCACAATCTCACAATTGTGCCTCCGGATGCAAAGTATTTTAAGTCCCTCAGCATGCCCTTCATTTTCTCATACAGACCCTGCAGGACTGGGTCTGCTTCAGGCTGATTGAGATGTGCCTCCAGGTTGACCATCTCCTTCTCCACGAATTTGTTGACCCCCTCGCTTACTCCTGACAAAAGAGGTCAAATGCAAGAACAAACTGTACTGTAAATGGCAGGATCCTGAGAAGCATTGAGAAAGAGGGATCTTGCGGTCCAAGTCCATCACTCCCTGAAAATGGCCACACAAGTAGATATGGTGATAAAGAAGGTGGATGTCATCACATCTTCATCAGTCAGGGCACGGATTATAAAAGTTAAAAAATCATGTTGTAACTGCCAAATTCGGAGTACTGTGAGCAGTTCTGGTTGCTGCAGAATAGGAAGGATGTGAAGGCTTTGGACAGGGTGCAGAAGACATTTATTAGGGTGTTGCCTGAATTGGAGTATACTAGCGATAAGGAGAGGTTAACCAAACTTGGATTGTTTTCACTACTGCATCGGGGGCTGAGTATCAAGCTGATAGCAGTCAATAAAGTTATGAGATGCATGGATAGGGTGGATTGTTGATGTATTTTCCCAGGATGGAAATGTCAAACATTAGAGGGCATAGGTTTGAGGTGAGAGGGGAAAAGTTTAAAGGAGATGCGTGAGAAAAAGCTTTTATGCAGACTAGATGCCTGGAACGTGTGCCAAGTTAGGTGGTAGAAGCAGTTACAATAGCAGCATTTAAGAGGCATTTAGACAGGTACATGAGTGGGCAGAGAATAGAATGGTACAGTTCATTTGCAGGCAGATGGAATTAGTTCAGAACCGCATCATAGTCAGCACAGATATCACGGGCCAAAATAATTCAATAGGGGGATGGGAACCTGAATTGTAGCCCCATTGTACAGGAGGTTGGGAGTTGTGAGGTTTCAATGTCACAAGAGTTTTCTGGCAAGCAGGAAAGTGGTTTAAAGTGTGTTTACTTCAATGCCAGCAGGAATTAGGTGTGTGAACTTGCAGTACATGGGATTGCAATGTTGTGGCCATTTTGGAGACATGGATAGAGCAGGGACAGGAATGGTTGTTGCAGGTTCTGGAGTTTAGATGTTTCAGTAAGAACAGGGAAAATGGTAAGAGGGAAAGATGTGGCATTGTTAATCAAGGACAGTATTATGGTGGCAGAAAGATGAGGACTCGTCTACTGAGGCTGGGATGAGAAACAGGAAAGGAGAGGTCACCCTGTTGGGGGTTTTCTTTTGGCCTCCAAACATTTTCAGAGATGGAGAGGAAAGGATTGCAAAGATAATTCTGGATAGCAGCTAGAGTAACAGGGTAGTTGTTTCGGGGGCTTCAACTTTCCAAATATTGACTGGAAGTGCTAATAGTTTGAGTACATTAGATGGGTCAGTTTTTGTTTTGCAAGGGTTTCCTGACACAAGCCAACAAAGGGCGAGGCCACATTGGACATGGTACTGGGTAATGTGCCCAGCCAGGTGTTAGATTTGGAGGTAGGTGAGCACTTTGGTGATAGTGATCACAATTCGGTTACATTTACATTAACAATGGAAAGGGAAAGGTATACACAGCAGGACAAGAGACATAGCTGGGGGAAAGGCAATTATGATGGAATTAGGCAAGATTTAGGATGTATAAGATGGGGAAGGAAACTGCAGGGGATGTGCACAATTGAAATGTGGAGCGTATTCAAGGAACAGCTACTGCGTGTCCTTGATAAGATTAGATTAGATTACTTAGTGTGGAAACAGGCCCTTCGGCCCAACTAGTCCACACCGATCCTCCGAAGAGCAATCTACCCAGACCCATTCCCCTATATTTACCCATTCGCCTAACACTACAGGCAATTTAGCATGGCCAATTCACCTAATCTGCACCTTTTTGACCTGTTGGAGGAAACTGGAGCACCCGGAGGAAACCCTCGCAGACATGGGGAGAATGTGCAAACTCCACACAGACAGTTGCCTGAGGCGGGAATTGAACCTTGGTCTCTGGCGTTGTGAGGCAGCAGTGCTGAATACTGTGCCACCGTGCCATATTTATCTGTCAAGCAGGGGTGAAGTGGTCAAGCCAGGGACCCATGGTTTACTAACTTGTCAAGAGGCAGAAGAAGTGAAGGCTCAGTTAAGGCTCTTGAGAGTTACAAGTTAGCCAGAAAGTGCCTAATGAGAGAGCAAAGAAGAGCCAGGAGGGGGCAGGAGAAGTCATTGGCAGATAGGAAAACCTCAAAGCTTTCTATAGGTATGCCAGGAATAAAAGAATGACTAGAGAAACATTACAGCCAGTCAAGGAAAGTAGTGGGAAGTTGTGCATAGAGTCTGGGAAATAGGAGGGGGGCTAAATGAATATATTTTGTCAGTACTCACCCTGGAAAAAGACAATGCTATTGAGGACAATACTGAGATACCGGCTATTAGACTAGACAGGATTGAGGTTTGCAAGAAGAAGGTTTTACCAATTCTGGAAAGTGTGAAAATAGATAAGTCCTCTGGGCCAGTTGGGATTTAGGAAAAAATGAGGACTGCAGATGCTGGAGATCAGAGCTGAAAATGTGTTGCTGGAAAAACGCAGCAGGTCAGGCAGCATCCAAGAAGCAGGAGAATCGATGTTTCGGGCATGAGCCCGAAGAAGGGCTCATGCCCGAAACATCGATTCTCCTGCTCCTTGAATGCTGCCTGACCTGCTGCGCTTTTCCAGCAACACGTTTCCAGTTGGGATTTAACCTAGTATTCTCTGGGAACCTAGGGAGGAGATTGCAGAAATTTTGGCTTTGATCTTTATGTCATCATTGTCGATAGGAATAGTGCCAGAAAACTGCAGGATAGCAAATGTCGTTCCCTTTTTCAAGAAGGGAAGTAGAGACAACCCTGGAAATTATCGACTTCTGAGCCTTACTTCAGTTGTACATAAAATGTTGGAAAGGATTAAAGGGGATAGGATTTAAAACCATCTGGAAAGGAATAAGTTGATTAGGGATAGTCAACACAGTTTTGTGAATGGCAGATCATGCCTCACAAACCTTATTGAATTCTTTGAGATGGTGACCAAACAGGTGGATGAGGATAAAGCGGGTGATTTGGTGTATATGGATTTCAGTAAAGCATTTGAAAAGGTTCCTCACAGTAGGCCAGTACAGAAAATACAGAGGCATGGGATTGAGGGTGATTTAACGGTTTGGATCAGAAATTGGCTAGCTGAAAGAAGATGATGGTTGATGGGAAATATTCATCCCAGAGTTCCGTTACTAGTGGGGTACAGAAGGGATCTTTTTTGGGTCTATTGCTGTTTGTCATTTTTATAAATGACCTCGATGAGGGCGTAACAGGATAGGTTAGTAAATTTGCAGATGGCACTAAGGTTGGTGGAGCTGTGGACAGTGTGGAAGAATGTTTCAAGTTACAGAGACACATAGATAAGTTGTGGAGCTGGGCTGAAAGATGGCAAATGGAGTTTAAAGTAGAAACGTGTGAGTTAATTCACTTTGGAAGGAGTAACAGGAATGCAGAATACTGGGCTAATGGTAAGATTCTTGGTAGTGTGGATGAGCTGAGAGATCTCGGTACCCATGTACATAGATCTCTGAAAGTTGCCACCCAGGTTAATAGGGTTGTTAAGAAAGCATACAGTGTGTTAGTTTTTATTGGTAGAGGGATTGAGTTTCAGAGCCATGAGGTCATATTGCAGCTATACAAAACTTTGGTGCAGTGTACTTGGAGTATTGTGTACAGTTCTGGTTGCTACAATATAGGAAGGATGTGAAAGCTTTGGAAAGGGTGAAGAGGAGATTTACAAGGATGTGCCTGGTTTGGAGGGAAGATCTTATGAGGAAAGGCTAAGGGATTTGGGACTCTTTTCATTAGAGAGAAGAAGGTTGAGAGGTGACTTAATAGAGACATACAAGATGGTCAAACAATTAGATAGGGTGAATAGTGAGAGCCTTTTTCCTCAGATGATGATGGCTAGCACGTGGGGGCATTGCTTTAAATTGAGGATGACAGATACAGGACAGATATCAAAGATAGGTTCTTTACTCAGAGAGTAGTAAAGACATGGAACACCCCACATGCAACAGTAGTAGACTCACCCACTTTAAGGGCATTTAATGGTCATTGGATTAATATCTGGATGATAATGGAATAGTCTAGGTTAGATTGGCTTCAGATTGCTTTCACAGATCAGCGCAACATTGATGGCTGAAGGGCCTGTACTGCACTGTAATGTTATATGTTCTAAAGGGCCCATCCCTGTGCTGTTCTTTTCAATGCTCTAAGATGCTGAAGTAACTCTTGCCCGGATGCCATCATAGCCTTAAGAAGGGAAAGCCCCCTTCCTTCTTTCTCCAGCCAGTTTAGCACTGACAGAACAAGTCTTGGAACTGCATGTCCTCCAGCAAAAGATTATTAAAGTGCTCGCATGCAGACCCAGCTGGGCTCAGGTTACGGTGAGCCCCATCAAGTGGTGATCGATGCGTGGTGCATACCACATGGAGGATGCTGAAACACAGGAGATATACTTTCCCTGTATCATTCACAATGCTCTGACCATAAAAGTGAAGCCAGGATGGAAATTTCACTTTTGTTCACATTGTTGAATGAATGATCAAGTCCCTTAAATTCCTTCACTTCCATGCTAGACCAGCCATGAGGTTCTCCTTGACTTAAATTTCTGCTGGGGATAATACACTGGGCTTCATCGACAGAGGCAAGATGAGCGGACACCTTTCATTTGCCTTGCTCTGACCAGAGGAGCATACATGTTCACAAAGTGAAGTATCACACTACCCCTAGTCATATGGTCAGGTGAAGCAAACACCATGGCACAGGCTCCTCGATCTCCAAAATCTCTGACTGAAAATGTGGAGCTAACAAATGGCCTCCTTGCCAGACTGGAGGTGACTGATATAACCCCTTCCCTGCCATTCTAAGATCCAGATGGCTTCACCTGACAGAGTGGTGTTTTTGGCTTCTGTCAGAAACACACCATATATTTCCTACCCTGGAGGATTGAGAAATTCTGAAACCTGTGTTGGTGCTCCCTGCTGCTGTTGATGCTGAGACCAGCTATGATTGTCTTCATGTCAGCAGTATTGCATAACTGTCACTGTCGCACTTAGTGTGTGGAATGAAGAAGAACACATAGGGCCCTTACTTCCTTAAGGAGACCAGCAAGGAATGTCTTGAATCATTTCAAAGCCAGATAGACTTTTTTGTGGCAATCAAGATTTTCTTCGAGAAACTCCTTCAGGGTTCCCCAGGCAGTGAGGGAGAGTTCAGTGGGGGGAGGTGTTGGATATATTGTCACTGGATATCCGAGTCCACTTCATTCCTGTTATTGTCTCTGAGCCCTCGATAGGGCCACAACCACCACTGAGGCGGAAGCAGTAATGGCTTCCCCACCATTGGTGCAACTAATCCCTGCTCGAGGCAGCATTGGTGATGGAGTCACCTTAATATTTCAAGACATACCAGCCTCTCAGTAATTGAGAAAAAGACAAACAAAATGAACCTCGCTGCCCCTAGGCAGCTGCACAAGCCCCAGGAAGTAATAGGCCACAGTTAGGAGCAACAGAGTCCACAGCAAAAGGCCAAAGCACCTCTAGACAGAAACTGTAACTGTTCAAGTAGCCCTAACCTACACCAGCAATAGTCCAAGTAACCTCCAGGCAGCAACCAAAGCAACAGTATAAGGGCTGGAACGTGCACAATTCCTACTTTGGTCCAAGAAATGACATCAATCTTCAGTCCAGATCCATGCCCTCAGAGAGCAGTACAGGTCTAAGTTTTCAAGTTTCAGCTCTCTGACATCAATCTCCAGGCTATCTCTCTCTGTCTACTCTGGACTCCACCCCCAGACTTTACTGCAGTCAATAGGCTGCAATCCCATTTCTATGGTCCCAACCGCGAATATTTTCCTAATCAATCTGTTCAACAATGTTATCATATGCATTTGGAGCATGTGGGATGTGAAGCCAGATCCCATGGCTCAGAGGTAGGGATAGTGCATCAGAACAGCTCTCAAGGAAAATCCAGGATTCTTTGTCTTTTCTTTTGCACAATTGCAAATGTAAAGTGGTGATGATCATTACCTTGTTCTGATCTTTTTCTTTTGTGCGACAGATCCACCAACATTTTCTTGTTTTCCATGTGTTCCCTTTAGGTTTCACCCATCCTTCAGCATTAATCATTTTTCACTGTTGTTCTGCTATAAAAGTGGTGAAGAAGCCCTCTGACATGCAATCACAGATTATAGCATTCTGTTTTATCATATTAGCATAAATAACCAGCATGGTCCTCCTTCAGTCTCTGTGAGGATTTCACCAATACTAATTTGGTATAAATTGGAGGTATTATTTTACCATGTGGCAGCAGGAGCTTTGACACTGAAACAGTTGATCATGTCTCATTTACAATCACTATGTGCTTGCACCCACTGGTGCCGGCAAGAGTGGGGAAGACTTTGAGGACAAATTTAGATTCTGGACTGCAAGGGCCAAATGACACCTCCTCTACAAAAAGCAGATTTCAACACAAATTGGTGATTGGTGGCTTCAGCCATTCAGAAAGCATTTGGCATGCCTCGCAAGATGCTCATCTTAGTCATCGGAACAACACTGCAGTACAGGTTTTATGATCATTTATTCCAGCTATGCAAGGAGAAATCTGCCTTAGTTATAAAACTGAAACAAAGCTCTGGAGTACACAGAGAAGTTGAAAGACATTGTACTACATACATTGCATTATCTAAATTCCAAATTACAAACAAAGAACACAATGGCCATTCTGTGTCATAGGTTAATATTGTTAACATCTCCTTAATCAAGACAGTGAGTAGTCAGTGAATCTTTCTCCTACTTTATCAAAGTTTGTTCCCCCCTTCCCTACTGTGCTTTGATTTCCCAAAACCTTCTCAGAATTAGTTTTTCTTTTAATTGCCTCCTGTTTGCACAGGAGCTTACAATGATATTGCTAATATTATCCTTTAGGATGCATAATAGGCAGTGAATGCACAATTGAAATCTGCTCTTTGTTTTCAGAGCGAAAGCACTGTTCAACTCCCACAGTCCAAACTCCCCTAACAAATATGTTACCTCACACTTCAATGACAGGTAGGATTTAAACCTAAACGTTCTGGTACAAAGGTAGGGACAATATCACTGCACACAAAGTCTTTGACCTTTTCTATGTGTTTAAGAGGAACATGTTAATCAATCTGTCACGCACGTCAGCACACACATCTGACACAGCTGGGACTTGAACCCAGGTCTTCTGACTAAGAGACAGTGACATTATCACTGGCCACAAAACATTCCTCCAGAACCCATGCACAGTCATTTTCCAGTACATTGCTTTCCTATTATCCAGAAGTACCAATTCTTTTCTGCCAATTTGCCAGTAGTATTCTGTTGCCAGTGCTTTGGACACTTTGACAAATTTATATATTAAAAATACTTTACCTAGTTCATTATTCTTGTCGGTGAGGCGGACAAAAGGACAAAAATTTGATTTGCAGTTTAACTCAGTTTTATTAACAAAATATTCCTTATAAAAATACCACGTGATCGTTTTCCAAACTTCACAATATTTTCTCTCTCTACCTATCTGCCTGAGAAAGAATATTACCCACACTGATCTACAGGCTTGAACTGAGATGTTAGAATCTCTTTCCTCTCCAATGTAGGACTGGTTCTCTTCCACCAAACTAAATCTCACAGGTTTAGGGGGCAGTTCTCCTGGCTGTTCTTGGTTATTCCGCCATAAGTCGTGCTGCGAGCCCTTCCTGAGGGCATGGCTTCCAGGCATGTGTTTTTATCCCCCTCACACTGGACATAAAGCAACGCTGATGCACACCTCTCCCAAAATGAAGGGATGCCATCAGGGACCCACTAACATTAATCAGACACACTTGGTTGCATAGAGAAATCAGATACAGGAGACAACTGTGTCCCAAATGCGAATGTTTGCACAGTCATAGAGTCATAGAGATGTACAGCATGGAAACAGACCTTTCGGTCCAACCCGTCCATGCCGACCAGATATACCAACCCAATCTAATCCCACCTGTCAGCAGCCGGTCCGTATCCCTCCAAACCCTTTCTATTCATATACCCATCCAAATGCCTTTTAAATGTTGCAATTGTACCAGCCTCCACCATGTCCTGTGGCAGCTTATTCCATACACATACCACCCTCTGCATGAAAAAGTTGCCTCTTAGGTCTCTTTTATATGTTTCCCCTCTCACCCTAAACCTATGCCCTCTAGTTCTGTACTCCCCGACCCCAGGGAAAAGACTTTGTCTATTTACCTATCCATACCCTGCATAATTTTGTAAACCTCTATAAGGTCACCCCTCAGCCTCCGACTCTCTAGGGAAAACAGCCCCAGCCTGTTCAGCCTCTCCCTATACTACCTGCGACTCCACTTTCAAGGAGCTATGAACTTGCACTTCAAGGTCTTTTTGTTCAGCAACACTCCCTAGGACCTTACCATTAAATGTATAAGCCCTGTTAAGATTTGCTTTCCCAAATTGCAGCACCTCGCATTTATCTGAATTCAACTCCATCTGCCAGTTCTCAGCCCATTGGCCTATCTGATCAAGATCCTGTTGTAATCTGAGGTAAATCTCTTCACTGTCCACTACACCTCCAATTTTGGTGTCATTTGCAAACTTACTAACTGTACCTCTTATGTTTGCATCCAAATCATTTATGTAAATGACAAAAAGTAGAGGACCCAGCATTGATCCTTGTGGCACTCCACTGGTCACAGGCCTCCAGTCTGAAAAACAACCCTCTACCACCACCCTCTGTCTTTTACTTTTGAGCCAGTTCTCTATCCAAATGTCTAGTTCTCATTGTATTCCATGAGATCTAAACTTGCTGACTAGTCTATCATGGGGAATCTTGTCAAATGCCTTACTGAAGTCTGTAGAGATCACGTCTACCGTTCTGCCCTCATCAATCCTTTTGTTAATTCTTCAAAAAACTCAATCAACTTTGTGAGACATGATTTCCCACACACAAAGCCATGTTGACTATCCCTAATCAGTCCTTGCCTTTCCAAATACATGTACATCCTGTCCCTCAGGATTCCCTCCAACAACTTGCCCACCACCGATGTCAGGCTCACTGGTCTATAGTTCCTTGGCTTGTCCTTACCACCCTTCTTAAACAGTGGCACCACATTAGCCAAAGTCCAGTTTTCCGGCACCTCACCTGTGACTATCGATGATACAAGTATCTCAGCAAGAGGCCCAGCAATTACTTCCCGAGCTTCCCACTGAGTTCTGGGGTACACCTGATCAGGTCCTGGGGATTTATCCACCTTTACCCATTTCAAGACATCCAGCACTTCCTTCTCTGTAATATGGACATCTTTCAAGATGTCACCATCTATTTCCCTACATTCTGTATCTTCCATTTCCTTTTCCACAGTAAATACTGAATCAAAATTCCCCCCCCCCCAGTCTCCCCCATTTTCTGCAGCTCCACACAAAGATAGATACTTGCGATTCACATCATTGACCGCCTTCTCCTCATAAATTATAGAAATCTGCTCAATAGACCAGTCCTCTGGGAAAAGTGTCTGAGGTCCCAGCTCTGATGGGTATTGTCATAGATCCATGCTGAGGAGGGAGGATGGATGCCACAATTTTAGAACATTGAACATTGAACACAGAATGTTACAGCACAGTCTCGGCCCTTCATCCTCAATATTGTGCCGACCTGTGGAATTAATCTGAAGCCCATCTAACCTACACTATTCTATTCTCATCCAAAAACCTATCCAATGACCATTTAAGTGCCCTTAAAGTTGACGGGTCTATCATTGTTGCAGGCAGTGAGTTCCACGCCACTACTACTCTCTGAGTAAAGAAACTACCTCTGACTTCCATCTATCAAATCTCAATTTAAAGCTATGTCCCCTCATGCTAGCTATCACCATCTGAGGAAAAAGGATCTCACTGTCTAGCCTATGTAACCCTCTGATAATCTTACGTCTCAATTAAGTCACCTCTCAACCTTCTTCTCTCTAATGAAAACAGCCTCAAGTCCCTTAGCCTTTCCTCATAAGACCTTCCCTCTATTCCAGGTAAAATCTTAGTAAATGTCTTCTAAACCCTCTCCTTTCCAAAGCTTCCACATCCTTCCTACAATGCAATAACCAGAACTCTACGCAATACTCCAATGCGGCCGCACCAGAGTTTGTACAGCTGCAATATGACCTCATGGCTCCGAAACTCGATCCCTCTCCCAATAAAAGCTAACACACTGTATACCTTCTTAACAACCCTCTCAACCTGGCTGGCAAATTTCAGGGATCTATGTACCTGGACACTGTGATCTCTCTGCGCATTTACACTACCAAGAATCTTACCATTAGCCCAGTACTCTGCAGTCCTGTTACTCCTTCCAAAGTGAATCACCTCACACTTTTCTGCATTAAATTTGCCACCTCTCAGCCCAGCTCTGTAGCTTATCTATGTCTCTCTGTAACCTACAACATTTTTCATCACTATCCATAACTCTACCGACTTTATTGTCATCCACAAATTTACTAACCCATCCTTCTATGCCCTCATCCTGAACAAAGGTTCCCCTATTTGGGCAGCAGGACAGTGACAGACATGCACCAAGAAAGAGGCAGCTGTCCGGCTGCAAAACATTCCTCCAGAACACATGCACAGTCATTCCCCAGGACATCTCAGAATGCTGGGAAGAACTCGACAGTCAGCCCTTTCGGACTCAGGGATTTATCCATCAAGAGTCAGATGACAGCACCAGTCAGTTCCTCTAAAGTGACCAGGGCAACCGGTGACAGGAACTCCCATAGAACACTGCAAGCATCCTCACTGGAAAAATCTGGAGAGAACAGAGCCATGCAATTGGCTATGATCTGGTTTGAGGGACCCCTTGTTGGCCAGGAGTGTGAGAAGCCAAAGAACCAGATCCACAAGCTCCCATATGCACCTCAGGACCCGATGTGTTGCAGAGGTCCTTCAGTGTACCCTTGCTATCTTCATACACCCTCTGCAGGGAAGGGTCCTCATCAGGATGAGATGTGACTCAGGTTAAGCATCTCTTCCTCCAACTCCCCAATCCTAGATTTCCATCTCTTTATCAACGCCCTTGTGCAATTCTGACAGAAGACATGGACATGAGTCTTGCCCATCATAGCCTCAAGGAAGGGAAGATACCTATTTCCTTCTCCAGTTGGCCAAGAGCCAGTGGAAAGAGCCCCGGAACTGCTCATCCTTCACTAGCAGTGTGAGTATGGAGACCACAGCAGAGTACAGAATGGGTTGAGCTCCGCCCTCACTAGGGGCTGATCCATGCATGGCACCTGTCACATGCGGATAGCCAAAACACAGGAGGCAAATGCCGATGTAACAATCGGGCAGTTGATTCCTGATGCTCCGACACCAGACTTCATAAAAGTGAGGTCGATGGAGTCAGGGTGGAAATTTTGCTTGATATCCACTTTGTTGAATGACTTGACTTCTTCAACTTCTTCCTCGAAGCTAAACCAACCTGCGTACTGCCTTGGTCCTACTCCTCAAGGGTGCAGTTAATGTCCCAGTTATAGACCAGACCAAAACCCCTCTAAATATAATAAGGAGATAGCCTCCACCCTAACTTTTCCCATTTCAAAGGTAAGTGTAAGGCATGGAGTTCCAGTTGCAACTCAGTTGGTCAAACTACTCTGCTCTAAGCAAAACACATTTTAATTTTACACTATTGTTAAAATATAGACAAAATAAAAATAGAAGAAAAAAATGAGCTTAACTGTAACTATCAAAATGTTTAACAAAATAATGTGTATTTTAATGACTATTAATTAACTGTTCCAATAAAGTCCCATAAACAAACCCTTAGCAAAGGCAAATTCAGTAATCTGGATTGTCTCACATTCAATTCTAGCAGTAGGAAGAGAACCCCAGCTTTTAGTTACAAGAGAGAGAAGAATAAAAGTTTCCACATCCAATTTCAAAACCCAGGCAACTGCAGAAAGCAAAAACTAAACGTCCTTGCTCTGTGGGAGCTTGATTCACCCATTCAGACTGATTCTATTGCTTCAACTTACAAAAGAAACCCTAAGCTTCAAAAGCTTTTTACTTTATTGGCTTTAAAATAGATCAGTCAGCACCTGTCTCAACTTTCTTCATAAAAGTAACAGGACAAGTAATAACGCTTAAAGCCATAGCATTGTCACACCTCCCTCTTTAAAAAAAGAACTATTAATATATAACAATGGCTTAATTTTAAAATATTTTTAGCCTCATGCTATTAGTACATTACAGTGCATATACATGATATTGACTGTAAGCATGCAAACATTCATCATGACAGTTCATTTAAGTCCATTTTATCCTGCCACTAAATGCCTACATTTTCCTTCATCAAAGTTGTGACAATGCATCAGCAATTTGTTCACTCATCCTGCCACATATATAATTGTAAAATTGAATGATTGCAATAATAAATCCAGAATTGGCAGAAGCATTAGAATTGTAGCATCAAACTTTATTGTTGAGGGTTTATAGCCAACACTACCCAGAGGACTGGGATTGAGGAATTCAATTTGTACTTTTTGAAATCAGGGGTGAATTAACTAAATTCAGTCCATTTGAATTTGTTTTTGGGAATGATGCAAGAAGACCACCGAAATTAATTAAAGAGGAATTGTTAAGTCAGAATTCCAAGACTACATATTTAGACTATGTGTCAAATGTTATGAAAAGATTGAATAGGCAGGTGAGTTGGCTAGACAGCATTTGAAGGTAGCAAATCATGTGTTGAAACAGGAAGCAGAGAGAAATCAAAAATTTGTAATTTTGCTAGTGGAGATGAAGTGTTATTATTTCTCTCAGTGATAGCTGAACCTTTAAAAGCATAGTTTAGTGAACCTTATCAAGTCAGAAGAAACTGGAGTTTTTTAGATTAGATTAATTACAGTGTGGAAACAGGCCCTTCGGCCTAACAAGTCCACACCAACCCGCCAAAGCATAACCCACCCAGACCCATTCCCCTACATTTATCCCTTCACCTAACACTACGGGCAATTTAACGTGGCCAATTCACCTAATCTGCACATTTTTGGACTGTGGGAGGAAACCGGAGCACCTGGAGGAAACCCACGCAGACACGGGGAGAATGTGCAAACTCCACACAGTCAGTCGCCTGAGGCAGAAATTGAACCCGGATCTCTGGCACTGTGAGGCAGCAGTGCTAACCACTGTGCCACCATGCTGTGAGGTGAACTATTTGATAAGAATGCCAGATAGAAAGGAATCTCATAACATAGAACATAGAATGTAGAACATTACAGCGCAGTACAGGCCCTTCGGCCCTCGATGTTGCACCGACCTGTCACACCAATCTGAAGCCCATCTAACTTACACTATTCCATGTATGTCCATATGCTTGTCCGGTGACGACTTAAATGTACTGAAAGTTGCCGAATCTACTACCATTGCAGGCAAAGCATTCTTTACCCTTACTACTCTCTGAGTAAAGAAACTACCTCTGACATCTGTCCTATATCTATCACCCCTCAATTTAAAGCTATGCCCCCTCATGCTCGCCGTCACCATTCTTGGAAAAAGGCTCTCCCTGTCCACCCTATCTAACCCTCTGATTAACTTATATGTCTCTATTAAATCACCTCTCAACCTTCTTCTCTCTAACGAAAACAACCTCAAGTCCCTCAGCCTTTCCTCGTAAGACCTTCCCTCCATACTAGGCAATATCCTAGTAAATCTCCTCTGCACCCTTTCCAAAGCTTCCACATTCTTCTTATAATGCGGTGACCAGAACTGTCCGCAATAACGTGTGTCAAGTAAGTATGCTCAAACCATATTTTGATAGGGAAGGAAAGCAAAAGGAGAATGTGTTACTGGTTACAACACAGACTGAAAAACCAGTGGACAGAGGAAGGGGCCTTGCCTTCCTCCAGGGTCCACCAAGAAACATGGTCATTCCAGACCATCTCAGCAGAACCCCAAACTACCTGGAAGGACCAGAAGACCAGTTTGAAATTATTTCAGTGATTCAAATCTATCTGGGGTCTGTTGTGATGACACAGATTTCCTCAGAGGGAAATGGTGGGGGAGTTCAGGGAGGGGAAGGGGGTTGCTAGGGAATCCATAACCTTGCTGGAGCTGACTCTACTTCATCCCTATCACTGTTTTGGGGGCTTAGGGAGGAAGGGGTGGAGGTGGAACCTCAGTGCAACCAGCTGGATTGTCTCTCCCAGTGTCACCATATCCAGGATCATCAGCCTGGCATTCTTCTATGGACTTCATTGGGGCATGATCTATTTCACTGGATGGCAGAAATTCGAGGTCTCACACTTTTTCCGACATCGGTTCACTCAACCCGTGGAGTAAAAAGACCTCTCCAGACTGAGGCACCCGGTGCAATGTTTGGAGAGAATGAAGAAATCACCTTCCTCTTCACCACCAAACAATAACTTGGTCGTGATCACAGTACCAGCATTGTGGCCCTGGCAGTGGTCCGGTTTGTTCCTGGGCATAGGCAGTAGTTGAGCAGCAGGACCCACTGAATCCCCTGAGGCAGCACCTGACTTGACAGGGCGTGACACCAGACCTGATCTTTCTGAGGAGAAAGTGAGGTCTGCAGATGCTGATCTTTCTGACCGTGTTGGACAGGGAAGAGATATCAACAGCTACCTCTAGAGTAAGGTGCAGTACCCAAACTGTTGGTGATGAAATCTCATCTTACAGGGAATGGCATTTATTCCTGATAGTAACAATATCTTCGTGTCTTTCCTGATTCCCAATTTTTCTTTGTTCCTTGCACCTCCTCCCAAGCCTCTAAAGAAACACAAAGGGGAAGGCAGGGGAAATGAAAATTTCAGGGAAGACTGCTACTGTTATCTCTGGCCATAAATTGAGGCTCCACACTCTGATGATGAAAGGAGAGGTGGTGGGGGCAGTCACATGTTCTCCGCACTGAGATGTTGAAGGCCTGGGACTGGAATTGGGATCACTGGGCAGAGGTGCTGAAAATGGGGACTAGGTTTGATCTCCACATTGAGCTTTTGAAGGCTGGGACTGGGCTTGACTATGCAGGCGTGGCCACGGGGATGTTTTCACACTAAAGGGACCTGATTGGGCCATGGACTGTAGTCTTAAAGTGACAGGCTCCAGGGAACAAGGGGGTTGCATCTTTGTGCTTTGTCTTGTGCCATGTTTTCCTTACATCTGCAGGCTTAGTCCCCACCCCACCAGAGGACATTACTATGGCAAGCATTGGATTAGCCCTGTTTGTGGGGCTCCAAATGTTGCCTTAGGGGACATAGGGGCAGGTCCAACAGTGCCATTAGCAGCTGCCAGTGTGGCACTGGCAATCGTAGATATCAGACAATTCTTTCTAACGAGTCCCACCTCCTTGCATAGATGATGACAAACAGTGATATCCATCCATAACACCAATTGACAGCCTCCTTACGGAATGAAGTCCCCACCTTAGTCACCTCCTCATAGGCCAAACTGACAAAGACTTACACTTGAAGGAGTAAATATGTCAGATATTGCTGTCCTTTAGCTCAAGTGGGCTGGACACTATCTTGAACCTCACTTCCCCCAATGGGGGAAAAGAAGCTCATTGGCAATGATGGCACATTTGACATCTGTGCTCAGATCTCCAAAGGATCCACCAGCAGTTAGGCCTTGCCTGCATTGAACTCCTTCTCTAAGGCTAAGTTATCTACCCACTGAGACCAAAGGAAAAAGACAGCATTACCATATACTTTAGACCCTGCGACAATGGATAATGGACCAATGGCACCAGCCACCACCTCACGAAGGGCTCACAGACATATCTGGGCAGGCAGTACTTCTATCATCAGGCTCTTTGATAAGAGCCTGATGATTGACAGGGCCACAGCTGCAGCTGGGACTGAACCTGTATAGACTACCCGAGTATGGCTTTCACTGGTCCTGCCACAGGCGTATTGGTGTTGTAATCACCATTGTACTTTGGGTCACAACTTGCCTCTCAGTGATTGAGAAAAACAAACAAAACAAAACAAACCCTGACAGCCCTTAGACAGCTCTGCAGGCCCTAGGAAAGAATAGGCCACAGCAGCAAAGTTCACAGCAATTGTTCAAAAGGCTCTAGGCAGCAACAGTCCATGGGGCCTCCAAGCATCAACAGTACAAGGGCTCCAAGCAGTAACCAAAACAGCATCAGTCCAGGAGTCTGCAATGGACTATGGCAGACACCCTCAAATATTTGAAGAAGGTAGCCTGGACCTTAACATTTTTTTTATTTTAAAGGCAGATGTGAGGTGAATATTCCAGGAGTGATGCAGCTGGTCAAACCACTCGGCTTTAAGCAAAACAGAAATTATTTAAACACTACAGTTGAAACATGAACAAAAGAAAGCAGAATTTAGAATAGTTTAACTAACCAACTCAATACAGCTATTTAACTAAGCAGCAGTTCCAATTCCTGCAACATCATATAAAACACCCCTTGACGAAAGGTAAATTCAAACACAGGTTCTTGCTGGCAGGAGGAAACAACTTCCAAAGAAAGTTCAGAAAGAAAGCCAGCCAGGAACCATTTCCTGAAACTTCGAAACTTTCTCTACTGCAGCAGTTTTTCACTGTTACAACTAAAAGAAATTAGAAAGGGCCTGAAAGGGGAGAGCTGGCCACTCCCCTGCCATTGTTAAACCAGGCTCTTGCCCAGACATTTTGTCATTTTTGCCTTCACAACCTCTCTTAAAAAAAACAGACAAAATAACCTTCTTAAAGTGGCAGCATTGTCTCAGAGCCTCCAAGAAGCACACAGTAACTCCCACTCTGGCCAGTCCATAGCACCAACCTTAGCTTCAAGCTCTATTCTGAGCTTAAGGTTCCACTCTCCAAACTCCTCCACTTCCTCCTCTCCAAGGCAGCAGCAACCAACTTCCTCATCCTATCTAGCAGGAGAAAGTGAGGTCTGCAGATGCTGGAGATCAAAGTTGAAACTTTATTGCTGGAACAGCACAGCAGGTCAGGCAGCATCCAGGGAACAGGAGATTCGACGTTTCGGGCACAGGCCCTATCTAGCAGGACACAATCCAAACTCCCAATGCCTTCTGGGTCCAGAGATACTAATGCAACACAATATGTGCTTAAGATAGATACTTTTAATCAACCTGTCCAGACATGTTGTTACACACCTCTTGAGCAGGTAGAACTTGATCCTGAGTTTTCTGGCACAGAGGCAGGGACAATACGACTGCATGACAAGATCTTATATGAACTTAAGAATTTTCTTAGTGGAGGAATTACAGAAGAGTTACAGAACCAAGATGTAGTTCGATCAACCATGATATATCAAGAAAGTACTGGGGACTTTTAAACATTTTTTATCTAAGATGTCAGTCCTTTTATTTTCTCGCAACTAGAGTGCTCTTAGACACAACTGAAAGTGCTTTTTGTTCTATCACCAAATGACCTGTGGTGTTTTTATTTTAATCTATTAACCACCAGCAGTAAATACTTGTGTTTCCAATTGTTTAATTTATGTACAAAGCCCATTAAAGGCAATGCAAATTATTGAAGGTGAAGGAGAAGTAAGGAAAGGGAGAGAGGGCTAAACCAAAATGTAGTTGGAAAGAGAGATTAAGGATTTCATCAACTGCAGTGAAGAACCCAGTACTTTGGTTTTATGCCCATAAGTGTTCGTCTACAAAACAAAATGGTTTTATTTTCCCATTACCAAATCACCATGATATTTTTCCCTTCATTTGTTTTGAAGTACTAACTGCTGTGAGTAAATCATGCATATTTTCCAACTGAATATTCACATGTAAAGCCCATTATGGGCAATACAAACTATCAAAAGATGAGGCAGAGGTAGTGAGAATAGGAAGATGCTAATTCAAAATGGAGATGGAGGGGATAATAAAACAGCCTCCCTCTGGGGTGCCCACCTCTCTCTGAAGCATTGAGAGTATTGGTTGACACCATGTGTTCCATCTCCAGGGATGCTCAAGCATGAACAAAGCCCCAGAAGGAGGTCAAAGAGTCAGTAGAAATTAGCCCAACCCAGCCCGCTGCCTGGATCTGTTAATAGCCAATTTGGTCAGATCTAGGAGCAGACTCATAGGACTCGATGGGCCAAATGGTCTACTGTAGGGATTCCATGATTCTACGTACCACAGCATGGAGGAAACTAGCTCATTTATAAGCAACGCTTGCATCCTATAACGTAGCACTTGGAGGAGTAATAAAGTACTGTAGTTTTGAACTCGGTACCTTTTAAATGTTAAGCAGACATAATAACCACTACACTGCAGAAACTCAGTGCACATTACAACTCACTTCAGTGACAGTTAGGACTTTAACCCAGACTTCTTGGTTCAAAGATGGAGCAATACCATGCACCACAAGATCCTTGGCCTCTTTTAATATGTGCTTAAGATGGAATATTTTTATCTGACCTATTCTGACATGTTATTACACAACTCTTGAACCCAAATCTAATGGTTCAGAGGCAAGGACATTACCACTTTGCCAGAATAACTCTTTATGAGGTTAAGCCTTTGATTGGGCAAAGGCACTAAGGGTACAGAACAAAGAAGAAGCTAGATCAATGATGACTTTTGGCTCCAAGGTAGGAAACAGAGGGTGGTGGTAGAGGGTTGTTTTTCAGACTGGAGGCCTGTGACCAGTGGAGTGCCATAAGGATCGGTGCTGGGACCTCTACTTTTTGTTATTTACATAAATGATTTGAATGCGAGCATAAGAGGTACAGTTAGTAAGTTTGCAGATGACACCAAAATTGGAGGTGTAGAGGACATCGAAGAGGGTTACCTCAGATTACAACAGGATCGTGACCAGATGGGCCAATGGGCTGAGAAGTGGCAGATGGAGTTGAATTCAGATAAATGCGAGGTGCTGCATTTTTGGAAAGCAAATCTTAGCAGGACTTATACACTTATTGGTAAGGTCCTAGGGAATGCTGCTGAACAAAGAGACCTTGGACTGCAGGTTCATAGTTCCTTGAAAGTGGAGTCACAGGTAGATAGGATAGTGAAGAAGGCTTTTGGTATGCTTTCATTTATTCATTCAGAGTATTGAGTACAGGAGTTGGGAGGTCATGTTGCGGGTGTACAGGACATTGGTTCGGCCACGTTGCGTGGAATATTGCGTGCAATTCTGGTCTCCTTCCTATTGGAAAGATGTTGTGAAACTTGAAAGGGTTCAGAAAAGATCTACAAGGATGTTGCCAGGGTTGGAGGATTTGAGCTTTAGGGAGAGGCTGAACAGGCTGGGGCTGTTTTCCCTGGAGCATCGGAGGCTGAGGGGTGACCTTATAGAGGTTTACAAAATTATGCAGGGCATGGATAGGGTAAATAGGCAAAGTCTTTTCCCTGGGGTCAGGGAGTCCAGAACTAGAGGACATAGGTTTAGGGTGAGAGGGGAAACATATAAAAGAGACCTAAGAGGCACCTTTTCACACAGAAAGTAGTACGTGTCTGGAATCAGCTGCCAGAGGAAGTGGTGGAGGCTGGTACAATTGCAACATTTAAAAGACATTTGGATGGTATATGAATAGAAAGGGTTTGGAGGGATATGGGCCAGGTGGTATTAGATTTGGTTGGGATATCTGGTCAGCATGGACAGGTTGGACTGAAAGGTCTGTTTCTATGCTGTACATCTCTATGACTTTATGACTATAACATTAACAACCATGTGACACATCTTTAGAGCAGGTGGGACTTGAACCCAGGCCTCCTGACTCAGAGGTACTAACACTGCCATTGCATCACAACAGCCCTCAAGAAAAAACCCAGTACTTTGATTATTTTTAATGAGGTCTTCATACTTCCTTCCTTATAACCAGCATGCTCTTACACACAAATGGTGGGTTTCCTCCCATCACCTAATCACCCGTGGTATTTTATTAAATTCCATCATGGGACCCAGGCATCAGTAGCTGTGTTGCATCTATTGCCCATCCCTAATTACCCAGTTAGGAGTCCACCACATCGCTGTGGTCTGGAGTCACACTCATGCGACACCAGATAAAGATGGCAGATTTCTTTCCCTAAAGGACATTAGTGAACTAAATGTGTTTCTCCTGGTAATCGACATTGGTTTCATGGTCATCATTAGACTGTTATTGCTACACTATTATTGAACTCAAATTCCACCATCTGTCATAGCGGAAATCGAACCCAGCTCTCTGGAACATTATATGAATCTCTGGATTAATAGTTTAGTGGTAATAGCATGAGAACATTGCCTACTCTTTTCATTTATTAACCACACCAGCAAATCTCCTGTATTTCCAATTTAATAATTTTTCTGTAATGCCCATTAAGGGTTATACAAATCATCATAAGTGAGGGAGAACTGGGGTGAGGAAGGGGACTGGCCGAACACTTTAACTCCCTCTCCCACTCCGCCGAGGCCATGCAGGTCCTGGGCCTCCTCTATCGCCACTCCCTTACCATCCGATGTCTGGAAGAAGAACACCTCATCTTCTGCCTCTGGAACCTCCAACCCCATGGCATCAATTTAGGTTTCATCAGTTTCCTCAGTTCCCCTTCCCGCATCTTATTCCAGTTCCAACCTTTCAGATCAGCACCGCCGTCATGACCTGTCCCACCTATCCATCGTTCTTCCCACCTATCCACTCCACCTTCCCCTCCGACCTATCACCTTTACCCCCACCTCCATCCACCTACTGCACTCTCAGCTACCTTCCCCCCCTCATCCCACCCTCCTCCCATTTATCTCTCCAGCCTCATTCCTGATGAAGGATTTTTGCCCGAAACGTTGATTTTATGGCTCCTCCGCTACTGCCTGACCTGCTGTGCTTTTCCAGCACCACACTCTTGACTACAATAATGTAATATCATTCCATGAATGTATGCATGTGGGAAAATTTTAAACTTGCATATGTTGTCCTGCGTCAAGTGGAATAGCTGTATGTTTGTTGACTATGCCCTCATACTATTTCCTTGCTTCTTTCAAAAAATGTGTCATGCAGCTTTGAACAAAGAACAAAGACCATTACAGCACAGGCACAGGCCCTTCTGCACTCCAAGCCTGCGCAGATCCATATCCTCTATGTAAATGTGCCATCTAGATTCTAAGGATCTGTATTTCTTTCCTCCCTGTCCATTTACATATCTGTCCAGATACATCTTAAATTATGCTTTCGTTTCATCCCCTATCACCTCTCCTGGCAACGCGCTCCAGGCACCCACCATCCTCTGTGTGAAGTATTTTCCATGTATATCTCCCCCAAACTATTCCCCCCTCACTTTGAATTCATGATCCCTAGTAATTGAGTCCTCCACTCTAGGAAAAATGTTCTTGCTATCCATCCTGTCTGCACCTCTCATGAATTTTGTAGGCCTCAATCAGGTCCCTCCCTCAACCCCTTTCTTTCCGATGAAAGTACCTTAATCTACTCAACCTCTCCTCATAGTTAGCACCCTCCATACCAGGCAACATCCTGGTGAACCAGGGTGGGCTAGAAATTGGGAGAGAAGAATAGTTTGGATCTGTCTTCCAAATATGAAAGCTGCTCATGAAGGTAAAATGTTGCCTTGCGTAGTAGCATATAGATTTAAGTAGCTATTACCTAACTAACTTGCTCCATTTTTCCAATAGCAGCAGTAGTGGGAGGAGCAACAGCGAGAACAGCATGCCAGGAAGGTAAATTTAAAATTATATAAATTTATCTCATGAATAGGCAGAGCACATGCTGAGCAGCAACGGACACTGGACTGCTGAGTAACTGAATTTGGATGGTTACCCG
This sequence comes from Chiloscyllium plagiosum, assembly GCF_004010195.1. NCBI lineage: Eukaryota > Metazoa > Chordata > Chondrichthyes > Orectolobiformes > Hemiscylliidae > Chiloscyllium > Chiloscyllium plagiosum. The sequence continues at coordinate 69,121,354 of NC_057713.1, forward strand.
AAACACTATCCACCCATCCTCCATTTCTAACAAAATAAAAGTTCTGTGTGCCAGATTAGTAAGGCAACTATTTTTGCTTTATTCTTTATTTTTCTGCAGTCTTTTGGGGAATTTAGAAAAGTGGCAATGGTGCTTAGGACAGTTGAATGTTCCTCATTCAGAATGTAGAAACATAGAAACATAGAAAAAATACAGCGCAGTACAGGCCCTTTGGCCCTCGATGTTGTGCTGATCCAAGCCCACCTAACCTACACTAGCCCACTATCCTCCATATGCCTATCCAATGCCTGTTTAAATGCCCATAAAGAGGGAGAGTCCACCACTGCTACTGGCAGGGCATTCCATGAACTCACGACTCGCTGAGTAAAGAATCTATCCCTAACATCTGACATATACCTACCACCCCTTAATTTAAAGCTATGCCCCCTCGTAATAGCTGACTCCATACGTGGAAAAACGTTTAGATTACAAACCCTATCTAAACCCCTAATCATCTTGTACACTACCTCTAACATCTGTCCTATACCTACCACGCCTTAATTTAAAGCTATGCCCCCTCGTAATAGCTGACTCCATACGTGGAAAAACATTCTCATGGTCAACCCTATCTAAACCCCTAATCATCTTGTACACCTCTATCAAGTCACCCCTAAACCTTCTTTTCTCCAATGAAAACAACCCCAAGTGCTTCAGCCTTTCCTCATACGATCTTCCTATCAGACCAGGCAACATCCTGGTAAACCTCCTCTGCACCCGTTCCAGTGCCTCCACATCCTTCCTATAGTATGGCGACCAAAACTGCACACAATACTCCAGATGCGGCCGCACCAGAGTCTTATACAACTGCAACATGACCTCAGGACTCCGGAACTCAATTCCTCTACCAATAAAAGCCAGTACGCCATATGCCTTCTTCACCGCACTATTTACCTGGGTGGCAACTTTCAGAGATCTGTGTACATGGACACCAAGATCCCTCTGCTCATCCACCCTACCAAGTATCCGACCATTAGCCCAGCACCCTATCTTTGTAGGAGGTAAGTGTCACCACTAGTGTCCCTGCTGACTTAATCGGCAGGAACTGCACCCAATTCCAGCTCCTCAAAAACCATGTTAGGGAACTGGAGCTTGAGGTGGTTGAAGTTTGGATTATTTGGGAGGCGGAGGAGGTAATTGAAAGGAGTTACAGGGAGGTAGTCATGCCTTGTGGCCGCTCCCGTCAATAACGAGTATACACGTTTGGATACTGTCGGGGGGGACAATTTACTAGGGGTAATCCATGGGGTACAGCTCTCTAGCACAGAGACTGTGTGTGTTGCTGCAAAGGGAAGGAGGCAGATGAGCAGAGCATTAGTTATTGGGGACTCCATAGATTAGATTAGATTCCCTTCAGTGTGGAAACAGGCCCTTCGGCCCAACAAGTCCACACCAACCCTGCGAAGAGTAACTCACCCAGTCCCATTTCCCTCCGACTAATGCACCTAACACTATGGGCAATTTAGCATAGTGAATTTAGCATGGCCAATTCACCTGGCCTGCACATCTTTGTGATTGTGGGAGGAAACCGGAGTATCCATGCAGTCACAGGGAGAATGTGCAAACTCCACACAGTCACCCGAGGCCAGAATCGAACCTGGGACCCTGGTGCTGTAAGGCAGCAGTGCCAACCACTGTGCCACTGTGCCGCCCAAAGCACTTTGATGATAGTGACCACAATTCAATTATGTTTACGTTAGCGATGGAAAGGGATAGCTATGTGCTGCAGGGCAAGAGTTATTGCTGGGGGGAACATAATTGAGATGTGATTAGGAAAGATAAGGATGCATAGAATGGGGAAGGAAACTGCAGGGGATGTGCACAATTGAAATGTGAAGCTTATTCAAGGAATAGCTACTGTGTGTCCTGGATAAATACGTACCTGTCAGGCAAGGAGGAATTGGTTGGGCAAGGGAGCTGTGCTTTAGTAAAAAAGTTGAATCTCTTGTCAAGAGGAGGAAGAAGGCTTATGTTAGGATGAGACATGAAGCATCAGTTAGGGCACTTGAGAGTTACAAGGGAAGACTTAAAGAGAGAGCTAAGAAAAGCCAGGAGGGGACATGAGAAGTCATTGGCAAGTAGGATCAAGGAAAACCCTAAAAGTTTCTATTAAGTATATCAGGAATAAAAGCATGACTAGATAAAGATTCCTGAAGAAGGGATTTTGCCTGAAATGTTGATTTTCCTGCTCTTCGGATACTGCCTGACCTGCTGTGCTTTTCCAGCACCACTCAAATCTTGACTCTCATTTCCAGCATCTACAGTCCTCACTTTCACCTTAATAGAGATTAGGGCCAATCAAGGATAGTAGTGGGAAGTTGTGTGTGGACTGCGAGGAGATGTGAAAGTGTTAAATGAATATTTTTTATCAGTATTCTCACTGGAAAAAAACAATTTTGTCGAGGAGAATACTGAGATACAGACTATTAGACTAGACATGATTGAGTTTCACAAGGAAGAGGTGTCAGCAATTCTGGAAAGTCTGAAAATAGATAGGTCCCCAGGCCAAATGGGATTTATCCTAAGCTTCTCTGGGAAGCCAGTGAGGAGATTGCTGAGCCTTTGGCTTTGATCTTTATGTCACCATTGTCTACAGGAATGGTGCCAGAAGACTTGAAGATAGCAGGTGTTGTTCCATTGTTCAAGAAGGGAAGTAGAGACAACCCTGGTACATATAGACCAGTCAGCCTTACTTCGGTTGCGGGTAAAGTGTTGGAAAAGATCATAAGAGATTAGATTACTTACAGTGGGAAAACAGGCCCTTCGGCCCAACAAGTCCACACCGACCCGCCGAAGCACAACCCACCCAGAACCATTCCCCTACACCTAACACGACAGGAAATTTAGCATGGCCAATTCACCTAACCTGCACATTTGTGGACTGTGGGAGGAAACCGGAGCACCCAGAGGAAACCCATGCAGACACGGGGAGAACATGCAAACTCCACACAGTCAGTCACCTGAGGCGGGAATTGAACCCAGGTCTCTGGCGCTATGAGGCAGCAGTGCTAACCACTGTGCCACCGTGCCAGCCACAGGATTTATAATCATCTAGAGAGGAATAAGGTGATTAAGGATAATCAACATGGTTTTGTGAAGGGTAGGTCATGCATCACAAACCTAATGAGTTCTTTGTGATGGTGAGCAAACAGATGGATTAGGGTAAGGCGGTTGATGTAGTCTATATGGATTTCAGTAAGGCATTTGATAAGGTTCATCACAATAGACTATTGCAAAAAAAATGGAGGCATAGCATTGTGGGTCATTTATTATTTTAATCAGAAATTGGTCGCTGAAAGAAGACAAAGAGTGGTGGTTGATGGGAAATGTTCATCTGGAGTTCCGTTACTGGTGGTGTTCTGCAAGGATCCGTTTTGGGTCCACTGGTGTTTGTCATTTTTATTAATGACCTAGATGAGGGCATAGCTGGAAATGTGTTGCTGGAAAAGCGCAGCAGGTCAGGTAGCATCCAGGGAACAGGAGAATCGACGTTTCGGGCATAAGCCCTTCTTCAGGAAGAAGGGCATAGATGAGGGCATAGAAGGGTGGGTTAGTAAATCTGTGGATGACACTAAGGTTGGTTGAGTTGTGGACAAGGCTGAAGGATGTTGCAGGTCACAGAGGGACATAGATAAGCTGCAGAGCTAGGCTGAGAGGTGGTAAATGGAGTTTAATGCAGAAAAGTGTGAGGTTATTCGTCTTGGAAGGAGCAACAATAATAAAGAGTACTGGGTTAATAGTAAGATTCTTGGTAGTGTAGATGTGCAGAGAGATCTCAGTATTCGTGTACATAGATCCCTAAAAGTTGCCACCCAGGTTGATAGGGTTGTTAAGAAGGTATTCAGTGTGTTAGCTTTTATTGGGAGTGGGATTGAGTTTCGGAGCCATGAAGTCATGCTGCAGCTGTACAAAACTCTGGTGTGGAAGATTGTAGAAACTTTGGAAAGAGTTCAGAGGATGCTGCCTGGTATGGAGGAAAGGTCTTATGAAGAAAGGCCGAGGGACTTGAGGCTGTTTTCATTAGACAAAAGAAGGTTGAGATGTGATTTAATTGAGATATATAAGATATTCAGAGGGTTCGATGGGGGGGACAGTGAGAGCCTTTTTCCTCAGATTAGTGATGGCTAGCACGAGGGGACCTAGCTTTAAACTGAGGGGTGATAGATACTGGACAGATGTCAGAGGTAGTTTCTGTATTCAGAGAGTAGTAGGGGAGTGGAATGCCCTGCCTGCAACAATAGTAGACCGCTAACTTTAAAGGCATTTAAATGGTCATGGATAAACATATGGATGAAAATGGGATAGTGTAGGATAGATGAGCTTCAGATTAGTTCCACATTTCAGCGCAACATCAAGGGCCAAAGGACCTGTATTGTGCTGTAATGTTCTATGTTCTGTGTTCTCAGAAATCTTAGCATGTTGTATTTATATACCGATCATGCATGTAACCCTATGTACGTTGCATTCTGTAAGACTGACAGAGTTGTGAAGAGAAAAGGTAATATGTTGAACACCCCATTTCCTGCACATCTTGAAATGATGAATCATCTACTGCGTTGTCAGGCAACATTTATTGTGCAACACAGAACATACTTGGTTTGGCAATTAATGTATCAGCAAGCACTAAACAGTGGTGTCTTTGATTTATTGCACTGAAGAAAATTTATTGGAACAATCATCAGAAAGTCATTGTGTCCTTTGACATGGAAAGCATCTGTTGCAATCTCCCATCATGATACTGAAGGGGTCTCATGTGAAAAGTAAGTTTCTCATGATTATTGAGGTTGATGGATTTGAAAAATCTCACACTGTTGTTAGTTTATTGATGTCTTATTAAAACTGAATCAATGTATGGATTTTTTTTGCTGCACCCATGTAATATCCAGTTTATGATCTTGCATATCTTGCTACATAGCTGGCAAAATTACAACTTGTTATTTTGATGATTGCATAATCGGAGGGTCGAATTCATCTCTGAATAACCAGAAAGGTCATGGACATGGATGTGTTCAGTTTACTGTTGACGATAATCTTTTTTCAGCTGTTGCAGTGGTAGAATTTGCAGTGGGTGGAGAGGGTGAGGGTTGTGGGGAGTATTCTTGTGGGTAGTTATAGTTTGAAACTGTACTATAGTATACCAATGACATAGATAGACCAAGGAAATGAGTTCTGCAATGACAGTAGGTTTAATGAGCAAACATTGGTAAGATATTCGAGTTCATTATTAAAGATAAGAAATTGATTTGATTCATGTTGATCAGCAAAACAGTTGGTGAAAATTCTGAAGGAGAGCATCTGTCTCTGTTTGGACAGGGAAGGCTTGATCAGGAATAGTCAGCATGGCTTTCTCACAGGCAGTTTATGCCTAACAAATTTGTTTGAATTTTGTAGGAGACAACCAAGTGTGTAGATGAGGGTAATGAAGTTGATGTAGTGTATGTTGATTTTAGCAAAGCCTTTGGCAAGATTCAATGCCACAGACTTATCTAGACGGCAAATGCACATGGGATATGGTGTAATTTGCACCAACATTGGATTCAACATTGGCTCAGAGGATAATGGCTGGAAGATTGTGTGCACAGGGACCTGTTGTGGATCCCCTATCATTTGTCGTTTATAAAAATCATCTAGTTGTCCATGTGGGGGAATTGGATTAGAAAATTTGAAGATGACGAACAGATTGATCATGTGGTTAACATGGAGATTGAGTATCTTGGGCTACAAGAAGACATAAATGGGATGGTGAAATGTTCAGGTATGTGGCAGATAGAACTAACCCTGAAAAATGTGATACATTTTGGAAGGGGTAATTTAACAAGGAAGTACTAAATGAACTGCATGCCACAAGGAAGTTCTGGAGAACAAGGCATAGATGACAAAAGCTGGGAAGTCATGTTGGAGTTGTATGAATCTTTGGAAAAACCACAGCAAGTGTACTCTTGCAGTTCTCTCACCACATTAGAGAAAGAATGTGATTGCATTGGAGAAGTTGTGGAGGAGATTTACCAAGTTTCTGCCTGGAATGGAAAATTTAAATTATGAAGAATGATTGGATAGACTTGGGTTGCTTTCTTGGAACAGAGAAGACTGAGGAGTGATTTGATTGCTGTGCACAAGATTATGAGGGGCATGAATAAGGAGCAGTTGTTCCTCTTAGTTGAAGGGTGAGTCATGAGGGGACACACATTCAAGGTGAGGGGCAGAAGGTTTAGGAGGGATGTGAGGAAAAACATTTTTACCCAAAGGTTAATGATGGCCTGGAATATGCTGCCTGGGAGGATGGTAGAGGCATATTGCCTCACAGCCATTAAAACGTACCTGGAAGAGCACTTGGCAGGTGATAACATTCAAGGCTATGGGTCACGTGCTGGTCAATGGGATTCGGTTGAAGGTCAGGTGATTCCCATGCAGACTCATGGGCGGAAGAGTCTCTCCTGTGCATTCTATGATTCTATAATTAACAAAACCTAAAAATATTATTGAAACTCTGATAGGGAATGCATGTTTGCAATTTAAATGAACTTATTGGCAATGATGAGTGGTATAATTTAATGACAATACTCATCGAGTGCTAATAATTTCTGTGCAATTAACCTGAATACAGATTAGTGAGGAAGAAGAGCCTCTTTCCTTCAAAAATTATGAGAAGAGTTGGTATGTATGACAGCGTATCCATGGCAGAATAGATTTCATCTCAATAACTGGCAGACTTGACTGACGAAAATGGCAGAAAAATAATGCATGCCTATTACTGTAAAACTTAGACATCGATATGAAAGCACATAATTTAAAAATCGGCAGGAACAGGGGACAAATGGAGCAAATGTTGTTAATACCTATTCTCTGGGATTAATGCAAACCATCTGCTGGGGCTTATAGAAGGTGAAGGAACTCTCGCAGAAGTATTTTAACCTCCAACTCCACAGCACAGTGACCATCTCCACTCTTTCACTTCCCACCCAAGTATATTTCTGGACTGAAGCATAATGTCCAAATTTTCCATTTGGCTAAGTAATTTTGAAGTCTCACAATATTCTAGCATTGAGGAGGGAGGATGCCAAGCAGGCTAAGATAAAAGGTAGGGAGGAGGGACTTGGGGGAGAGGCGTTGGGAATGCGATAGGTGGAAGGAGGTTAAGGTGAGGGTGATAGGCCGGAGAGGGGTTGGGGGCGGAGAGGTCGGGAAGAAGATTGCA
>NC_057713.1:69129121-69177365 GCF_004010195.1 Chiloscyllium plagiosum
GGAGGAGCGGGAAGTGGAGGAGTTGCGGTGGAGAGCATCGTCAACCACGTCTGAGGGGAAATTGCGGTCTTTGAAGAAGGAGGCCATCTGGGTTGTTCGGTATTTGAATTGGTCCTCATGGGAGCAGAATATTCTAGCATTGTCAATACTCAACAAGGCCTCAATCAACTATTTGGTGAGGTTCAAATGCTGTTTTCAGTTTTCATAGTGGAAAACACCTGCAACATACCAGTCTTCAAGTTCGGGGAGCAGAGGTGGCCATCATTAAAGAAAAGATGCTATAGAAGCTGAAAGGTCTGAAGGTGGATAAATTACCTAGACCAGATGGACTACATTCCAGAGTTCTGAGGGAGAAAGCTGAGAAGATTACAGAGGTATTAGTGGTGATCTTTCAGGAATCATTAGAGTCAGGGAGGGTGTCAGAGGATTGGAAAATGATTAATGCAATGCCCTTTTTTAAGGAAGGACAGAGGCAGAGGCTGATCATCCTGACCTTCACCATTGGTAAGATTTTAGAGTCCATTATTAAAGATGAGATTGAGGGGGACTTGGTATAATAGGACTCAGTCAGTATGGCTTTGTCAAGGGAATGTCATGCCTGACAAATCTGTTAGAATTAATAAGGAAGTTAGACAAAATAAGCTAGTGGACAAGATCTATATGGATTTCCAGAAGTTATTTGACAGGGTGCCATACAGGAGACTGCTAAATAGGACAAGAGCTGATGGTGTTAGGGGCAAAGTATTGGCATGGTGAGAAGATTGGCTAACTGGCAGAAAGCAGAGAGTCGGGACAAAGAGGTCTTTTTCAGGATGGTAGTCGATAACAAGTGGAGTTCTGCAGGCATCTGTGACAACAATTATTTACATTATACATTAACAATTCGAATGAAAGCCTGATGGCATTGTTAGTAAGTTTGCAAAGTGACAAAAAGATAGGTCAAGGAACAGAAAGCAATATGGGAGTGTGGAGGTCGCAGAAGGACTTGGGCAGGCTAGGAGAGTGGGCAAAAAAACTGGGAGATGGAATACAATGTAGGAAAGTGTGAGGTCAGAAAAATAGAGGCTTAGACTATTTTCTAAATGAGGAAAGGCTATAAAAATCTGAAGCACAAAGAGAGTTGAGAGTCCTAGCTCAGAATTGTCTTAATGTTAACATGCAAGTTCAGTTGGCAGTTCGATGCTAGCATTCATTTTAAGAGAGGCCAGAGTACAAGAGATGTACTGCTGAAATTGTGTAAGATTCTGTTCAGACACTATTCGGAATATTTTGAGCAGTTTTGGGCTCTGTATCTAAGGAAGATGTGCTGGCCTTGGAGAGGGTACAGAGAAGGTTTACAAGAATGATCCAGGGATGAAAAGCTAGTCATGTGAGGATTGGCTAAGGACTCTGGGTTTGTACTCAGTGGAGTTTAAAAGGATGAAGGGTGACCTGATTGAAACATACAGAATACTTAAAGGCCTAGAGAGAGTGGATGAGGAGAAGATATTTCCACCAGTAGAAGAGACTAAGACCTAAGGCACAACCTCATGGTGAAGGGATGACTCTTTAGAACTGAGATGAGGAAGAACTTCTTCATCCAGAGAGTGATTACTCTGTGGAACTCATTGCCATAGAGGGCTGTGGATGCCAAGTCACTGAGTGTTTTTAAGACAGAGATAGAAAAGTTCTAGCAGGTCTGGCAGCAGGTGTAGAGAAAAGTCAGAATTAATGTTTTGGGTCCAGTGGACCTTCCTCAGAACTGATGTTAGCTCTGAATTTTTTAAATGCAGAAGATAGGGTAGAAGAGGGGTAAGAAGTAAACAATAGGTGGAGATAGAGGCCAAAGAGAGAGAAGAACAGTTGGACAGACAATGGAGAATGTTGTCTACATCGACTTTAGCAAGGCCTTTGATAAAGTACTGCATGGTAAGTTGTTGAGTAAGATTAAATCCCACGGGATTCCAGGGAGAGCGAGCCAATTGGAGATAAAATTGGCTTGAAGGTAGAAGACAGAGGGTAGTGATAGAGGATTGTTTTTCAGACTGGAGGCCTACAACCAAAGGATTTCCTATGAGGATTCTTATAGAATAGAATCCCTACAGTGTGGAAACAGGCCCTTCGGCTCCACACCCACCCTCCAAAGAGTACCCCAGCCAATCATTCCCCATTACTTTACATTTATCCCTAATGCACCTACTCTACACATCCCTGAACACAATGGGTAATTCAGCATAAAAGCAAATTACTGCGGATGCTGGAATCTGAAACCAAAAGAGAAAATGCTGGAAAATCTCAGCAGGTCTGGCAGCATCTGTAAGAAGAGAAAAGAGCTGACTTTTCGAGTCTAACTGACAAAGGGCTTTGACAAACGGGCAATTTAGCATGGCCACTTCACCTAACCTACACATCCTTGGACTGTAGGAGGAAACTGGAGCACCTGGAGGAAACCCACACAAACACAGAGGGAATGTGCAAACTCTACGCAGACAGTCGCCTGAGGCTGAAATTGAACCCAGGTCCCTGATCTGTGAGGCAACAGTGCTAACCACTGAGCCACTGTGTTGGGTCCACTGTTATTCATCTTTTATATAAATGATTTGGACGAGAATTTAAGAGATATGGTTAGCAAGTTTGCCAATGACATCAAGATCGGTGGTATAGTGGACAGTGAAGAAGGTTACCTAGGAATGCAGCGAGATCTTGATCAACTGGGCCAGTGGACTGAGGAATGGCAGATGGAGTTTAATTTAAGGAATGCAATGTGTTATATTTTGGTAAGGACTTACACAGTCAATGGCAGGGCCCTGGGAAGTGTTGTAGAACAAAAAGATCTAGGGGTGCATGTCCATAGCTCCTTGAAAATGGAGTCACAGGTAGACAGAAAGGTGAAAAAGGCTTTCAGCATACCAACTTTCATCAGTCAGAACATTGAGTATAAGAGATGGGATGTCTTGTTGCAGCCAATGTTGGTGAGGCCACATTTGGAGTATTGTGTGCAGTTCTGGTTGCCCTCGTATAGAAAGGATAGTATTAAATTAAAAGGAGTATAGAAAAGATTTATGAGGATTGCCGACTGAACTGCAAGGTTTGAGTTATAAGGAGAGGTAGGATAGGCTGGAACGTTTTCCCTGGAACACAGGAGACTAACAGGTGACCTTACAGAGGTACATAAAACCATGAGAGGCATAGATAAGATAGATAGCCAACAGCTTTTCCTCAAGATAGGGGAATTTAAAACTAGAGGGCATAGATTTAAGGTGAGAGGAGAGCAATAGAAAAGGGTCCAGAGAGGCAATTCTTTCACACTGGGGGTGGTGTATCTGGGGGCTGCCACAGGTAGTGTTCGAAGTGAGTATGATTTTGTCATTCAGACAGATACACGGATATGTATGGAGGGATATGGACCAAATGCAGGCAAATGGGGCTAGTTTAAGTTGTGAAAATGAGGCAGGATGGGCAAGTTGGCCAAAGGGACTATTTTCATGCTGTAAACCTCAAAAAGAAATGTCTGGATAATGATCAACCTAGGAAAATGAATAACTAAAATGGGAACTATTAGTGGCTAACAGTGGGTTGTGTATAATCACCCATTCCAACTTATCTCCCCATGAACTGACTGCACTCCATGCTCTCAGGTCCAGCCCTGACTTAGTAAATAAGCCTGCTGATAAAGATGGTGCTCTTGTTGTCTGGCAGACTACCTCTACATTACAGAGACTGAGTGCCAGCTCTCATTTATCTCCTGCAATCTCTACCTGGACCATGAGCCCACCATACAGCATCAGGCCATTGTATCCACTGTGGTCACTAACCTCATTTCACTCCCTCCAAGCTCATAATCTCTCAATCCTGCGCATCTCGTTTCTACTGAATATAAAACGTATTTGACTATTTGATAGCTATTATTTGATGTACATAGAAATTTGCAGGTATATCAACTTGAGCATTTGATAAAGTGTGCATTATTTATATTTTGGATAAGACATTGAAACAAATTCATGGAATTCTAGAGATCTACAGTACGGAAAAAGGCCCATATCTCATCCATGCCAGTCAAAAACAGACACCTAACTGTTCTAATCATATTTTCCAGCAACTAGTCCATAGCCTTGGTAATGCAAGTACAGTTAAATACTTCTGAAATGTTGTGAAGATTTCTGCCTCTACCACCTTCACAGGTAGTGACTTCTGGATTCCTACCATCCTCTGAGTGAAAAGTTTTTCTTTACATCTCCTCTAAACTTTCTGCTCCATAATCTATGTCTCCTCATCATTGATCCATCCATCAAGTAGAAAATTTTCTTCCTGTCTTATCCTATGTCCCACACACATCTCAATCATATTCCCACTCAATCTCCTCTGCTCAAAGGAAAACAACCTTAATCCATATAATTTCTTCATAACTGAAACTGTCCAGCCAAGACAACATCCTGGTAAAACTCCTTTGCTCCAGTGCTTTCACATACCTTCTATAATTTTGATTCCAGAACTGCCAAAGTTCCATCTTCAGACAGGCACTGTAAGGGAGGATTATCCCAAGCAAGGAAGGTGGACTTTGGTGCATACATATAGGTAAATACCTGAAAAAATGTTGGATCAGTTTTTTCAGCTTAAATTTTATGGGAATTTTAACTTTTCTCCATGAATGTCCTAGTGACTTAAAGTTCATTTGAGTTTTGTCTTAATTTCTTGTCTGTCACATGGGAGTTACCTATGCTGCAGTATCTTGGAGCTCTAAGGAAGCAAAGCAGTGAGGAAATAAAGATTGAGGTTGGTGCTGGTAATGCAGCTCTAAGGAAATCTGAAGATGAGAATTGGAAGTGAAATTGGTGATCTTACCAGGAGAGGTGGAAATGAAGGTGAATACTAATCACTTTTCCATAGTTGCTGCCAAATGTTGTTTTTTGTGGAACAAGTCATAACTATCACTGTCACCACAAGCCAAGTTAGCAAGATCAAAAAGAAACTCACATTATGCAAAACAAAGGGAACGGTTTCATTGAGACTTTGCCAAAATAGCATTCAGTTCAACACATGTTGGAATTACCCAAGTGCCACTTTATTTTTAAAAAAATCAACAAAATATTTAGCACAATAGCCACAAAGTCAAATTTCTATCCTACATTACTGAAAAATTATGCTTCATTCAAAACAGAAATTGATCCAAACAGATATAAAGATGTGGGTTCTGGATGCTTTTGACAGGTGAAGACTGGATGATAAACTGATGAAAACTAATTAACGTTTATTAACTACAGAAATACGATCCAACAGAATCTTCAACTGAACCTTTTCGCTCATGTCCCATCTGCTTTTGATCTGACATCACTGCTGATGTAGTCACGCTATTAGCAGATAGCTATTAACCTCATGTACCACCACAGACAGTTTAAATGAATGAGGGGCCATACCATAAAACTATTTAAATTTGAAAGTATGCAGCAATTTTTGAACCAGCAATAGAAGTTCACTTTTATTGGATTCATAATTAAAAAGCATTATCAGCTTTACTGAAATTGGTGTGAATATTAGATTAGATTAGATTAGATTAGATTAATTTACCCCTTACCTAACACTACAGGCAATTTAGTATGGCCAATTCACCTGACTCTGCACATCTTTTGGATGGTGGGAGGAAACCGGAGCACCCGGAGGAAACCCACGCAGACACGGGGAGAACATGCAAACTCCACACAGTCAGTCGCCTGAGGCGGGAATTGAACCCGGGTCTCTGGCGCTGTGAGGCAGCAGTGCTAACCACTGTGCCACCGTGCCGCCCACAAATTCATAGGTAAAGGGATGACTGGAAAGTGAGAAACCTTCAAAAATGTGATAATGAGGGTCCAGGGAAAGTATGCCCCTGTTAGGGTGAAGGGCAAGGCTGGATGACTAGAAAATTTAGGTTTTGGTCAAGAAAGAGAAGAAAGCATATGTCAGCATAGACAGAGGGGATCAAGTGAATTCTGAGAGAAGCATAAGGAGTATACTCAAGAGGGAAATTAGGTGGGCTAAAAGGGGACATGAGATGGCTTTGGCAAATAGGGTTAAGGAGAATCCAAAGGGGTTACATTAAGGACAAAAGAGTAACTAGGTAGAGAGTAGGGCCTCTTAAAGATCAGGTTAGAGTGGTGCTGGAAAAGCACAGCAGGTCAGGCAGCATCCGAGGAGCAGGATAGTCATTTCGGGCAAAAGCCCTTCATCAGGAATGAAGGCAGGGAGCCTCCATTTATCTCTCCACCCCGAAGGCTTCCTGCCTTCATTCCTGATGAAGGGTTTTTGCCTGAAAGGCTCTCCTGCTCCTCGGATGCTGCCTGACTTGCTGTGCTTTTCCAGCACCACTCTAATCTAGACTCTGATTTCCAGCATCTGCAGTCCTCACTTTTATCTCTTAAATATCAGCAAGGCTGTATATATGCGAAACTGCAGGAGATGGGTGAGATATTAAATGAATATTTTGCTTTATTATTTACTGTGGAGAAGGATATGGATGCTCGAGAACTTGGGGAAATAAGCAGTGGTATCTTGGAAAGTGTCCATATTACAGAGGAGGAGGTGCAGTTTGTCTTAAAATACATAAAGGTGAATAAATCCCCAGGACCTGATCAGATGAACCCTAGAACTTTGTGAGAAGCTAAAGAAATGATTGCTGGGCCTCTTGTTGAGATATTGTATCATTGATAAACCTATTGATTGAATAAGCACATCGATCTGGACCCAATATACCGACCACTGCAACGGACAGCTGGAACTGACAACCGGAAGCGGCAGATTCAAACCACTACAAATGCCGGAGGAAAGATCACAGAAGCGCTTCAGGAGGCTGCCAATCTGTTAACATTCATAAATATATATGTAAAAGGTTCTATTTATAAAAGGTTACCTTGGGCTGAAAATTAAGTTTTCATTGTAAAAGTCAACCTTTAATTTTTCTTTTACAATAAGGATGCACATATTATTCAGAATGAACTAGTAAATTAAAGCTTATATGTTGACCATAATAATGCAAGCCATAAAATTATAAAGTAATAGCATAGAGAAGGCCATTTAACTGATAGGAAAGTCCCATTTCCTGTTCTTTTCCCTATAGTCCTGCCGGTTTCTTTCCCTCAACTACCGATCCAATATCCTTTCAAAATCATCAAAAGTGCCTGTTTCCACCATTATCACAGGGAGCAAATTCCAGATCATCACTATCCGCTATGTGAAAAAGTGATATTCACTGTGAAAAAGTCACATCCACCTTCATATAGAATATGCAGCATAGAACAATACAGTATAGGAATAGGCCCTTTTGCCCACCATGTCTGGGCTGACCATCATGGTATTCGAAACTAATCTCATCTGCATGCACCTGATCCATATTCCTCTATTCTCTGCCTGTTCATATGTCTGTCTAAATGTCTCTATCTGATCTGCTTCTATCACCTCACCCGGCAGTGCATTGCAATCAATCTTGCCGAAGGTCTTAAATATACATCCTCTTAGCTTTGAACAATTTATGCATCTTAAAAATCTCCCCTTTAGCCTCCTTTGCTCTACCAAGACCAAAACCAGCCTCTGCATCCTAAAACAGTAGTTAAAATCCCTCCTGGAACATTCCATTAAACCTAAACAAATTGGGACTCATTGGAATTAGAAAAATGAGGGGTGAGCTTAATAAACATATTAGATTCTTAAGGGGCTTGGCAGGATAAATGCTGAGAGGATGATTCCCCTCATACCAGAGGGTATCTTTTCAGAATCAAGGGGCACTAATTTAAGATTCTGTTGAGGAGGAATTTCTTCTCCCAGCAGATTCTGAGTCTTTGGAACTCAGTGTCCTTGTGCATATCTAAGGCTGAGATAGATTCTTGATTTCATAGAGTCATAGAGTCATAGAATCATAGAGACATAAAGCATGAAAACAGACCCTTCGGTCCAACACGTTCATGCTGACCAGACATCCTAACCTAATTTAGTCCTATTTGCAAGCACTTGGTCCATATCCCTCTAAACTCTTTCTATTCATGTACCCATCCAGATGCCTTTTAATGCTGTAATTGTACCAGCCTCCACCACTTCCTCTGGCAGCTCATTCCAAGCACGCACCACCCTCTATGTGAAAAAGTTGCTCTCATGTCTCCTTTATATCTTTCTGCTCTCACCCTAAACCTATGCCCTTTAGTTCGACTCCCCCACCCCAGGGAACAGACTTTGTTAATTTACACTATCCATGCTCCTCATGATTTTATAAAACTTTACAAGGTCACCACTTAGCCTCCGATGCTCCAAGAAAAAACTGCCCTAGCCTATTCAGCCTCTCCCTATAGCTCAAATCCTCCAATCCTGGCAACATCCTTGTAAATCTGTTCTGAACCCTTTCAAGTTTCACAACTTGATAGGAAGAAGGACAGAATTGCTCACAATATTCCAAAAGTGTCTCAGCTAATGTCCTGCACAGCTGCAACATGACATTCCAACTCCTAGACTCAATGCTCTGACCAATAAAGGAAAGCATACTAAACACCTTCTTTGTGGGTGGCACGGTGGCAGAGTGGTTAGCACTGTTGCCTCACAGCGCCTGAGACCCGGGTTCAATTCCCGCCTCAGGCGACTGACTGTGTGGAGTTTGTACGTTCTCCCTGTGTCTGCGTGGGTTTCCTCCGGGTGCTCCGGTTTCCTCCCACCATCCAAAGATGTGCAGGTCAGGTGAATTGGCCATGCTAAATTGCCCGTAGTGTTAGGTAAGGGGTAAGTGTAGGGGTATGGGTGGGTTGCGCTTCGGCGGGTCAGTGTGGACTTGTTGGGCCGAAGGGCCTGTTTCCACACTGTAATGTAATCTAATCTAATTCACTAACCTATCTACTTGCAACTCTACTTTCAAGAAACTATGAACCTGCACTTCAAGGTCTCTTTGTTCAGCAACATTCCCTAGAACCTTACCATTAAGTGTATAAATCCTGTTCAGATTTGCTTTTCCAAAATGCAGTACCTCACCTTTATCTAAATTAAATTCCATCTGCCACTTCTCAGCCCATTGGCCGATCTGATCAAGATCCTGTTGTACTCTGAGGTAACCTTCTTTGCTGTCCGCAACACCTCCAATTTTGGTGTAATCTGCAAACTCATGAACAACCCTGCTATGTTCACATCTGAATCATTTATGTAAATTATGAAAAACAGTGGAAGCAGCAATGATCTTTGTGACACACCACTGGTCACAGGCCTCCAATCTGAAAAGCAAACCTTCACCACCATCCTCTGTTTTATACCTTTGAGCCAATTCTATATCCAATTGGCTAGTTCTCCCTTGTATTCCATGAGACCTAAGCTTGCTAGTCAGTTTCCTATGAGGAACGTTGTCAAACGCCTTACTAAAGTCCGTATATCACGTCTACCCCTCTGCCATCATCAATCCTCTTTGTTACTTCTTCAAAAACCTCAATTAAGTTTGAGAGACATGATTCCCAATGCACAAAGCCATGCTAACTATCCCTGATCCGTCTTTGTCTTTACAAATACATGTTAATCCTATCCCTCAGGATTCCCTCCAACAACTTGCCCACTATTGATGTCAGGCTCACAGGTCTATAATTCCCTAGCTTTTCCTTACCACCTTTCTTATTTAGTGGCATCACCATAGCCAACCTCAAGTCTTCCGGCACCTCACCTATGACTATCGATGATACAAATATCTCAGCAAAGCGCCCAACAAACACTTCCCTAGCTTCCCACAGAGTTCTGATCAGGTCCTGGGGATTTATCCACTTCTATGCATTTCAAGACATCCAGCACTTCCTCCTCTGTAATATGGACATTTTTTAAGATGTCACCATATATTTACCCACAATTCAATATCTTCCATGTCCTTTTCCACAATAAATGATGATGCAAAAGTTTAGTATCTCCCCCATTTCCTGCAGCTCCTCACATAGAATCTTTGAGGGGCCTTATTCTCTCCCTAGATACCCTTTTGTCCTTAATGTATTTATAAAATCCCTTTCAATTCTCCTTAACCCTATTTGCCAAAGCTATCTCATGTTTCTTTTTGCCTTCCTAACTTCAGTCTTGAGTATGCTCCTATTACCTTTAAACCCTCCAAAAAGTAATTCGATCTCTCTTGTCAATATGTGACGTATGTTTCCTTCTTTTTCTCAAACAAAACCTCAATTTCTCTCACCTTCCAGCTTTCCCTACACCTACAGCCTTTCATTTCACCCTAACAGAAATATACTGTCACTTGACTCCCATTATCTCATTTTTGAAGGCTTGCCTTTTCGCAGCTGCCCTTTTAGCTGCAAACATCTGCCCCAATCAACTTTTGAAAGTTTTTGCCTAACACCATCAAAATTATCCTTCCTCCAATTTACAACTTCACCTTTTAGATCCGGTCTATCCTTTTCCATCGCTATTGTAAAACTGATGGAATTATTATCACTGGCCCCAAAGTGCTCCCCCACTGATACCTCAATCATCTTTCCCTGTCTTATTTCCCAAGAGTAGGTCACGTTTTTCATCTTCACATAGTGAATCAGAAAATTTTCTTGCACACACTTAACAAATTTCTCTCCATCTTAACCCTTAACACTATGGCTGTCCCAGTCTATGTTTGGAATGTTAAAATCCACCACCATAAACACTCTATTATGCTTACAGATAATTGACATCTCCTCACAAATTTGTTTCTCAGTTTCCTGCTGACTATTCAAGGGTCTATAATACAATCCCAATAAAGTGATCATTTCTTCCTTATAACGTAATTCCATCCAACGAATGTCCCTGGATGTATTCCCAGGAATATCCTCCCTCAGAACAGCAGTAATGCTATCCCTGATCAAAAACACCACTCCCCCTCCTCTCTTGCCCCCTCCACATTCTATCCTTCCAATAACATTTGTATCCTGGAACATTAAGCTGCCAGTCCTATGCATCCCTGACCCATGTTTCCGTAATTACTATAACATTCCTAACCATGCCCTGAGTTCATTTACCTTCCCTGTTAGGCCTCTTGCATCGAAGTAAATGCAATTTAATTTATCAGTCCCACCTTGTCCTCTGCTTTGTTCCTTCCTGCTCTAACTGTTTGACTCACTCCTTTTCCCAACTGTACTCATCTCAGATTGATCACTTTCCTCACTATTTCCCTGGGTCTTTCCAATCCCCCCACCCCCCACCATAGTAGTTTAAATCTTCCCAAGCAGCTCTAGCAAATCTACTTGCCAGTATATTAGTCCCCTTCCAATTCAGGTTCAATCCATCCTTCTTCCACATGTCACTTCTACCCGAGAGGAGTTTCCAATTATCCAAAAATGTGAACCCTTCTCCACTGCACCAGCTACTCAGCCACTCATTCATCTGCTCTACCCCCTATTTCTACCCTCACTAGCTTGTAATGCCAGGAGTAATACAGATATTACTACCCTCGAGGACCTCCTTTTTAAATTCCTGCCTAACTTTCCATATTCTTCCTTCAGAATCTCATCCTTCCTATGTCATTAGTTCTAATGTGTACAATGACCTCCTGCTGGTCCCTCTCCCCTTTGAGAACATTCTGCACCCTCTCTGAGATATCCTCAGTTCTGGCACCAGGGATGCAACACACCATTTTGATTTTTCACTTCTGGCTGCAGAAACATCTGTCGGTGCCTCTGACTAGTGAATCCCTTATCACAATTAATCACTTAGAACCCGACGTACCCCTCATGACATTAGAAACTTGACTGTTTGTGCTACATTTTCTAAATCAGCATACATACTTGTTTGAAATAGGGATAGCCACAGAAGGCTCCTGTACTACCTGCCTACCCCTCCTACCTTTCCTGCATCTGTGTTTTTTCTCCCTTCCTATTACTGCCATCCATCACACCCCCTAGCTCTTGTAAATTCCTTATTGCCTCTAACTGCTGCTCCAACTGATCCATGCCGATCTAATAGGGTTCACAACCAAACTCACTTCCTGCAGATATAATCATCAGTAACGTGGAAACTCTCCCTAAACTCCCACATCCTACAGGAAGAGCATATCACTCTACCGAAGGCCATCTTTGCTCCTTCACAATCTACAGACCCAGAAAATAACACCGTCTTTTGCTCAAAAAGCAATGCTCCAAGCTAATTTATTTTATTGGTTAATATTTTTAAAATTTAATCAAGAAACAGATCTCAATAAAACATATAATCAAGAAAGAATCCACACTACTCACTACTGTAGACTTCCAGGAGAAAGTGAGGGCTGCAGATACCAGAGACTAGAGCTGAAAAGTGTGATGCCGGTAAAGTACAACCAACCAGCAGCACCTGAGGAGCAGGAGAGTCGACGCCCCAAGCACAAGCTCCCCACCAGGCATTAGGGGCGGAGTTCAAGGGGGCCGTGAGACAAATGGGAGAGGGGGCAGGGCTGGGGCAGGATAGGCAGCCGGGAATGCAACAGGCAGGTGAAGGTGGGGTGCGATGGTGACAGGCTGGAGAGGAGGGCAGAATGGACAGGCAGGAAGGGAGATGGATAGGCAGGGCAACCCAAGAGGGCGGCGCTGAGCCAGAGGGCTGGACCAAGGATAAGTAGGTGGCGGGGAAATGAGGAAAGGTAGGAGGGGCAGGCGAAACCAAAACTGAACCCACGCAACTGGAGGGCCCCAAGGCACTCCCCCCACAACACGCCGGGTGGCCAAAGTCCGGCAGCTGAGGAGCCCAAGAACCCACACACTCCCAGTGGAGCGGGAGGGGGCGCTGAAGCGGGTGGCCTACAGACAGCTGGACTCTCGAGATGCCAACTGAAATGCCCCACAAGCTGACACCCTGCCTCCCCAATGCAGAGGATACCACATCGAGAGCAACGGACACAGCAGATGATGTGCGCGGAAGCACAGGCAAGTTTCCGCCAGTCGTCAGAGGACCCCCCCCCAGGGCCTCAGAAGGAAGTGGGAGCGGAGGGCAGGCCAGCAGGGGGCTTGGATCCGACAATGGATCATCAGAGAGAACTGCCCCCCCCCCACCCCACAGAATGCAGACAGGGGTAGGAGGGAAATATATCCCTAGTGGTGGGATCTGTTTTTAGGTGGTGGAAATGGCAGAGGATGATGCGTTGTATCTGGAGGTCGGTGGGTTGAAGGTGAGAACCGGGGGTCGGGGGGGGCTTCTGTTCTTGTTGCGATTGGAAGGGTGGGGTTCAAGGATGGAGGTGCAGGAAGCAGAGGAGATGCGCTGGAGTGCATCAATGACCACATGGGACAGGAAATTACTATCCTTGAAGAAGGAGAACATCTGGGATGGTCTATGGTTGAATTGGATCTCCTTGGAGCAGATGTGGCAAAGGGGGAGAATTTTGAAGTAAGGGATAGCACTTTTGCAGGAGACAGAGTCGGAGGAGGTGCAGTCCAGTAGCTGTGAGAGTCAGTGGATTTGAAGTAATTGTCCATGTTGAGTTGGTTGCTGGAAATGGAGATGGAGTGGTCTAGGAAGGACGGGAGGTGTCCAATTTAGTCCAGGTGAACTCAAGATCAGGGTGGAAGGTGTTGCTGAAGTTGATGAATTGTTCAACCTCCTTGTGGGAGCACGAGGTGATAATGATGCATTCATCGATGCAGCGGAGGAAAAGGTGTGGAATGGTGCCCGTACAACTGCAAAAGATAGACTGTTCCACATACCCGAGGCAGGGGTAGGCCCATGCAGGTGCCCATGGCTGCCCTTTTGGCTTGGCGGAAGTGGGAGGAATTGAAGGAGAAATTGGTGAGGGTGAGGATTGGTTCAGCTAATCAAATGAGTGTGTCAAAGCAAGGGTAGGGGTTGGGACAGCAGGCGAGGGAAAAAATGGAGGACTTGGTGGTCTTTGTCATGGCGGATGGATGATACAGGGACTGGATGTCCATGGTGAAGGTGAGGCATTGGGGGCCAGAGAAACCAAAGTCACAGAGGCGGTGGAGGGTGTCTGTAGTGTCCCAAATGTATGTTCGGAGATCCTGGACCAAGGGGGACAGGACAGTGTCAAGGTATGCAGAAATAAGTTTTATGGGGCAGGAGCAAACTGAGAGGATGGGTTGACCGGGCAGTCAGGTTTATGAATTTTGGGTAGGAGTAGAATTGGGCAGTATGGGTTTCCCAGACTATGAGGTTGGAGGCTGTTGGTGTGAGAATACTTAAGGTGATGAAGTTGTGGATGGTCTGGGAGATGATGGTTTGGTGATGGGAGGTGAGGTCATCATCGAGGGGGCAGTAGAAGGAGGTGTCCACAAGTTGGAGCCTGGCTTCAGTGGTGCAGAGGTCAGTGCGCCAAACTACCACTGTACCAGCCTTGTCTGCTGGTTTAGTGGTGAGGTTGGGGTCGGAGAGGAGGGCTGCCATTGTAAGGGTGAGAAGATGGAGTGGGTTAGAGATGGACAGGTTGTGGCAGTCAATGTCGCAGTGGCAGTTGGAGATGAAGAGATCGAGGGTGAGTAACAGACCAGTGCGAGGTGTCCAGGTGGATGGGGTGTGCTAGAGGTGAGAAAAGGGGTCCTTGAAGAGTGGGCAGGAGTCCAAATGGAAAAAGGTAAGCATGAAGGTGGAAAGGTCAGAAGAAAAGTTCAATGTTGCAACACGCGTTGAATGCATTGGTCTGGCACCATTTGGGGATGAAGGTGAGGCCTTCACTAAAGACCATAAGACCATAAGACCATTGAGTAACAGACCAGTGCGAGGTGTCCAGGTGGATGGGGTGTGCTAGAGGTAAGAAAAGGGGTCCTTGAAGAGTGGGCAGGAGTCCAAATGGAAAAAGGTAAGCATGAAGGTGGAGAGGTCAGAAGAAAAGTTCAATGTTGCAACACGCGTTGAATGCATTGGTCTGGCACCATTTGGGGATGAAGGTGAGGCCTTCACTAAAGACTGATCATTCATCCGCAGTGGTGGAAACATCTGGAGAGATGGTTAAAAACACGGCAGGGCTGGGACCTAGGACCTGGTGTGGGGCTGGAGTTGAGAGTGAAGACGGAGACTGTCGCTGCAGTGAGTGGGGTTATGGGATCGTGGGTGATGTCACCAATGGAAGTGAGATTCACCATGTCGGTCGGTGGGGGGTGCAGAAACAGTGCCCTTGGCAGCATCCTCAGGGGGCGGAAGTGATGTAACATGTGACGTTCATGATGTCGTCAGCAGTGTTCTGGTGATAGGCATCAGTGAAGGTGGATGGTCTTCAGTGGCAGTGAATCTTGTGGTGGGTGCAAAGGGGATTGTCTTAGTGGTGATGACAGAGGCAATTGTCTAGGCGGCGATTGCGAAAAGCAGTATAGTTGGCAGTGACTGCGGTCTGTGGGCCAGTGAGGGCAGAAGTAGGTTATGGGAACAGGAATTTGCATGTAAGGTGTATTGGATTAGCCATGATCCTGCTGAATGGCAGACCAGGCTTCAGGGGCTAAACAGCATGTTCCTGTTCCTGTTTCTCATGGTCTTATGGTTATGATCCTCAGCAAACTCTCAAAGACTCTCACATCTTCATTAAGTCCAGTAACATTAACTGGACACAAAACCCTCATCGTGACTTGACTCATTCAATATTACTTCATAAATCTCCAGCCTCAAAGATGGTCCTTTTGGAACATTGTCTGTTGATGCTTCATCGTGAGCCATTTCCTTCACAGTTTAATTGTCTCATATAATCTCAATATATCCTCCATGCTTTTGTACTCAATACCTCTACTTATGAAGCTCAAGATGACATTACTAATTACTCACTTAATATGTGCTGCCTAGTCCAAGAATCAACCCCTCAGCTCTTCTGTGCCGGTGCATTCTTTAGGATTGAGTCTATCACCTCACAATCAGCTGTAACTGCTGTTTGTTTGCCCATTCTGCTAAGTTCTCTACATCCCCTTGCAGCGATTTGATATCATCTTCACCATTTGTCACAACTCCAAGTTTAGTAAATTTTGGTTCTAGCATTGATCTTTTAGGAAATCCACTAACTTTTGTCCTCCAGTCTGAAGAAAAATGTAATTCAATTATCATGCTTATAACAGATAGGGAAATTCCACTAAATATAAAAGAGATGATTACTTTTTACTGAGTCAGTTTTGAAATTGAATTTAAAACCACATAGACTGAAAAGTTTCAGGCAAAAACCCTTCATCAGGAACATTGATTCTCCTGCTCCTCGGATGCTGCCTGACCTGCTGTGCTTTTCCAGCACCACACTCCTAACTCTTGTTTAATATAATTGGCAATGCAGAGAAAATAAACAAATTGACTTGTCTGATAGCTTTCTGGGGAGCTTTGCTGTCAGTGGACACTGGACAAACATGAGCAAACAGAGCTTCACCTCCCACCAAACCACAGTCATATCAAATATTACAATTGTCATCATATTACCTCTTCGTGGATTTTCTATTTTAGAAAATTAAATTTAAATGAATGAACAGAAAATCTGAGATGTGGGTATATAATTTTAACAGCATATGTGAGAGAGACTTAAATTGAAGTTTACCAGCCTTGTGACAGGACACATATGAAGAACATGGATGCTATACTAAAGAATTGGTTTAGAGCTTCAGCCATGGAATGTCATGGATTTAAAATGTACATTGGCACGATAGAAAAGCACTTAATCTTGCCATATATTTATTATGGTCTTAAGCTTTGTTTTTAATCTTTCAGTGTTATGTTGCACTGTAAGGAGTATCTGCAAAGTGCTCTCTAAATTTTGCTATTCTCCTTTCAAAATGTTAGTTATAAAATTATCATCATACTCACAAGCAAAATTAGTTTAATTATCAACAATTTCATTCATACAGTACAATTCATGTAGGAAAATCATAGGGCTCGATTTTCCTGTTGGGGCAAAACAGAGGTATATGCAAGTTAAACTGTGGCCTTTTAGTGCTTCATCTTTAGCAACTTCCTGCTCCAGCTACTTAATGCAGCCACCCATAGAGAGAACCACAAGGGTACTGATGAGGTACAGAACTAAAGAGGCCATACCCTTTGATGTCAGCAGTGGAAGAATATCCCCTGACATCCAGTTGCTTTGCAGTGCTGTGATGAGTGTGTTTTTCTAAGTTGTGCTTTTAACGATTTTTAAGCATTCAAAGAATTTTTTTGACTTTTATGAGTTTGCATAACCTTTGAGTAAACATGAAAACATCTTGAAATGAGTTTAAAAAGTATTTAAAATGAAATAACTTGCAAAGTATAATTTACAGCTTTGTAAGTGTAGCCCAGTAAATACAGAAACAATTTCTATACTTTAAAAAGCGTTTGATTTATTTTATATTTTTGGAGTTTGAACAGCTGCTGGTTATAAAATTTATTAGTTCAAAATATTTTTGCAGTGATTAGTGGGTAGGGATGTTAGCTATTCTATAAGTTTGTTTTTAAATATATTCTGTGTAAGAGAAAGGTCCTTCCAATATAGTGTTTTCTGTAAGTCATATCACACAACTGATAAAAAAGTCTGTAATTTTTAGTGTTAAGTTCTAGGCAGGGTCAGGACATTTCTTGTCTCAATGTTCACCACTATTATGAATAGAAGAACCTTGCCTAGAGTCAGAGACTTTTATGACAAAGGAAAAGAGATTGTGCCCCATCAATTTTACATCAGCATTTCCCCTAGGAGTTTTCTAGCCTAATCCTACTTATGTGCTCAACTTTGTGCTCTTAGAGTCATAAAGTCTTAGAGTCATAAAATCATAGAGTCATACAGCACAGAAGCTGGTCCTTCAGTACAACCAATTCATGTTGAACGCAATGCTAAATTAGACAAGTACCCCCACCTGCTCCTGGCCTATATACCTCCAAATCTTTCCTATAGATCGTCTTGAAAGTTGTTCAGTATTGTATGCAGTTTTGGTCTCCTTATGATAAAGGACAATACTGGCATTGAGGCAGTGCAGCAAAGGATGACCAGACTAATTTCTGGGATGACAGGCTTGTTGTGTGAGCAACAGCTCTGACAGGGCGAGACAGAATGGAAGGAGGGTTGATAATTCCCCTGACTGGGATGCCTAAAGCAAGTGACCACAGTATTAAGTACAGACAAGTCAATCTGCACTCAGAGATTGGTAAACCTGGGAAATTCTTTATCACATAAGGCTGTGGAAGCCAATGCACTGAATATAAATAAGGATTTCTAGATACAAATGGGATGGGAGAGAGCAGGAGTATGGCATGGAGATAGAGGATCAGCCATTATTATATTGATAGGGGGAGCAAGCTCAATGGATTATAGGGACTACTGCAGTTCTAATTTTATATTTTTCTGATAGTTACTCTCATAAGGTGATATATAAATTGTATTGGAAAAATGTGTTGAAGAGATGTTTGGCCATAAACTAGAATGGGGGAGGCTCAATGGGTGGAATGGCTACTTCTTTCCCTATGTTATGGTAGTCATTGGGAAAGCTCTGCAAATGTTGTCACGACCTCTCTCAGTTGTTAGCAAGGAGCCCCTGCAGAGTCAACAAAATGGGGTTTCCTGTTCCTTTTTCTGATAACTAGGCTGGTGCCGGCTGATGCTTTTAACCTTTAAGGTGTCACAACAGCTTGGTGCAATTGAGTGTCTTGTTTAATAGTTTCAGAGGCCATTGATGTGTTCATCACATGTCTATGTATCTGGAGTCACTTTTTGGCCAGACCAGGCAAAGAGTGCACTTTTGCTTCCTGAAAGTACATTGGTGGAGCAAACTGGTAATTACAATCGAAACTGGCTTCTTGTGTTTGTCTTGTAATTCTTGACAAAGAGAACTGTAATCTTGAAAACTTCTATTCATTCAACCATGAAACACCTGAGCTGCGGATTCAAGAAGTCACTAAATTTTCAAGTTTCTTTTGAAAGATGTGATTTTTCATCCTTGACGTAACAACTTATCAAATTGAGTTGAATATTTTTATTTCACTTACATCCATATTTTGGGATATCCAAAATTGCCATCAGATCAGTTTCAATGTGTTGAAAATCTGTCTCCAGCCTGCACTTACTTTCAGCATTGTTCTCATGAGAGGCACAGGATAGCTTAAAGTTACCTCCATATATTAAGTATAAACCATTATCACAACCTAATATGTCTCCCTTCCAAATTAAGTATTAATATATTTCAATTCAGGTTGTTTTTGTCACTGCTCTTTTCTATTTGCAATATTGTCTGGCATAGAAAGGATTATGGTTGTGAACAAGAGATTTAATGTACAATCTTTTCAAACCATTAATTTTTGGAAATTGCATGTAATTCAGTGAGGCTATGTTGTCAGCATGGGCCCCTTGCTCAGTTTTTTTTTAAAATTGCCCTTGAGAAGGTGGTGGTGAGCTGCCTTGTTGAATCGCTGCAGTCCACCTGCTGTGGGTTGACCCACAATGCATCAGGGAGGGAATTCCAGGATTGTGACTCAACAACAGCAAAGGAATGGCGATATATTTCCAAGTCACAATAGTCTGTGACTTGGAGGGGAACTTGAAGATGATATTGTTCCCATATTTCTGCTATCCTTGTCCTTCTAGATGGAAGTGGTCATGGGTTTAGAAGGTGCTGTCTGAGGACCTTTAGTGAATTTCTGCAGTGCATCTTGTAGATAGTACACATTACTGCTACTCAGCATCGGTGGTGGAGGGAGTAGATGCTTGTGGATGTAATGCCAACCAAGTGGGCGGCACGGTGGCACAGTGATTAGCACTGTTGCCTCACAGCGCCGGAAACCCGGATTCAATTCCCACCTCAGGCAATTGACTGTGTGGAGTTTGCACATTCTCCCCGTGTCTGTGTGGGGTTCCTCCGGGTGCTCCGGTTTCGTCCCACAGTCCAAAAATGTGCAGGTTAGGTGAATTACCTATGCTAAATTGCCCGTAGTGTTAGGTGAAGGGGTAAATGTAGGGGTCTGGGTGGGTTACGCATCGGTGTGAACTTTTTGGGCCGAAGGTCCTGTTTCCACACTGTAAGTAATCTAATCTAATCTTTAAAAATGTGGGCTGCTTTGTCCTTGATGATGTCAAGCTTCTTGAGTGTTGTTGTAGCTGAGTGTCTTGTGCCTTGTAGATGGTGGACAGGCTTTGAGAAGTCAGGAGGTGAGTTACTTGCCACAGTATTCCTAGCTTTTGACCTGCTCTTGCAGCTACTGTGCTTATGTGGTGAGTCCATTTGAGTTTCTGTTCATTGGTAACCTCCATGGAGATTCAGTGAAGGCAATACTGTTGCATGCCGGGGGCAGTGGTTAGAATGTTTCTTATTCATGATAGCTCATAGCCTGGTATTTGTGTGGGGCAAATGTTACCTGCTGCTTGTCAGATTTTGTTGCAATTGAACATGGACTGCTTCAGTATCTGAGGAGTTGTGAATGGTGCTGAACATTGTGCAATCATCGGCCAACATCCCCACTCCTGATCTTATGATGAAGTAGCAGAAGATGGTTGGGATGAGGACATTACCCTGAGAAACTCCTGCAGAGATGTCTTAGAATTGAGATGACTGACCTCCAACAACCTCGACCATCTTCCAATGTGTCAGGTATGACTCCAACCACCAGAGAGTTTGCTCCCCATAGCTACAACCAGTTCTGCTAGGGCTCCTTGATGCCACACTTGGTCGAATCCACCCTTGACATCAAGGGCTGTCATTCTCACCTCACCTGTGGAATTCAGCTCTTTTTGTCTGTTTGGACCAAAACTGTAATGAGGCCAGGAACTGAGTGGCCCCGGCGGAACACACACTGGGAATCACTGAGCAAGTTATTGAAGACAACATCTCTTCATCAACGTGAAAAGATGCATCCAAACAAGACCACAAAGTGTTAACACTTCTAACATTTTCCTAAGTCAGTTTAATACATTCCAGAGCAAAACAAACATGGAGTATAATTCCATAAATCTCAGCTATGATACATAGCTGCTAATCAAAGACTTTCTCTCTCAAAGTGCAAATCAAAATGTTTCCCCAGCCATTCCAATTGTTCCCAAGTTTTCATTCCACCCCCCCCCCCCCCTTTCTAGTTATTTTTTACAAGAACAGGGTTTTGCGTTGCTTCATACTGAACAGTGCTCCTCATTGTCACTGAAGTCATTAGAGGATTCTTTTGTCAGGTTATTTTGTCCCACTTTCCCTGGCTCTTTTTGGTGTATTTCAATTCAAACAGCATTTAATTGGCTTTTCGGCTTGTTTTTTTATGAGTTGATTTCTGTATTATCTCATTATCTTTCCGAGAACGGATCGATCCTATTAGGAGGAGGGACCATCTTACTCATTCTTTCCTTTCTCTTATGGTCTTTCCCCAGACCCTTTTAACATCATCCAAGGAGCATTGTCCCATGGAAGTATTGTACTTTTGTCTGATTTTTACAGAGGTCGAATTGTTGTCCTATATATTCTTTTAGCTTCAGTGGAATTTCATCTCTTGATATGACAGATGGAGCCAGCCCATCCTTCGTAGTTTTTGGTAGTTCTGTATATTTATCATCTGCAATTGTGATCTTTATGGGTCTCAAGTCAAGTGCTTAATTAGCCTTGGAGACTATCACCTCAGCTCTGCTGTATACTGACGTCAAATTTGCATTCAGCTTGAGCCTTCCTACTCCACCAAATCTCAGAATCATGTGAAGGAAAAGACCTTCAAGTCTAGACAACTGACTAAGAAATTGTTTGGGGAAGTTTCCTTACCTCTGAGGCACCGATAATGGGTCTTTAATCTATAGAGAGGTCTTGTGTTCTTCAGCGATCCTTGCTGACTACATCAAACTGTTAGATCTCATATTTTTCAATGAGAATCCAAGTTATGGGAGTAGGCTCAAATTATGCCTTTTATTTACAGCGCTACAAAAAGCACAAAGTCACAAAGTATCAAAGCAAAATAACAGAACAAAGAACCGAGAAAAATCAGATAATCGTATACATAAAATTGATTAAGAAAATCATAAAAATCAGAACAACAATGAAAATAGAGCAATAAACCAAAGGCTTCAAAATGTAATAAAAGTGCGATCTAGTATTGTTTTATCTATGGCAGCAATATTTGCGAGCAGCCATGTATTGCTATTCAGTGATGGCCATCTTTTGCTGTTCACTGAAAGCTGGCCCTATCACTCACTGAATTAACTGTCATTTTCAAAACACCAATGTGGGTTTAGTTAACCCATTAGGGGGTTAAGCTTTATAGAATCCCTACAATGTGGAAAGAGGTCATTTGACTATTGAGTCTGCACTCACCCTCTGAAGAGCATCTCAGGCAGACCTATCCCCTAACCCTATCCCCACAATTGCATATTTACCATGGATAATCCACCTAATATGCACATCTTTAACTTTACAGGACAATTTAGTAAGGCCAGTCACCGTAACCTGCACATCTTTGGAATGTGGGAGGAAACTGGAAAAGCCAGAATAAACCCACACAGACACTGGGAATGCTTGCATGATCTACACATACAGTTGCCCTACGCCGGAATCAAACCTGGGTCCCTGGCACTAAGAACAACATTAATAATCACTGAGCCACTGTGCCACCCATGGAAAGAATTGGAATTCCACCACCTGGTAAGATGGAATTCAAACCTGGCTTTGCAGGATATTAGCTGAGTTTCTGGATTAGTAGTTTAGCAATAATACCACTAGGTCATCACCGCTCCTTAGTAATACACAATAAGGATAGGAAATGTTGTCAAGCATGTGAACATAGATGACATATGTTCCAACATTTTAACACAAATTAATATGACAGTTGAAAAATTATTATATAATCATATCTCTTTCAGTTACTTTTGGAAGAAGCCTCTACTTTGTCACTTTATTGTCAATAATACTTTTTTATTGAAAAAATTATGACAATGAATGTTCTGCAGCAGATGACACCCCAAAGCCTCTCAATCCCTACAAAGAACAAACCAGTAGCATGAGAGAATACTCTCCAACAGCTTGAATGAGCGTAATTGAAACAACACGCAAGAAATATGACACCATCCACATCAAAGCAGCCTGCTTTATTGTGACTTCATTCACATTTTAAGTATCCACTTTGTCCACTACTGCTGCATTATAGTTTGACTGGAAGTCTCCTACCACAGCACCTTGCAAATCTATTGCCTCAACCATTTAGAGGAACAAAGACAAAGGATGCATGGCACACTATCACTTCAAAATTGACCTCCACATCAAGCACTATTCTGACTTTGAAGCAAATTGGTGTTCTCTCATTATTGTTGGGTCAAGATTCCAGAACTATCTAAGTTATGGCCCAGTGAGAGTGTCTTCACTACATATTCAAGAAAGAATATGGTCACCAACATCCTCTCAAGGCATCGTGCAATGGACAATAAAGGCTGGACTTTGTAAAATGATGCTCAAGACCTGAGAATGAATTAAAATGAAATACATATTACCTTCAAACCACAAAGGTAACCTTAATGTATCTCAATTTCTTTGCACAGTGGGTGTCTGTACAGTGGGTGTCTGTGTACTTCATTTAAAAGAAGTTTCTTTCCTATCATTCTATGAATAATTTGCAATACAATTAGGCTGTAAAGTTTGTCAAAAAAGTTCAGCTTACATAAATCAGAAATGTTTAATGACAGACATTGGAAAATTAGTAATGAAATATCTCTGTTCAGTGTGCCATAAGGAATTAAGATGAGGTTGTTTGTTTTGTCTCAGGAATTTTAGTATTATCTCATTGACAATTGAGATTCATGAGAGTTTTGCATTAAATCAATTTGGATTTAGAGACATCAGACATAGCTGAAGTTATGAATTGCAGGAGAGAGTGACATTTTGAATACATCTTAACCTCAATACAATTTTTTCCTCCCACAGTCCAAAGATGTGCAGGTTAGGTGAATTGGCCATACTAAATTGCCCGTAGTGTTAGGTAAGGGGTAAATGTAGGGGTATGGGTGGGTTTCGCTTCGGCGGGTCGGTGTGGACTTGTTGGGCCGAAGGGCCTGTTTCCACACTGTAATCTAATCTAATCTAATCAAGAATTAACATAAACTTCTACCAGGTACAAATTGTCAAGATATTTTCACTGTTCTGGTTTGTATTCTAAGAATTATGTTATGAGTCAGTGCCTGGCATTATCACTACTGATTTTGCTTCATTTTGCTTAACTTTTTGGTCGCTATCCGCAACTATTATTGCAAGTACACGTGGATATAAATCAGTTACATCATACTGGGCTGTGGAGAAGACGCTGAAACAGAAAGCCTGAAATACTTCCTGATTAAACTACCTAGAAAGAATGAGTTTATAAATTTATCTTCTTTTTTTTAAAATAGATTGCGTGGACAATTAAATAATTATAGGATAAATTGAGGACTGCTGATATTGGAGATTAGAGGTGAGAATGTGGTGCTGGAAAAGCACAGCAGGTCAGGCAGCTTTCAAGGAGCAGGAGAATCGACATTTCAGGCAAAATGTTGATTTTCCTGCTCCTCGGATGCTGCCTGACCTGCTATGCTTTTCCAGCACCACACTCTGGACCAGATTTAAATAATTACAAACAATTCCGTCCCAAAGACCAGCCTACTGCTACAATACTTCCCTTTTTCTTTTATCCTTCAGCTATCTGAATATCAATTCACCACCAGTGGCTTATTCTTGGCATTTCTTCAATGACATATGGCTCTTCAAATTATACAGTCAATTATGAGGCTCTGCAGAAGATTGTTAGAAAACTCTCTACCATGTGAAATATTCAAAATCAAAACCACTGGAAATAGCATTATAAAATATTTCACTTAGAGAACTATTAAACCTTGTGCTTCACATTATCTATAATGACTGATGATGAGGCAAAATCAAATACAATACTATCCTACATCTATGAATCCAAAATGCCACACTGTGCAGTGATACAACTTGAGTTTATTGTCATGCTATTGCTCTGAGAGTTGAATCTTACATTTCTTTGGTTAAGTGCAAGTTGCATCAAGTTTTTTGAAGGGCATTTGGCCATGAGGTCAATGCAATTTCTCACTGTATCTTACCAAATTTGCCTTATTAACTAACTAAATTGATTTGATTTGATTTATTGATGTCACATGTATCTAGGCATAGTGAAAAGGTTTGTTTTGTATGCAATGCAGGCAGATCATACCATATAAAGTGCATTAGGGTAATAGAACAGAGTGGAGAAAATGAGGACTGCAGATGCTGGAGATCAGAGCTTAAAAATGTGTTGCTGGAAAAGCGCAGCAGGTCAGGCAGCATCCAAGGAAAAGGAGAATCGACGTTTCGGGCATAAGCCCTTCTTCAGTAATAGAACAGAGTGAAGAATACAATATAATGGCTGCAGAGAAGGTGCACAGAAAGTGAGATCAACATTAAATCTAAAATTTGAGAGGTCCATTCAGAAGTCGAATATCAGCAGGTAAAGAAAACTGCTCTTGAATCTGTTGGTACATATGTTTAAGATTTTGCATTTTCTGCCCAATGGAAGAGGTTGGAAGCGATTAAATTTGGAGTGGGGGTGGTCTTTGATGATGTTGGCTGCCTTCCCAAGGCAGGGAGAAGTATAATTAGAGACAATGAGGGGAAGATTGGCATGCTTGATGGACTGGGCTGTGTTCACAGTTCTCTGTAGTTTCTTACGGTCTTGAGTAAAGCATTTGCCATATCGAGCAATGATGCATCCAGATAGAATGCTTTCTATGTTGCATCTATAAAAGTTCTTAACTGTTATTTCAACATGCTGAATTTCCTTAGCCTCCAGAGGAAGTATAGGCTTTTTTGACCATCGCATCAATATGAGTGGATCAGGACAGATTGTTGGAGATCATCAGTATTTGGAACTTGACGGTCTCAGCCTTCTCCACCTCAGCACCATTCATTTAGAAATGGGTGGGTTCTCTGTTTGCTGACAATTGCTTCCTGAAGTCAATGACCAGCTCTTTCTTTTGCTGACATTGAGGGAAAGATTGTTACATTTACACCATGGTACCAAGTACTCTATCTCTTTCTTGTACTCTGTCTTGTCATTGCTTGTGATCTGGCCGACAATGGTCATAACAGCGGCGAACGTATAAATGAAGTTAGGACAAAATTTGGCCACACAATTATGAGTACATAGGGAGCAAAGAGCTGAGTATGTAACCTTGTAGGCACCGGTGTTACAAATTATTGTGGAGTAGCTGTTGTTGCCTATTTTAACTGATTCCAGTCTGTGGGTCAAGAAGTCGAGGATCCAATTCCAGAGGGTAAAACAGAAACCTAGGTCTCGGAGTTTAGAGATTAGTTTAGTTGGAATTATGACTTGGAAGGCGGAGCGTTAGTCAATAAGTAGGAGACTGGCATAGATAGCCTTGTTATCCAGATATTTCAGAATGAGTGTAGGATCAGGGGGATGGTGGCTACCATGGACCTGCTGTGATGGTAGGCGAATTGTAAGGGTTCAAGGCAGGCCAGGAGGCTAGAGCTGATGTGAACCATGACTAATCTCTCAAAGCACTTCATATTTATAGAGGTCAGAGCCACTGGTAGTAGTCATTGAGACATGCTACATGAGTTTTCTTTGGCACTGGGATGATGGTGGTCTTCTTGAAGCAGGTGCGAACTTCAGATCATAGCAAGGAGAGTTTAAAGGTGTCAGCAAATACTCCTGCAGGCTGTGGTATGCACAGGACCTCAGTGCAGAAGTTATCTTGGGAACTATGGTATCACATATGCCCAATTCTAGCCCTTTCATAACATGATCTCCTTCTTGAACAACTCGCCACTCACCAGATATCCTGGGATTCACCAATATTCCTTATGCCTATGCCATATTTAAAAGCTTAATGTGCAGCAAAGCACTGTCAATTGTTGATAATCATCACTACCAGGAACTTGACACTCCCAACCATCTCCACTTTAGCACCATTGATGTAGACAAGGGTGGGTTCTCTGCTTGCTGGCATTTATCCTGGAAGTGGCAGATGGCAGAGGTTTGTGCCCTGTTTTGCTTTTCCCTGAACTGGAGGTGCTGCTGGATAAGATGGTGCAGATTTGCAATGTCCCCTTTTGCTGAGGAATAACAGTGGAGGCGATAACACGAGGTCATGCCAGACTGAGTCCAAGATTGTCACCTGGGTGCAGTCTCAGCCATTAGTAGGAATGCCCAGTACCATATTAAGAAGATCAATGTCCTTCTTCTTTCCACCAGCATTAGTTCCAATATCTTCTCTCTGACATCTCTCTCTCACAATTACTTTGTCTCTGCAACTGTATCTATCTCCCACCAAAGTTCACACTCCACCTCTGTCACTATTGCCTGCAACATCTTCACTGCCACTCACTTAATCCCAATACACTAACACTGTACGTCATTTACTCTGCCTACTCACTCGCTTGTGTCTTCTCCCACCTGCTGCAAAAGTATAACCCACTTTTATCTCAATTAATATCTGCCTCTCTGAAGGAAAGGAAAGTAGATCTCAATAGGGAAAAAGGGTCAATAAGGAAAAAGGATGGGTCAGCACGGTGGCTCAGTGGTTAGCACTGCAGCTTCACAGCACCAGGGACCGGGGTTCGATTCCAACCTCGGGCAACGTCTGTGTGGAGTTTGCACATTCTCCCCATGTCTGCGTGAGTTTCCTCTGGGTGCTCCAGTTTCCTCCCACAGTCCAAAGATGGGTAGGTTAGGTGAATTGGCCATGCTAAATTTCCCATATTGTTGGGTGCATTGGTCAGAGGGGGGTGGGTTGCTTGTTGGGCTGGGGGAACTGTTTCCACACTGTGGGGAATCTAATCCAATATGCATTGTGAGTTGCCTGATATTTGATTCCTCTCGCTTTATGTTGACAGTATCCTGACCTGGACCATGCCTAGCAGCTGATTAACCAGTTTGAAGGCCCTGGACTGATACCGGAGGTTACCCTTAACTTACCATGCTAGGAATCATGAAGGTGACTTCCATTGACTTAACTGAGACCTGCTGACAAAATGACAAGTTTCCTCGCTGTGTATCTAAATGGCAAAGCATGACAGACGAAAAATAAGCCTTGTAGGAATGCTGGGAGGATCCAGGTAGACTAAGAGTGAGTGAGCACTATGACAGTGTGTGAAGAGTGCAGATTTTCAACCTGGTCCAGTCGATAAGCTAAGTGTATATTACTGAGCACGTGTTCTTACTGCAAGATTACAATAAGAGTTGGTGTTGCTGCCCACGAAGTATGATTGAAGTACAAAAGCATCCTTGACGTGGACAGAAAATGTGCAATGAGGATTCTTAGAGACTGGCACATGTTAGATGTCAATAACCTTGGATGTGGGTGTATGTGGGCAGTGCCCATGAAGTCCGGTGACGAACATGGAGGTCGTAGAGTCATAGAGTCTTAGAGATGTACAACTCGGAAACAGATCCTTCAGTCCAACTCGTCCATGCTGACCAGATATCCTATGTTAATCTCATCCCATTTGCCAGCACTTGGCACATATGCATCTAAACCCTTCCTATTCATGTATCTGCCCATATGCCTTTCAAATGTTGCAATTGTACCAGCTTGCACTACTTCCGCTGGCAGCTCATTCCAGACATGCATCACCCTCTGTGTGAAAAACTTGCTCCTCAGGTCCCTTTTAAAACTTTCTCCCCTCACCTTTAACCTATGACCTCTAGTTCTGGACTCCCCAACCCAGGGAAAAGACGTTGTCTATTTACCCTATCCATGACCCTCATGATTTTATAAACCTCTATGAGGTCACCCCTCCTCAGCCCAATTATGAAGAAGCCATCACAACAATATAAAAAGGTTTTTCTGATTAATACACAAATTAAGTAGACGATACCTTATCCTTCAGTTGCTGACAAAGCTGTAGTGCGATAGTAAAGAAAACAAGTGTATCATTTAGCCAAGGAACTACAGACTCCACTTTGTGCACATGGCTAACTTCACATTTCTGGTTGTTAAACTCACTGCAACACAATGAAAAATACACAGTGAAATTAGCTTTGCTAATATTCCATGTCCTTTTTAGTTCAGAAAGATAACATTTACTATGTGCTTCACTGTTAGTGTAAAGGAGCTAGTGATGTGGTGACATTACAGTAGCAGACTATCCTGGAATTTCAATTCCAAAAACTTAGAGCTGAGTTTATAGCTGCAAATGAACTACTGAAACCAAGAGTGGAACTGTAGGGAAATGCAAGATTTTTGTCCCCTTTTGATGGCATTTTCTCATTTGTCCTTGATAACTGAATGAGTGCATGCCATTTATAGGCAAGAGACCTTGTGCATCTTGCCCCTGAAAACCAACTTTGGCAGCACATATACGGTATGAACCTGAGGAGGTAAACCAGGCAGGCTGCAAACCCCATTCCTCATATTCAAATGGAGGAATTTTAATCATGATGATGTTCCGAGAAAAGAGACTGCTGTAAAAGCAGGGACATAACTGCAAATTTGTTTCAAAAGTGCAGTTGCCAAAATGCAACATCACCTGTTGCACCAAGTCATCTCAACAATGTAATAGGTAAAAACAATGGAAACCAGATTCTAGATTAGTGGTGCTGGAAGAGCACAGCAGTTCAGGCAGCATCCGAGGAGCATAAAAATCAACGTTTCGGGCAAAAGCCCTTCATCAGGAATAAAGGCAGAGAGCCTGAAGCCCTGGGGTTGAAGTGTTCCGAGGCGGAAGATGAGGTGTTCTTCCTCCAGGTGTCTGGTGGTGAGGGAGCGGTGGACCTCCATGTCCTCGGCAAAGTGGGAGGGGGAGTTGAAATGTTGGGCCACAGGGCGGTGTGGTTGATTGGTGCGGGTGTCCCCAACTTATTACCTTCATCCCCTCCCCCACTCACCTATTGTACTCTATGCTACTTTCTCCCCACCCCCACTCTCCTCTAGCTTATCTCTCCACGCTTCAGGCTCTCTGCCTTTATTCCTGATGAAGGGCTTTTGCCCGAAACATCGATTTTACTCCTCCTCGGATGCTGCCTGAACTGCTGTGCTCTTCCAGCACCACTAATCCAGAATGTAATTTAATAACATAATGCTGAGAAAAATGGGTCAGGCAGCATTCATGAAGAGACAGTATGCCAATGCCTCGAGTTGCAGCTCTGATGAAGAGTCATCGAGACTGGAAACACCAGCTTGCCTTCTCTCCATGGATGCTGACCAATCAGCTGTGATTTCCTACAATTTTTGTTTTCAGTATAGATTCCAGCATCTGCAATAATTTGCTCCTACTGAGAAAAATGGACTGTATTCTGGAACTTGATCTCAGGGAAAATCTGGGAAGATGATGCAATAATGCAGTGGTTTGCTCAAGTCATCAAAAAAAACAGACAGTTCTATCAGTGCCTCTGTACAGTGATTTAGCATGTGTATCCCCACAAGCCGAGGAGTTCTCATTCATTCTGGAGACCACATGCTACATCCCATGAATTGTCTAATTTGAAGATGCCAATCAAATGGCTGTTTCATTAAAACCTATTTTCCCAGGCGCTTTCAGTTCTGAAGAAGTCAAATTGGACTTGAAATGTTAACTCGGTTTCTTGGTCCACAGATCTTGCCAGACCTGCTGAGTTTCTCTAGCACCATGTTTTTTTTTAAATTTCAGCATAGTGTGTTGCTTTTATTATTGCCAATTTTAGCCTTGTCTATTATTTATATATTTTTAAAAACAATTAACTTATAAACATATATAGAGACTGGAGAGATCGATCAGAAATGTCAAGTCACAAATCAGCTAACAGCAAGAGTGTTTTGATCTTGTTTTGCTTTGAAGCTGCTTTGAAGATATATGGGAATACAGAACAGCATTCAGTATTTTAGCAAAACATCAAGGATTTGTAATTTGATGAGTTGTTTGAATCCTGTCCGATTTCAAATGACTTTTTTTGTCCTTCACCGCAATTTCACAGGAAATATATTCTGTGATATCAACAGTGTAATTGAAGTGGAAAACTCAAAATATATACAATCAACAAATACTACTGATGCCGTTCACAAAGGACTAAAATGTCTTTATGAGAGTGCATCAAATGCTAATGCAACACATGCAAAGAGAAAGAGACAAATATTCTGGCTCCTGCTTCTCCTTTCACTCATATTCAAATGCTCCACATTCAAAGATGTAAATTGTTACTTCTTCAAATGTTAACAGCGTCAAACCTCAATGTGAAGCATACAGCCCATTGGAAAGGATTGTTAGGTTTGAGAAACTCATTACTTTCCAACCTTCACCTTGGAAATTTCATACCAAACCACACTTTAGTCATAATAGAATCAATGTATCTATTTCCTACATACAAAACTTAGAGGAGCACTTACAACATAGATCTTGGGTTGTGCAGCACAGAGTTCCCAGCAGGTTTGAAGTTCTTATTCAAACTGGGCCCTTTGGAGCAAGCAATGAACTGAAACTGCCAAGTATTCAATCTGATTTCAAAACTTCTTAATGTCAAGCTTGTATGGCATTGCTGAACATTAATTTCTGCTTTTAATACTTTCTGCTTTTAATAAGGCATTTAACAAGCTATCATCCCCATAAATTGGCAACTACCTGCTGCCTAATGAGGAATTCGCCATACTGTTTTTGATAAGCATAAAAATGGAGCAAGATTCTGCCAATTTGAGATTGGATTTATTGGACTGCTTAACTGACTCTGCCACAAATCTTGCCATCGCCCATGGCGCTCAGATCTTGATAATATTCTGCCCACAGTCTACTTTCTCATTCTGAAATAAGAAGATTAGATTAGATTACATTACATTACATTACAGTGTGGAAACAGGCCCTTCGGCCCAACAAGTCCACACCGACCCGCCGAAGCGCAACCCCCATACCCCTACATTTACCCCTTACCTAACACTACAGGCAATTTAGCATGGCCAATTCACCTGAGCTGCACATCTTTGGACTTTGGGAGGAAACCGGAGCACCCGGAGGAAACCCACGCAGACACAGGGAGAACGTGCAAACTCCACACAGTCAGTCACCTGAGGCAGGAATTGAACCCGGGTCTCTGGCGCTGTGAGGCAGCAGTGCTAACCACTGTGCCACCGTGCTGCCCATAAGAAGGGCACAAGTTAGAGATTGCTAAGTTGACACAAATTGAAACTACACAGGGAAGGAGGAAAAGTGAAACATCATTTAGTTGCTCAATTTCATGTCTCTGCAAATAGATATAACAATTAAAGTTTTTGGCAAAGGTCTGCAACATTTTTGGCCATCATGAAAAGGATGTGTGAACAAATTTAAAAACATGACAAAATAGAATAATAAACAGAAAACAGAAAGCACTTAAATAAGTTGCATTATTATTAGAATCTAGACACTGCAGGTGGTTGAAATCTTTGGAGAATAAAAAAAGAGTTTTTTGTGGCTTCAAAATGAGCTAAAATTCTGTACATCACAAATGTTGATGATAAAATAGAAAAGGGCCACATGCCTGGTCATGGCCATAGCATGTAGAAAAAATGGATTGCACATATCCATCACTCAACTTTTCTGCTGCAGTGATCAAAAGAGTGATCTTTTGAAGGGACCAGTGGAGGTCACCAACAAAAAACAACAATAAAAATTGTACTAGCTTTCAGAGTGCCTCTCCTTCATCAGGTGGAAGGAGCGGTGCTCCGAAAGCTAGTGTGCTTCCTATTAAACCTGTTTGACTATAACCTGATGTTGTGTGATTTTTAACTTTGTACACCCCAGTCCAACACTGGCATCTCCAAATAATAGTTTTCATTTGGCATTGTTATGATAATTATCAATAGATCCACAGTTTTCCTGAAATTACAATTTCCAGACTTTTCAAATGCTTACTTTCCAGTTTTATCTTCAATACTGGCATCATAGAGGAGAGTGTAGTGCAAGTGTAGTTGGTGCTCAGTACACCTTAAGGCAATTATAAAGGAGCCACAGACCTATCAGACTAAAGGGTTGCTGCACCATTCGCGAGAGGCACTGATGGTGGTAACCTCAGAGTCACCATGTCTCATGGAGGTGAGAGGTCGAGAAGGCAAGTCCTTCCCAGTAACCTCAGCTGATGTGGAAACTGCATCAATGCTTTGGCATTACTTTGCATCAAATATCAGCTGTCGAGACAACTGAACTAACCAACCATCCTGTGCATGATGCTTGTATTTTAAAAAAAGTTAAAATTGTTATAATCAACCAGGAGCAGCTCTAAAGATATTTTGCTCAGCTTTAACAGGGATCAGTGTAAGCCAGTAAGAAAACTGGACAACTTTTCACTTAGCTAAGTTTGATAACACCATGACTACTAAAACATGCTTTCTATTCACATGGTTACAACTATTCCTGGGACGTTAAACAGTATCTGGGGAACTGACTGATCAAAATGATACAGATCTAAAAAACAGCAAATCAAGAAAAAGGGCAAGAGGAAATCTGTAGAGTTAGGGAAATAGGTGTTCATCCTAAGAGAATTGAAGCAGAGTCTGGTGGACTGTAGCTGGTAAAGGTTACAGACTAGAACATCACATGAATTGGGGAGCTAGGGAGAGTTCGCGGGGGTGGAATTGTGAGAGCAGAGTTGTGTGTTTGGTAAGGCTGGGAAGTTGACACTGGATGATGAGGGCAAGAGGGAAATGGTGGAGTGAATGGGCCAGAAACAGTCAGGAGCTGCAAACAGAGAACCACGGAAGCAGAGTTACTGGTATGCTGATACAAAGGGCCAATGACAGTGTTGGTGCAAACTAGTTTTGGCAGTGATAAATAGTATGATTGGTGCACACCAGTAGTATACATGATGGGCAAAACTGTATATCTGCTGGCAGAGGCCAAGCTATGCATGCAAGTACATAGAACATAGAACAATACAGCAGCACAGAACAGGCCCTTCGGCCCACGATGTTGTGCCAAACATTTGTCCTAGCTTAAGCACCCATCCATGTACCTATCCAATTGCCGCTTAAAGGTCGCCAATGATTCTGACTCTGCCACTCCCACAGGCAGTGCATTCCATGCCCCCACCACTCTCTGGGTAAAGAACCCACCCCTGACATTCCCCTATACCTTCCACCCTTTACCTTAAATTTATGTCCCCTTGTAACACTCTGTTGTACCCGGGGAAAGTTTTTCTGACTGTCTACTCTATCTATTCCTCTGATCATCTTATAAACCTCTATCAAGTCACCCCACAAGCTCTA
The DNA here is from genome assembly GCF_004010195.1 of Chiloscyllium plagiosum. Taxonomy (NCBI): domain Eukaryota; kingdom Metazoa; phylum Chordata; class Chondrichthyes; order Orectolobiformes; family Hemiscylliidae; genus Chiloscyllium; species Chiloscyllium plagiosum. Next base: position 69,163,107 of record NC_057713.1, read on the forward strand.
TCCACCTGAGTGGCAACTTTCAAAGATCTATGAACATAGACCCTAAGATCCCTCTACTCCTCCACCTTACCGTTAACCCTGTATTCCGCATTTTTATTTGTCCTTCCAAAATGGACAACCTCACACTTGACAGGGTTGAACTGCATATGCAGCAAACATGCATGGCAATCAGGTTCAGGAAGCACTTACCTTGTTGTGGTACCAGGTGATGCAGGAATCAGCCACAATGCTACTTTTGTCCTCATTTGCCCTTCTCCCATTCATTTGGCTAGTATGCGTTTCAGACATTTAACTGAAGATTTGACTTTGATCGTAGCCATTTTTAAAGGTCACTAGATACAGCCAACTCCACAAAGAATCCAGCCTATGGAATCACAATAAAAGGTCATTTGGTCTATTTAGAGCATCCCTCTTCTCCATAGTCAGTCCAATTCCAGCGCCCTTATTTAGAAATATTTTTCCTGTGCTTTATGCTTCACTGGCAAGATCAGCATTTGATGCCCATCCTAAGCACCTTTAGGAAAGTAGCCTTCTTAAACCGCTGCCAACCTTCTGATGTCAGTTTACCCAGAGTACCCTTCAGAAGATATTTACAAAATTTTGATCCCATGACAATTAAGGAACAGTGATCTGACTACAAGTCAAGATGGTGTTTCTTTTGAAGAGGTATTGCAGATGATTATGTTCCCACCTGTTTGTCACCTTTTTCCTTCTAGGTGGTAGAGGTCACATGTTTGGAAGGTGTCAGAAACTTGATGACTTGCTGCAGTGTATCTTCTGTACAGTACACAGTACCATACTGTACACCTGTGGTGGGTAAGATTTCAATCAGTACTTCAGTGCTGTCAGAGCTTCACACATCTATGGTCAGAACAACAGACAACGGCTTTAAATTTCCAAATATTTATCAGAAGAGGTTAAAATTTATCCAAGTCATTGAGCCAAACAGAGGCAGCGGAGAGATGCAGTAAGGAATCAACTGAATATATATTAAAGCTGACCTGGTGTTTGTGGATAATGATGCTGAAAAATCACAGTGTAGATTAGAGTAGTGCTGGAAAGGCACAACAGGTCAGGCAGCATCCGAGGAACAAGAAAATCGATGTTTTGGGCAAAAGCCCTTCATCAGAGGGGAGGGTGGAGTGGATAGTTGGGAAGGGAGATTGGCAGGTAGGGCAGGTTATGAAGATGGTGCTGAACTGGAAGTTTGGAACTGGGGTAAGGTGGGGGCAGGGGAAATGAGGAAACTGGTGAAGTCCACATTGATGTCCTGAGGTTGAAGTGTTCTGAGGCGGAAGGTGAGGCGTTCTTCCTCCAAGCGTCAGATGGTGAGGGAGTGGCGGTGGAGGAGGCCCAGGACCTGCATGTCTTCGGCAGAGCGGGAGGGGGAGTTGAAATGTTGGGCCATGGGGCAGTGGGGTTGATTGGTGCGGGTGTCCCGGTGATGTTCCCCAAAGCGCTCTGCTAGGAGGCGTCCAGTCTCCCCAATGTCAAGGATACTGCATCAGGAGCAATGGATACAATAAATGACATTGGTGGATGTGCAGGTGAACCTTTGATGGATGTGGAAGGCTCCTTTGGGGCCTTAGATGGAGGTGAGCGAGGAGGTGTGGGCGCAGGTTTTGCAATTCCGGTGGTGGCAGGGGAAGGTGCCAGGACAGGAGGGTGGGTTGTTGGGGGGTGTGGACCTGACCAGGTAGTCAAGGAGGGAACGGTCTTTGCAGAAAGTGGAAAGGGTTGGGGAGGGAAATATATCTCTCGTGGTGGGGTCCGTTTGGAGGTGATGGAAATGTCGGCGGATGATGCAGTTCATGTGAAGGTTGATAGGTTGGAAGGTGAGGACCAGGGGCATCTGTCCTTGTTACGGTTGGAGGGGTGGGGGTTTGAGAGCGGAGGTGCGGGATGTGGAAGAGATACATTGGAGGGTATCTTCAAACACATGGGAAGGAAAAATGCAGTCTCTAAAGAAGGAGGCTATCTCGTGTGTTCTGTGGTGGAACTGGTTCTCCTGGGAGCTGAAAAGTCACAGCCAATATGCATTGGTCTTTGGGGACAGTGTCAAACATGTAAGAGTGAATTGGCAGTACAGTTTAAAACCTGTCCGATTTTCTATCCTACAATGTCAGAATTTCTTTTAATCAATCTGTTTGGACATGTTACCACCAGGTAGGAAGGACTTAAACCAAACCTTTTAGCCCAGAAATACTATGCAGAGGGAATTCATTCCTCTTGAAATACATTTTCATTGCAGGTGAAGCAGATTTCCCTATGCTTATGCTAGCAGTAGCAAGTTAAATGAACTTAATGCCACTCTGAAATAAATGGTTAAGAAATGTGGACTACTATATACTTCCAATAATGCTAGCCAGCAAATGTTAAATGGCTTGTTAGTTACAGTTCATGTTCAGCGATTATTTGTGTCTTTTTTTGTTGATGAAAGTATCCAACTCTTTAGTAACTAATCCTATCTCATTTATTCAAATTCTAGCCAATTTCCTGTATGAAGTCTTTTCACACTTTTGTTCCTTTTGTATAATGTTGACAGTGATTGATGGTTATTGATATAACTCCACGAAGACCGGTATCCATCACCAATTCACCCTTTATTTCCATGTGCATAAGACAAGACACTAACCCAGCTAGCACAAAGCCGCCACCTAGAGTGAACAGAACCCCGACACTCTCGTTTTTTTTATATACCCCACACTACCGCCTAACTGCGGTAGTGCTTATTTTTTCCCCAGCACCCATGTTATGTGTGTGCAGGTGTGAGACACAGTGAGAGACATAAGGTGCACTCGACACTCATTTATTTATTTGTTTTTTTTATTCATCACTAGTCTCACAATGCTCACCAGCCTCCCTGCATTCACATTCTAGCAAGCTCTATACTTCATTTATTGGTTTAATCTCATCCTCCCACACTGAAATAACACAAAAGCCAGTATCCTGTCACCAAATCACCCTTTACTTAAATATGTAAAGTCCTTGACACTGATCCAGCTCTCAGAGTGTTAGCACTCCTGTCTTTTCTTTTCTGTCTTTTTTTTAAACCCCCACACTACCGCCTAACTGTGGTAGTGCTTATTTTTTTCCCCAGTACCCATGTTGTGTTTGTGCAGGTGTGCAATACAGTGAAAGACAAAAGGTGCACCCGACACTCTCGTTGTTTTTCTTTTAACAGAAGCCCTGACACTCCTGTTTAATTTTTTTTCCCAGCTCTGAGAATGAACAGAACCTCTGGCACTCTTTTTTAATTTTTTGTTTTTATTACCCCCACACTACCGCCTAACTGCAGTTGTCCTTATACTTTCCCCAGCACCCATGGTGTGTGTGTGTGCAGGTATGAGACACAGTGAAAGACACAAAGTGCACCCGACACTCATTCTTTTCTAGAGGAGAGTCCTTGAATACTGGTCCAGCTCCCTCAGAGCCAAGATATCTGACACTCCTGTTTTTATTTTTCCTTTTTTAAAAAAAAAACCCACACTGCTGCCTAACTGCAGTAGTGCTTATTTTTTCCCCCAGTACCCACATTATGTGTGTGCAGGTGTGAGACACAGTGAAAGACACAAAGTGCATCTGACACTCTCGTTTATTTTTTTTTCCCCAAAACCTTTGAAGTTTTTTTTTCCTCTCTTTTTTTTCCCCCCCCGCCTCTCTTTTTTTTTTCTCCTCTCCTTTTTGTGCAGGCGTCAGACACAGTGAGAGACACAAGGTGCACGAATCTTTATTCAATTTCCATCACCAGGAAGATAGGAAAACACCAGAGTGGCTAGTGACAAGCAGTGCCCTTCACAAAAGGGCAATGCTGTGTGATCAAACAGTGAAGGGGAGGGCAGGGATTAAATCAAAATAGAGTTGGAGGGGGAAATAATGCACTCCACCCCCTGCAGCACCCACCTCTCCCTGAATAACTCCAGGGTGTTGGTGGACACCGCGTGCTCCTTCTCCAAGGACACCCGGGCTCTAACGTAACCGCGGAAGAGGGGCAGGCAGTCGGCCCTAACAACCCCCTCCACGCCCTGCGCTAAGAAAGGGGCAGCTGGCCGGCATTTAGACACTCCCCCAGGACCTGTGCGTAGTCACTCCCCAGGACGTCCCAGAATGCCCTGAAGAACTCCAGAATCAGCCCTTCCAGCCCCGGGGATTTGCCCCTCGAGAGCCGGTCGAGGGTGCCGGTCAGTTCCTCTAAGATGACGGGAGCGTCGAGCCTTCCGGCGTACTCAGGGCCGAGCTGCGGCAGGTCCTCCCACAGAACTCTGTGAGCATCCTCGCTGGACAGATCTGGAGAGAACAGAGCCATGTAATAGCTCCAGGCATGGGCCCTGATACCCTCGGGAGCCGAGAAGAGGGACCCGTCATTGGCCAGCAGCACAAGGAGCTGGTGACGGGTGCCACGCCTTTTTTCCCCACCGAGTAGAAGAAGGGGGAGCCGCGGTCCAGGTCCTGGAGGAGCTGGATCCGACCTCACGTACACGCCCCAAGCCCCGATGAGCTGCAGGTCCAGAGCACAGCATTCTTCTCTTCGTACAGGGCCGGGTCCGCGTCGGGCTGACCGAGGCGTGACTCCAGGTTGAGCATCTCCCTCTCCAACTCCCCGATCCTGGATTTCCACCTCTTTGACGACCCCCTCGCGTACTCCTGACAGGAAATGCGGACGTGAGCCTTGCCCACGTCCCACCATAGCCTTAGGGAGGGGAAGCTTCCCCGCTTCCTTCTCCAACCGGCCCAGAAACGACGAAACGAGGCCCGGAACCGCTCATCCTCCAGCAGCAGGTTGTTAAAGTGCCAGTACGCGGAGCCGAGCCTGGCGCCGAACGGAAGGAGTTCCGCCCACACCAGGTGATGGTCTGTGCACGACGCCTGCCGCGTAGAGGCCGTTGGAAAACAGGAGGCGTACACCCGCGAAATGTACGGGCGGTCGATTCTGGACGCTCCGACCCCAGGCCTCATGAAGGTGAAGGCGATGGAGTCGGAACGGAGATTCCGCCAGACGTCCACCAGGTCGAAGGACTTGGTCAAGTCCCCCAACCTCTTCCCCGACGCCCAACCGGTGCGGGCACCACCGTGATCCCTGTCCTCGAGGACGCAGTTAAATATCCCCTGAGGACAACGCACTGGCTCTCATCGATGGAGGAGAGATGAGCGGACACTTCTCCGAAGAAGCTCGCTTGCCTCGGCCCGGCCAGGAGAGCATAGATGTTCACCAAGTGAAGCACCTCGCCCCCCCAGCCGAACCATCAGGTGAAGCAAACGGCCTGGCACGGGCTCCCTGACCCCCAAGATCTCTGGCCCCGCATTTTCAGCCAACAAGATAACCACCCCGCCAGATCTGCGGGTGAGGTGACTCATGTAGACGCCCCCCTCGCCACTCCGGGAGCCTGGTAGCTTCGTCTCCCGGGGTAGTGTGGGTTTCTTGCAGGAAGCACACCGCATACCTCCCGTCCCGAAGGACCGAGGGGGTCTGAATCTGCGCTGTGACTCCCTGCTGTCGTTTATGTTGAGGCTGGCTATAGTTGTCTTCATGTCAGAAGCGTTGTACAACCACCACCAGTATAGTTAAAAACCTATATATACATTTATTGGGAGGACGAGGGAGGGGCACAGAAGTCCCTCGCCCTCACCAGGAGTGCCCCCAGGAAGTTCCTGACTCGCTTTCGCTCGTTCATGTCAAGCCCAGGCGCCTGGCGAGCAGCATGGGCCGACCAGTAAACTCTTTCACTGAGCTCCAGCAGTCGAGCGCCAGTTGGGCTCTATTCCAGCAACTCAGTTTCCTCGACAAACTCCCAGAGTTCCTCAGAGGATTAGGGGGAGATTAGTGGGGGGCACCTGGGACTTGAAAATGTCGCTAGAGGCAGACTCTGCGTCATCCCTAGTGTCCACCACCAATCCCGACCCCTCCTCCGGGAGGTCACCCTCGGTCACCGATCCCTCCCCCACTGAAAGAATGGGGACTCGTCTGGCACCGCCAACTGGCCTCAAATCCTCAGCAACCCCACCCCCAGGGTCATTGGCAGTACCTTCCTCAGCCAACCCCTTCCCGGAATGCCCTGAGTTCAGGTCGTTGGGCGGCAGGGGCTCAGGGCCCCGCTCCTCTCCCGACACCGGGACGTCCAGCTCCTCGGGGAAAAGGTCTTCCCCTAGGGCCAAGGCACCCAGAAAAACAGACTGGGATGGAGGAGTGAGGATAACACCTTCCTCCCTTCCACCGCTCAATGACCCAGCAGAGGGTTCTCCATTGTCACCCGCACCACAGCCTGTGTGGTTATTAAAGTCCTCCCCGGAGGAGTTGAGACAGCAGAAGGCCCTGCTGTAGCCCCCTAGGAACTGGGGTAGGTGAGACCATGGTGTGGGACAGTCAAGAGGCACCATAGGCTCATCCCCTGGAGAGGGGCAGCACTGCCAGCACACTGCTGAAGTGTCTCTCCCCTCCAAGGGCCAGCATCTCCTCCCCAGAGAGACAGGGGGGAATTTATGGGCCTTCCCCTCCCCGCCCACCTCGGTGGTCATGGGGCCCGAGGTCCCAGCCTTTCCCAGAATACTATTGGCTGGGGGAAGACAGGGGGCGTGGCCAGAGTGGGGACGGTCAGTCATGTCACTTCCTGCCCCACCCCTGGTTTATCAGGTGATGGTAGGAGGGGCAGGGGCAGGGGCACTGTTCCCTCTCTGGGGCCCAGAGACACGGTCACTGCAGGAGGTGAGGCAGTGGTTGTTCCCCCAGGTTAGGGCCCGGGCGCCCCCGGAGTGGGGCGGGGATTTGGTGTGGGGTCAGTGGGACTAGGTAGGGGTTTAGGCGTTAGGGTTCCCGCACCGGTGCAACGCTGGCACGGCCGCACGGGCATTGTCATGGGCGAGGTGTAGGGGAAGGTGACAGGGTGGTCTCCCTGTGGGCGGGCCTGACGCATTGCGTCTTCCTGAACACCTTCCGACGAGTCGGATGCTCACCCCTCTCCCCGCTAGAGGCTGAGGCATTGGAAGCCTTTGGCTTAGCCCCCGCTGCTGGGGCTTGTGGTGTTGACTTCGGGGGAGGGGGAGTGGATGCGGCAGCGCCAGCGCCACCCTCAGCCGTTGGGAGGGGCTGGGCAGCCTTCTGGTTGGGGCAGTTTTTTCTAATGTGCCCCACCTTGCGGCACAGGTGGCACCGCACGCCGTCCAGAAGACGTGGTAGGCCGTGCCCTTGTGGAGGAGGATAAAGGAGCGCTCGGTGACCTTCTCCCGGGCCAGGCAAATAAACACCTAGCATAGGAGGGCAGGGTCCTTAAGACCGAGCAGGAGCGGTTGGACACATGACCGGATCTCCCCCAAGGTGTTGAGGTGGGGGAGAAGGAGCTCACTAGAAATGAAGGGTTGGAGATCACAACCCTCTGGGCCAGGTGGGCCGCCTGCTCGGTCTTCAGGAAGAAGACGGCCTTCCCGTACATCCGGGCCGGAGAGTCCTTGAATACTGGTCCAGCTCCCTCAGAGCTTAAAAATGTATTGCTGGAAAAGCGCAGCAGGTCAGGCAGCATCCAAGAAGGCGAATCGACATTTCGGGCATAAGCCCCTCAGAGCCAAGATATCTGACACTCCTGTTTTATTTTTTTTTTAAAAACCCCACACTACCGCCTAACTGCGTTGTGTGTGTGCAGGTGTGAGACACAGTGAAAGACAAAGTGCATCTGACACTCTCGTTTACATCTATCAGCTAGGACTCCCAAAATGGTTCAGGTTAACGACCCCAATCAATGAGATCCACCTGGCTGACCTCATTCCAACGACTACATTCGTCCCACACCTCAAGTCCTGGGATGTAGGATCATTCCTTTTTCTGGGGCGTTCCTTGCACCAGGTCCACTTTCTCCGATTCTGCCTTGACTGTCCCCCAACTCTGGTCCAGCATGTATCGGACCATAGAAGCCTTTTACACCCAGAGTTTATCAGCTAAAACTCAATTTCTTCAGGCAGTAATGCTGTCGATGCTGTGTCATCTGTTGTGTCTATGAAAGTTGTAGTTATGTTTGCTGAGCTGGGAAGTTGATTGATTTGCAGACATTTCATCCCCGGTGACATCTTCAGTGCTTTGGAGCCTCCTGTGCAGAAGTGGCATTAGGTTCATTTAACTTGCTATTGCCAGTATTAACATAGGGAAATCTGCTTCACCTGCAATGCAAATGTACTGTGACTTCTGGAATGTATTTGGTTCCATTCCTGCTGCTTCTGGTTGCTGGTTCCGGTTGTGCATTGTAGTGGCCAGTATATTGGGTCTAGGTCTGTGTGCTTGTTGATGGAGTCGGTAGATGAATGTTATGCTTCTAGAAATTCTCTGGCTATCTTCTGTTTAGCTTATCCTATGATCATTGCATTGTCCCAGTCAAATTTGTGGTCCTTGTCACCTGTGTGTGTAGCTACCAGGGATAGCTGGTCATGGCATTTAGTGACTAGTTGGTGTTCATGGATGAGGATTGCTAGTTGCCTGCCTGTTTGTCCTATATAGTGGTGCATGCAGTCTTTGCATGGAATCTTGCAAATTATGTTTATCTTGCACATGATGGGTAATAGGGTCTTTTGTCCTGGTGAGTTGTTCTGAGTGTGGCTTTCGGCTTACAGGCTGTGATGAATCCCAGTGATCGAAGAAGTCTGGCTGTCAGTTACGAGATTTTTTTAATGAAAGTAGCGTGGCTAGTGAGTTAGGTCGGGGCAGGTCCCCATCGTGTTGTTAGGCATCTGCAGATGAAGTTGCGGGGATATCCATTCTTGGCGAATATTCTGCAGAGGAGTTCTTCTTCTTCCCTTCGTAATGCTGCAGTATGTAGTAATCCTTTTGAACAGCTTTTCTTGTGTGTGTTCGGTGGTTGCTGTTGCAGTTCAGGATCTGGCTGGTGTGTGTGCGGCTTTCCTGTACACTTTTGTGATGCACTCACCATTCTACGTTCTTTCTGCCATCACATCCAGGGATGGGAATTGATTGTTGGTTTCACCTTCTCTTGTAAATCTGATCCCTGTGAGCATGATGTTGATAATTGGGTGTATGTTCTCGATTTCTGTTCTCTTAATGATAACAAATGTGTCCTCCATGTATTTGAACCAGTGTTTGGGTTGGATTTGTGAGAGGACTGTTTGTTCCAGTCATTATATCACTGCTTCTGCTATGAGCCCAGAGATGGATGAGCCCCGTTGAACTGTTCCATTGAACTGTTCATATATTTAGTGCTGGGTCCTCTACTTTTTGTCTTTTACATAAATGATTTGGATGCGAGCATAAGAGGCACAGTTAGTAAGTTTGCAGATGACACCAAAATTGGAGGTGTAGTGGACAGCGAAGAGGGTTACCTCAGATTACAACAGGATCTTGACCAGATGGGCCAATGGGCCGAGAAGCGGCAGATGGAGTTTAATTCAGATAAATGCGAGGTGCTGCATTTTGGGACTTATACACTTAATGTAAGGTCCTAGGGAGTGTTGCTGAACAAAGAGACCTTGGAGTACAGGTTCATAGCTCCTTGAAAGTGGAGTCGCAGGTAGATAGGATAGTGAAGAAGGCGTTTGGTATGCTTTCCTTTATTAGTCAGAGTATTGAGTACAGGAGTTGGGAGGTCACGTTGAGGCTGTACAGGATATTCGTTAGGCCACTGTTGGAATATTGCGTGCAATTCTGGTCTCCTTCCTATCATAAAGATGTTGTGAAACTTGAAAGGGTTCAGAAAAGATTTACAAGGATGTTGTGAGGATTGGAGCTATAGGAAGAGGCTTAACAGGCGGGGGCTGCTTCCCTGGAGCATTGGAGGCTGAGGGGTGACCTTATAGAGGTTTACAAAATTATGAGAGGCGTGAATAGGGTAAATAGGCAAAGTCTTTTCCTTGGGGTCGGGGACTCCAGAACTAGAGGGCATAGGTTTAGGGTGAGAGGGGAAAGATATAAAAGAGACCTAAGGGGCAACTTTTTCACACAGAGTGGATGTGTATGGAATGAGCTGCCAGAGGTAGTGGTGGAGGCTGGTACAATTGCAACATTTAAGAGGCATTTGGATGGGTATATGAATAGGAAGGGTTTGGACGGATATGGGCGGGGTGCTGGCAGGTGGGACTAGATTGGGTTGGGATATCTGGTCGGCATGGACGGGCTGGACCAAAGGGTCTGTTTCCATGCTGTACATGTCTCTATGCCTGTATTTGGTTGTTGAATATGAAGTGTGTCGCCAAGCACAGGTTTGAGGATGTAGTCCTTGTTGATAGGTTCCCCATCATGTTGTCTGTTCTGCTTGTCCAAGAGATTGGCCAATGTCTTTCTGGACAGAGTTTTGTCAATTGAAGTGAAAAGTGCCGTTCTATCAAAATGGACCATTGCTTCGTCCTTGTATATGTTTATTTCTTGATGTTGTCTAGGAATTCCTTTGATGATTGTATGGAGCATTTATATCTGCTGATAAGATTTTTTAGTTTTTGTTGGAGATCTTTTGTCAGTTTATATGATGGAGTTCCAGGAAGTGCCACAATGGGTCAAAGTGGTGCGTTTGGTTTGTGTACTTACATAGAACATAGAATGTTTCTGCGCAGTACGGGCCCTTCGGCCCTCAATGTTGCGCCAACCTGTGGAACCAATCTGAAGCCCATCTATCCTACACTATCTTACACTATTTGGGGTAATCTGTAAAATCTTGGGGTGTTGTTGCTTTCTGGTTTCATCCTTTGAAGGCCAATCCTGGTTAATAGCCCACTTGTGTGTAGGTTCTGTAGTGTTGTTTATTCTATTGGTTAGCTGTGGTGTGGGATCACACTCCTTCTGTAGGTAGGTGTCAGTATCTGCAAGTAGTTTCTCTGCTTTCTGAGTATACTGTATTTGGACTTGTCCATGATAGCTGTCATACTGCCCTTTTCTACTAGTACTATGATTATGTTCTTGTCATTTTTGAGTGTCCTTCTCAGCCTCCGAGTTTTCTTTGACACTGGGTGGACACTCGTTCTGACAGCCTTGTCGGGTGTTCTGAGGGGTAAAGTATCTTTTGCTTCGGCCTGGTTTGTGAGGTTGTAGCTTTCACGTGATTCATGTGCTTGTTCAGAACTGCTTCTCCTACCCGAACTTTGTAAGTCAAAGGAACTGACGTCACATCGACTGTGCTGCTTACCCATGCAGGGCCATTCCCATGGTTTCTGCACAAAAGTTCATCCCCTGATGTAAACTGCCTCTCTCGCTTGAGGAATCTTGTGTCCAACATTGGCATCCCAAATGTTGTTTCCCCCTCCCCCAAGTTCTGGTGCAATTTCTTCTCCTCTGATGGAGCTGTCCTTGTAGTTGCATGAAATCAAATGAAAACTGTGTCAGTTTGGTATTGAATGAAACTGTAGGCTGTTTCTTTCAGTCTGCCTTCAAACTTTGGACTGCTCTTTATGCTGGGTGATGGATGGTATAGAGCTGTCCTTACATGCTGAATGCGATTCGACTTTAGGAAATACTCAAATTCTCTGATAGTAAATGTTAGTCTGTTATCTGTGACCAACATGTCTGGGAGTCTGTGTCTTGCAAAATGATGCTTGCAACTTTTCAATTGGCGTCGCTGTGTTTGACGAATGAACTCTAGGCATGTCCAACCACTTTAAATGGATATCCACAATGACTAAAAACAGAGCCCATGAAAGGGCTGTATAGTCGACGTGTAGTTGAGTCAAGGGTTTACCCAGCCTTTCCGGTGCAAACGGCGGAGATGTTAGCAACAGTTTATGTCTTTGCTCGCTCACTGAACACTGCCCCATCAATGCAGATATGTCGGCATCCAATCCTGGCCATGTAACACAACGTCACATCAACATCTTCATTTTGGAAACCCTGGATGATCTTACTCAAATCTGGCGGCAACTTTTGCTCCAGATGATAATATGTTGTTCTCGATGATCTGGTCTTGCCAGGTCCAGAAAGGTTTCAATTCTAGTTGTGATGGCCTTTTTGTTTCCCCCATCACCAGCAGCTGTTTTAGATTTGCCAGGATTGCATCTTTTTGTGTTCACAGTCTGATATTGTCGACAGTGACCAGAAGAGCATCCAGTAAGTTTAAAGCTAAAATGGACTTTTCCAGTGGTGGCAGCACTGGTGGTGTATTGTCAATGAGAGGTGGCTCAAGGTATCTGCTTTGGCATTTGGCCTCCCAGCCAGTGTTACAACTTGTAATTGTATACAGTTAGAATAAGAGCCCACTGCTGAATTTGACCTGAAGCCATGGGTGGCCTAGCCCTGTTCTCGTTAAGTACCTCTAACGGGTTTGTGGTTCGTAACTATTACAAATTTACGTCGGTAAAGATATTGGTAGATCTATCTCACATGAAAGCTGAAACAAAACTTTCCTTCTCTAACTGGGCATATCTTTGTTAAGCATTAGTCAAAGTCCGTGATGCTATTGGGTGTTTCGCTCTATTGGGCCATCTGTGAGCCGATACTGTACGAAGAGTCATCACATCTCAGCACCACATTTCGCTTAGGACAACACCTTCGACAATGATAGCTGCTTCTTCACTTTCCTAAAGACTGTGAGACAACTTCTAAGAATGACTGTTTTTCAATAACAAATGTAAAGGTGCCAGGGTTACGTATGAATTTTCGGTAATAATTCACCAACCCAAGGAAAGACTTAAGCTCCAGTACAGAGGTGAGGCGGGGCAACTTTGATTGTCCTCTCTTTCTCCTCCAACCCAGTCATGTCAACTCTATAGCCCAAGTGGCTCACTTGGGATGCCTGGAACACACAATTTCCCTTCCAAAGGCTTACTGCCGACTTGGAGAAATGTTTAGGCGCTATTTCCAAGTTCTCTAAATGCTCTTCATTGGTTTTCCTGGTTATTCACATATCATCCCGATAAATGGTGATCTGGGATAAACCTTGTAAAAATGTTCTCCATCATTGGCTGGAAAAAAGCACAAGCTGATGATACCTCAAATGGCAGCCTCATATATTGGGTGAAAGTGAGGATGGCAGATGCTGGGAAAAATCACAGCAGGTCAGGCAGCATCAGAGGAGCAGGAGAATCGACTTTTTGGGCAATAACCCTTCATCAGAACCCTTTGATTCTTTCCTCTCATATAGCACAAACCCTTATGGGTATTAATTGTAGCTGATCTCTGGGAATGCTCGCAATTGCAGGTACACGTGGCTCATGTCCTTCACGAAGGACAGCCTCCTCTGCCAGTTTTGCATATAAATTTCCTATACGAGGTATCCAGCTGTAAAAAGCAGTTCGCCGTTTGTCTGAAATGCCCACAAAGGCAAACTGATCCGTCAGGCTTCAAAATTGGTAAGACTGGTGCTCCCTATTCCACAAACTGCTCTGGTTTGATGATTCTGGGTGAAAGCGAGCACTATAGATGCTGGAGATCAGAGTCAAGATTAGAGTGGTGCTGGAAAAACACAGCAGGTCAGGCAGCATCCAATGAGCAGGAAAATCAACGTTTCTTTGCCCGAAACATCGATTTTCTGCTCATTGGTTGCTGCATGAAACCAGCCTCCACCACATACTCTGGTAGCTCATTCCATATACGTACCACCCTCTGCAATAAAAAGTTACTCCTTATGTCTCTTTTATATTTTTCCCCTCTCACCCTAAACCTATGCCCTCTACTTCTGGACTCCTCAACCCCAGGGAAAAGACTTTGTCTATTTATCCCAACCGTGCCCCTCATAATTTTGTAAACCTCTATAAGGTCACCCTTCAACTTCCGACACTCCAGGGAAAACAGCCCCAGCCTCTTCAGCCTCTCGTTGTAGCTCAAATCCTCCAATCCTGGCAACATCCTCGTAAATCTTTTCTGAACCCTTTAAAGTTTCACAACATCTTTCCAATAGGAAGGAGACCAGAATTGCACGCAATATTCCAACTGTGGCCTAACCAATGTCCTGTACAGCCTCAACATGACCTCCCAACTCCTGTACTCAATACTCTGACCAATGAAGGAAACCATACCAAACGCCTTCTTCACTACCCTGTGACTCCACTTTCAAGGAGCTATGAACCTGCACTCCAAGGTCTCTTTGTTCAGCAACACTCCCTAGGACCTTACCATTAAGCGTATAAGTCCTGCTAAGATTTGCTTTCCCAAAATGCAGCACCTCGCATTTATCTGAATTAAACTCCATCTGCCACTTCTCAGCCCATTGGCCCATCTGGTCCAGATCCTGTTGTAATCTGAGATAACCCACTTCGTTTTCCACTACACCTCCAGTTTTGGTGTCATCTGCAAACTTACTAACTGTACCTCTCATGCTCGCATCCAAATCATTTATGTAAATGACAAAA
>NC_057713.1:69177859-69181327 GCF_004010195.1 Chiloscyllium plagiosum
TCTATAGTTCCCTGGCTTGTCTTTACCGCCCTTCTTAAACAGTGACACCACGTTTGCCAACCTCCAGTCTTCCAGCACCTAACCTGTGACTATCGATGATACAAATATCTCAGCAAGAGGCCCAGCAATCACTTCTCTAGCTTCCCACAGAGTTCTCAGGTCACCTGATCAGGTCCTGGGGGTTTATCCACTTTTAACCATTTCAAGACATCCAGCACTTCCTCCTCTGTAATCTGGACACTTTACAAGATGTCATCATCTATTTCCCTACAGTCTATATCTTTCATATCCTTTTCCACAGTAAATATTGATGCAAAATATTCATTTAGTATCTCCCCCATTTTCTGTGGATTCACACATAGGCCGCCTTGCTGATCTTTGAGGGGCCCTATTCTCTCCCTAATTACCCTTTTGTCCTTAGTATGTTTGTTAAAGCCCTTTGGATTCTCCGTAATTCTATTTGCCAAAGCTATCTCATGTCCCCATTTTGCCCTCCTGATTTCCCTCTTAAGTATACTCCTACTTCCTTTATATACTTCTAAAGATTCACTCGATCTACCCTGTCTACACCTGACAAATGCTTCCTTCTTTTTCTTAACCAGACCCTCAATTTCTTTAGTCATCCAGCATTCCCTATACCTACCAGCCTTCCCTTTCACCCTGACAAAAATATACTTTCTCTGGATTCTTGCTATCTCATTTTTGAAGGCTTCCCATTTTCCAGCCGTCCCTTTACCTGCGAACATCTACCTCCAATCAGCTTTCAAAGGTTTTTGCCTAATACCGTCAAAATTGACCTTTCACTAATTTAGAACTTCAACTTTTAGATCTGGTCTATCCTTTTCCATCACTATCTTAAAACAAATAGAATGATTGTCGCTGGCCCCAAAGTGCTCCCCCACTGACACCTCAGCCGCTTTATTTCCCAAGAGTAGGTCAAGTTCAAAGTTTGTGAGAATATTTGTAGCTCGGGTGCTCGTTGCTGTGGTTCTGTTCGCCGAGCTGGAAGTTTTTGTTGCAAACATTTCGTCCCCTGTCTAGGTGACATCCTCAGTGCTTGGGAGCCTCCTATGAAGCGCTTCTGTGGTGTTTCCTCCTGCATTTATAGTGGCCTGTCTCTGCCGCTTCCAGTTGTCAGTTTCAGCTGTCTTCGGACAGCTAACAATCCGCATCCACGAACATCAACTAGCCACGAAACGACACGACCGGCTAGCCCTAGTAGCCACACACGCAGACGACAAGCAACATGAATTCATCTGCGAAAACACTACCATTATAGGGCAAGCCAAGTAAAGAACAGCCAGGGAATTCCTAGAAGCATGGCACTCATCCACAAACTCCATCAACAAATACATCGACCTGGACCCAGTATACCGGCCACTACAGCGGACAGCTGAAACTGACAACCGGAAGCGGCAGGCACAGGCCACTATAAATGCCGGAGGATGACACCACAGAAACGCTTCACAGGAGGCTCCCAAGCACTGAGGATGTCACCTAGACAGGGGATGAAACGTTTGCAACAAAAACTTCCAGCTCGGCGAACAGAACCACAGCAGTAGGTCAGGTTTTGCACATTCTCTAGCAGGTCCACATACTGAATCATAAAGTTGTCTTGTACACACTTAAGAAATTCCTCTCCATCTAAACCTTTAACACTATGGCAGTTCCAGTCGATGTTTGGAAAGTTAAAATCCCCTACCATAACTACCCTATTATTCTTACAGATAGCTGAGATCTTACAAGTTTGTTTCTCAATTTCCCTCTGACTATTGAGGGTCTATAATGCAATCCCAATAAGGTGATCATCCCTTTCGTATTTCTCAGTTCCACCCAAATAACTTCCCTGGATGTATTTCCAGGAATATCCTCCCTCAGCACAGCTGTAATGCTATCCCTTATCAAAAATGCCACTCCCCCCTCCTCTCTTGCCTCCCTTTCTATCCTTCTTGTAGCATTTGTATCCTGGAACATTAATGTGTACAAGATGTTGAGAGGCATAGATTGAGTGGATTTCTAGAGACATTTTTCCCATGGTGGAAATGTCTATCACAAGAAGGCATAATTTTAAAATAATTGGATGAAGGTTTAGGGGAGATGTCAGATGTCTTTACACAGAGTGTGATGGATGTGTGGAATGCACTTCCGGCAGTGATAGTAGAGTCGTATACATTAGGGATATTTAAGTAACTCTTGGAAAGACATATGAAAGATAGTACAATGGAGGGTATGTTGATTAGTCAAATCTTAGAGTAGGATAAATGGCCGGCATAACATTGAGGGCCAAAGGGCCTGTTCTATGCTCTTCTGCTGTATGTTCTATGTAAAGGCCAGAGTAACCATGACTTGTTTAAAACACACTTCAAAATTTCCAGTCCACTCCAATTAATTCGGAGATTCTAGTCAACTGTCTGCAGTTGTCTCCAATCTTTGTCATTCTTTACTCAGTGGCCTAGTACAATGGAAGTCCATCCATCACATTTTCTAGGACACTGCAGGCTGACCTATCTGAGTTTTAGTGACCAAGTTGCAGTGTTTGACTGTAATATATCCCTGATTAATTTGGCCAAAAAGCATTGACTGACTGTGACCCTTCAATAAATCCTTGACTAATCTACCTTAAATCTCTGGACTGCTTGCACTTGACCTTGAGGACTGACAATGGCCCAGTGGCCAAATTACAACAACATGGATCTCCAGGCCTGTGTAGAACCAAACACATGACTGATCATGAGCACCTCATTGAACTGGAATTCAATATGCTCTTTGACTGAATATGGTAATTCACCTGACTGGAGTCTACCCTGACTCCAGCAAACATTCCTACCCTTTAGCTTTCAGACATTGCTATTTTCTTCAAGCATATGCAGTATGTTTGTCATAGAAGCTGCTGGCACAAACTGTAGCTGTGGTATTGATATATGATCATGAAATACAATGACATGTTCAACTCTCTCAGACTGACACATTTAACTCTTTACTGCTCCCCTTTGCTACAAGCTGCCTGTCTGTCTTTCTGTGTTTAAAAAAGAGTAGTAAACTATAAAGGCTGCCTGTCACTATCCAATTGCTAGAAAGCAGGCTAAGGTACAGAAGATACCTGGCTCCCTCTCACTACAAAATATCCTGTACAGTAGTCTGTAAGATGTCTGGCTGCCTGTCACAAAATTACCTGCCATATATAAAGAACTTACCTCGACGCCAATGGTCTTTTCACAGCAGAGAACGGTGCAGGGATCCCCTGTGGTCGTTCCCCTCAACAATAAGTATACCGCTTTGGATGCTGTTGGGGGGGGGAACGGCCCAGCAGGGGTAAGCTGCAGTGACCGGGTCTGTGGCGCGAGGTCTGGTTCTGAGACTCAGAAGGGAAAGGGGGAGAGGAGGAGAGCACTAGTTATAGGAGACTCTCTAGTTAGAGGGACGGACAGGCAGTTCTGTGGACATGAGAGCGAGACTCTCGGATGGTTT
>NC_057713.1:69184416-69188034 GCF_004010195.1 Chiloscyllium plagiosum
GTGCTGGGCCTTTTCTCGTTGGAACGGCGAAGGATGAGGGGTGATTTGATAGAGGTTTATAAGATGATCAGAGGAATAGATAGAGTAGACAGTCAGAAACTTTTTCCCCGGGTACAACAGAGTGTTACAAGGGGACATAAATTTAAGGTGAAGGGTGGAAAATATAGGGGAGATGTCAGGGGTGGGTTCTTTACCCAGAGAGTGGTGGGGGCATGGAATGCGCTGCCTGTGGGAGTGGTAGAGTCAGAATCTTTGGTGACCTTTAAGCGGCAATTGGATAGGTACGTGGATGGGTGCTTAAGCTAGGACAAATGTTCGGCACAACATCGTGGGCCGAAGGGCCTGTTCTGTGCTGTATTGCTCTATGTTCTATGTGTACAAGTCCTGTCTGTCCCTTAACTCTATAGTAGGTGCTTGAAATCTTGAAATTGTTGTGGAACTTTGCCAAGGCCGAGTTGCATTAGTAAATAGTACAGAAAGAGACCATGAAGGCACCTTGTGCTGAAGAAATGGTCTATACATGTAAAGAAAAGCTGGAGGTTGGCACATCCATCCCATGAACTGTAATGAAGCTGATGATGTAAGCTATCTGCTCTATTTCTGTGTTTCTATGCAACCTGGTTTCTCGATTTGGAAGAGGAAAATTGGAATTGCAATGTTAATATGGTGAGTTGAGGTATAAAGTAAACACAATGTTTGGACATGAGTTTCCTCTTATTTGATGGTGAAGTTCTGCATTCACTATCTAAGGTTTAAGAACTTCATCAGGAGAGGCTTTCTAAATGGTTAGGTATCTGACTTTTTGACTCTTATCCCATTAAGTAATCTCACTTATCATTCTCATCACCTCAGAGGAGAAAATACTAATAGCTGTAAGCAGGGGAAGGCATCCTGTATACTGTACCTTGTCTGCATAACTATCGTATTCCTATAGTTCTTTTCTAGGGTAAGCCTGAATCTAATTTGCTGTCTATTTTCTCTTAAATCTGTTACTTATATTATTTCACGCAAAAAGACTAAAAGCAGCAAATATATTAGAAAATAATAGGGAGATCATAGATCTTATAGAAGAGGAGAGATCATCCAGGATAAATCATACAGGATAGAAAAAAAATCAAAAAGTTGATTATTCATACTTGTCTTGAATATAGCATTTGTTTGTCTAAATATTTCTTAGCCTTTGAATTTTTATGCAAGCTTCCCATCAACCTATTGTTAATTGTTATGGGCCAGACCAGATCCCCTCAAAATATTTAAGCAGGTAGCCCAGACCCTAAAACTTTTTCTTTTTAAGGCAAATATAAAGTACTGCGGTCCAGATGCAAGGCAATTGGTCAAACTACTTGATGTTAAGCAAATCATAATCTATTTAAACATTATTGCTATAATACAATCAAAAAAACAGTAATTTAGAAAAACTTTAGTCTATTGGAAAACTTAACAGAATAATAGATAAAGTAACTATTACTAATAAATGTTCGACTGTAGTAACAACCAATAAACACACCCTTTGGCAAGAAAGGCAAATTCAGAGAAACAGTTTTTTGTCTCACAAGCAATCTAGCAGCCTAGGAAGAGAACCCTCGGACCCGTGCCCCCACCCTCAGCTTTTGGTTGTAACTGAAAGAAGAAAACATCGATTTCATTTCTTAAGTCCACAACCGCAAATGCTTAAAGCTAAACCTAAACACTAAAATAAAAAATAAATCCTGGTCTGTGAGAGTTGGCCACATCCAGGCTACTTCTATTGTTCCAACTTTTGGGAAAAAAACCCAACACCTCACAGGCTTGATGTCTTGAAACGGATAAATCCCCAGGACCTGATCTGGTGTAACTGAGAACTCTGTGGGAAGCTAGAGAAGTAATTGCTGGGCCTCTTACTGAGATATTTGTATCATCAATCATCACAGGTGCGGTGCCAGAACACTGGAGATTGGCAAACTTGGTGCCACTGTTTAAGGAGGGTGGTAACGACAAGCCAGGGAACTATAGATTGGTGAGCCTGACCTCGGTGGTGGGCAAGTTGTTGGAGGGGATCCTGAGGGACAGGATGTACATGTATTTGGAAAGGCAAGGACTGATTAGATCAGTACAGCACAGAACAGGCCCTTCAGCCCACGGTGTTGTGCCGTCCATTGATCCTCGTGTAAGGTAAACCTAATCTACGAACCCTCAAATTTCTGTGACCGTATGCATGTCCAGCAGTCTCTTAAATATCCCCAATGACCTCGCTTCCACAACTGCTGCTGGCAACGCATTCCATGCTCTCTCAACTCTCTGCGTAAAGAACCCGCCTCTGACATCCCCTCTATACTTTCCGCCAAACAGCTTAAAACTATTACCCCTCATGTTAACAATTTCTGTCCTGGGAATAAGTCTCTGGCTATCAACTCTATCTATGCCTCTCATTATCTTGTACACCTCAATTAGGTCCCCTCTCTTCCTTTTTTCCAATGAAAAAAGTCCGAGCTCAGTCAACATCTCTTCGTAAGATAAGCCCTCCATTCCAAGCAGCATCTGGTAAACTCCTCTGAATCCTCTCCAAAGCATCCACATCTTTCCTATAATAGGGCTACCAGAACTGGAGGAGAAAGTGAAGTCTGCAGATGCTGGAGATCAGAGCTGAAAATGTGTTGCTGGAAAAGCGCAGCAGGTCAGGCAGCATCCAGGGAACAGGAGAATCGATGTTTCGGGCATAAGCCCTTCTTCCTGGACACAGTATTCCAAGTGCAGTCAAACCAAAGTTTTATAGAGCTGCAACAAGATCTCACAGCTCTTAAACTCAATCCCCCTGTAATGAAAGCCAAAACACCATATGCTTTATTAACAACCCTGTCCACTTGGGTGGCAATTTTAAGGGATCTATGTACCTGCACACCAAGATCCCGCTGTTCCTCCACACTGCCAAGAATCCTATCTTTAATCCTGTACTCAACTTTCAAGTTCGACCTTCCAAAACGCATCACTTTGCATTTAACCAAGTTGAACCCCATCTGCCACCTCTCAGCCCATCTCTGCATCCTGTCAATGTCATGCTGCAGCCTACAACAGTCCTCTATACTGTCAACAACATCTCTATCATTTGTGTCATCTGCAAACTTGCTAACCCATCCTTCAATCTCCTCATCCAAGTCATTAATAAAAATTACAAAGAGTAGAGGCCCAAGAACAGAGCCCTGTGGAACACCACTCACCACTGACTTCCAGGCAGAATACTTTCCTTTCACTACCACTCGCTGTTTTCTGTCGACCAGCCAATTCTGTATTCAGACAGCTGAATTTCCCTGTATCCCATTCCTCCTGACCTTCTGAACGAGCCTACCACGGGGAACCTTATCAAATGCCTTGCTGAAATCCATATACCGCACATCCACCGTTCGACCCTCATCAACTTGTCTAGTAACATCCTCAAAGAACTCAATAAGAAGAGGGACAGTCAGCATGGCTTTGTGCGTGGGAAATCATGTCTCACAAACTTGATTGAATTTTTTTTTTATAGATATTTTTATTAGAAATTTAACATTTTTACAAGTTTACAAAAATAAACAAAACTCTCAGATATAAACATTGATATACAATTAGCTCAAATATACAATAGCCAAAATTTGACAAAAAAAA
>NC_057713.1:69193123-69211033 GCF_004010195.1 Chiloscyllium plagiosum
CGACCTCGATTATCGAGGTTGTCAATATGATTTTCCAAGGTCCGGACTCGCTGCTCGAGAGTCCGGACTTGATCCACGGCCGATTGAGCGGTTGTCTCCGAGGTCGCGGCCTTTAGCTCCGCCCCTCCGACTCGGCTTTGAATTTCTTCAATTTCACGGTCGTGCTTCTTCAGCGCGGCCGAGAGCGACTCCCAACGATTTCTGGATTCGACGATAAAGGCATCGATCTTCGAGTCAAGCTTGGAAAGCATTTCTGCAAGACTTGCTACTGTAGGTAAGTTCCTCGGGGCGGCTGTGGACGCCTCTGCTGCAGCTGTAGAGTGTGGGGGAGGGGTTCCTGCTTGCTGAGAGCCTCGGGCTCCTTTCCCTTTAGTCATTTTAACTTAGGATAGAGTTGCTTAAATATAATATTACACCACTAATTCAGTTATTAAACTATTATAAATGATTTATAAATGATTTGGTGAGCTTGGTAGGGGGTAGGTGACCCACTGTGCCCAAGTCTTGGGAGGAGCACTATAGACTCAGTCTTACTGGGTCGCCGCCATCTTGGATCCCCCGATTGAATTTTTTGAAGAAGCAACAAAAAGGATTGATGAGGGCAGAGTGATAGATGTGACCTATATGGACTTCAGTAAAGCATTCAACAAGGTGGGCGGCACGGTGGCACAGTGGTTAGCCTCAGCACCAGAGACCCGGGTTCAATTCCCGCCTCAGGCGACTGACTATGTGGAGTTTGCACGTTCCCCCCATGTCTGCGTGGGTTTCCTCCGGGTGCTCCGGTTTCCTCCCACAGTCCAAAGATGTGCAGGTCAGATGAATTGGCCATGCTAAATTGCCCGTAGTGTTAGGTAAGGGGTAAATGTAGGGGTATGGGTGGGTTGCGCTTCGGCAGGTCGGTGTGGACTTGTTGGGCCGAAGGGCCTGTTTCCACACTGTAATGTAATGTAATCTAATCTAATCTAATCTAATCTAAAGGTTCCCCATGCAAGACTAGTTAGCAAGGTTAGATCTCATGGAATACAGGGAGAACTAGCCATTTGGATACAGAACTGGCTCAAAGGTAAAAGACAGAGGGTGGTGGTAGAGGAATGTTTTTCAGACTGGAGGCCTGTGACCAGTCGAGTGTCACAAGGATTGTCGCTGGGTCCACTACTTTTCTTCATTTATACAAATGATTTGGATGTGAGCATAAGAGGTTTAGTTAGTAAGTTTGCAGCTGACACCAAAATTGGAGGTGTTGTGGACAGCGAAGAGGGTTACCTCAGATTACAACAGGATCTTGACCAGATGGGCCTATGGGCTGAGAAGTGGCAGATGGAGTTTAATTCAGATAAATGCGAGGTGCTGCATTTTGGGAAAATAAATCTTAGCAGGTCTTATACACTTCATGGTAAGGTCCTAGGGAGTGCTGCTGAACAAAGAGACCTTGGAGTGCAGGTTCATAGCTCCTTGAAAGTGGAGTCACAGGTAGATAGGGTAGTGAAGAAAGTGTTTGGTATGCTTTCTTTTATTGGTCAGAGTATTGTGTACAGGAGTTGGGCGGTCATGTTGCAGCTGGACAGGACATTGGTTAGGCCACTGTTGGAATATTGCGTGCAATTCTGGTCTCCTTCCTATCAGAAAGATGTTGTGAAACCTGAAAGGGTTCAGAAAAGATTTACAAGGATGTTGCCAGGTTTGGAGGATTTGAGCAATTGGGAGAGGCTGAACAGGCTGTTTTCCCTGTAGCGTCAGACGCTGAGGGGTGAACTTATAGAAGTTTACAAACTTATGAGGGGCATGGATAGGGTAAATAGGCAAAATTTTATCCCTGGGGTCGGGGAGTCCAGAAGTAGAGGGCATAGGTTTAGGGTGAGAGGGGAAAGATATAAAAGAGACCCAAGGTGCAACTTTTTCACAGAGGGTGGTACGTGTATGGAATGAATTGCCAGAGGATGTAGTGGAGGCTGGTACAATTGTAACATTTCACAGGCATTTGGATGGGTATATGAATAGGAAGGGTTTGGAGGGATATGGGCGGGGTGCTAGCAAGTGGGACTAGATTGGGTTGGGATATCTGGTCGGCATGGACGGGTTGGACCAAACGTTTTGTTTCCATGTTGTACATCTCTGACTCTAAGCTGTTTACTCCAGTGGTTCTGGTAGATTGCTCATAACCTCTGCCTTATAACCTCTCTCCAAAAAATGAGGACAAAATAATCTCTTAAAGCCACAGCATCGTCACATCATGAAATGTTATGAGAAATTTTCATTCAACCTGTGTTGTTAGAACTGAGTGGATCCAAGACTGTTGTCTATTTTACAATCTGTTCAATTTTACTCTCCATTGACTTTGATGAAATATCAATCCTGGCAGGAAGTAAACATAGTATTTAATTGAAGGACAATTTCGAACATGTCATCTCATAATGAAAAGAAGTGTAGAGATCAGATGAGTCACACACCATCAATTGATTATATTAATAGACTTAGTCCTTTAGTACAATTCTTGCACTGATTTAACTACCAGAATTAATCTATATTCTTGAAAATATTCAAATAAATAACAAAATGCTATTGCTATTGATTGATTACACTGAGTTAAATTCTAAATTCCACTTTCTTTGGTTGTATTTTAACTATAATGTTTAAATAGATTGTGTTTTACTTAACGTTGTGTAGTTTGACCAGTTGCATTGCATCTGGAACATTGTGTGAGCCATAACCACTTTACAAATGCATTAATAAAACACTTTCACCAATAAATATTTAAGAATAAAGTTCAGATGTTCAACAAAAGTATAAGTAATGGTGAGCTATTGAGGAAAGTTCTAGTTCTGCCTTCTGTAAAGAAAGCTTCAACTTGGTTACGAAAGCATTCAAATAACTCAACTAACATAAGCTTTGAAGTTATTATTAAAATGAAAACATCAGGTACAATTCATGTGGCAATCACAATTATGGTTATAACTTCAAAGAAACTGTTAATTTTTTTCAGTATTAAAACTTTTAAACTCAACAATGAATGGTAATGTATCATGATCATAGCTAATCGAACTACATCTCAAATGTCAAAATCCATTTGTTTCCAAATCAGATTTTTCAGCAAAACTGCATGAAGTCTAATTCCAATATGTCAAAACTGCTTCAGAAAGTACACTTAGGCCGATTAAATCTTCTAAGCATAATATAAACTTAACCAAAGTTGATTCAAATGCAGTGACACTCCCAACATACATCCAAAATAATTTCCTTTTAACAACTGGGAGTGACATAAACCTAGTCTGGGAAGCCTTCTCTTTGTGACAGAGTCCAGTCAGCACCAAGGTATCTAGTATCAGACCACTAACTGCAGCATATTGTGTTTTGGCATCGAACCTAGAAATATAGTTTAATAATCACGTCCCAGCTTTTTATATTCATAAATAGGATCTACTTCGTTCTTTTGCTTTCAAGCAGAACGCTTTCCAGTAATTATGGTAAATCTGAACTTAATTTTACCTCTATTCCACTACTTTATTACAATGCATTTGTACAATTGATTTATCATGTAGGTGTCAGTGCATTGATAAGTATAACGTTTATATATGTGCAGAACACCATAATATGTAATTCAAGGCCACATTTCTGCTTAGGCAGTCTGGTAGAGATTAGATGTTTTCTTTTCTGTTTCATTCTTTCTGTACAGTAATTCACTGAAGGATGAATAACATTTTGCTTTTAGGCTACATTTATTTTGCTGTTAAATTATAACCTGAGATAGATGTAGCTGAGATTCGCACTATTGTTCTGCATAATATACAATTATATAGACACCACCATCATTAGAACACACCAGTCAGTTGTGCTGAAGCCTGCATGTTATAATTAGTGGTATTGATAATGAATATTATGCAACATAATGTACAATATAACATGAAAAAGTTGGAGTTAAGTTCCAACTACCTTGAAACCCAACAAATGCTTTCATGCAGACTAAGGGGTGAAAATTGCTGGAATAGATGTTCACTGTCACCGCTTGAGTGATCATTTTGTGCAGATAGTAACCTCACATTTTACGCCTCCTTCAATTTTCATTCCTTTATAACAACCATTCGTGGAGTGAAGACAAAAGTGCTGCAATGTGTTGATCTTCTTCTCATAAAAGGGACATAGGTATCATTCTCAGTTCTGATATTATCTACCTATCAGGAAAGACAGAGCATGAATGAAAGCTGAAGGGTGACCTGACAAAGGTCTTTAATATTATTAAGGGTGGTAATTGCAGAATTAGAGAATATGTTTTTACTTGTGAAGGAATTGAAATTAGGAAGTGGGAAAGGGTGAAGATGCATGGAAGTCTGCCAGGCATCCAGTGATGGAGCGACACTTGACTTGGCTGGAGAGCTGAGTTGCCAGGCCAGGGGTGATGCTGAGGTCAAAGGGATATGTGATGAGAATAAGGAAGATTTCTACTTGGAGTCGACTATTGGACAGAACTGAAATATGCATCAGACACGGATGGAATGAAAGGTTGGGAAGACTTGAACTCTAAGTATTTATATTCTCCAAGGCAGACAGCTGCTTTCTGGAAGGAAAGAGACTCTAGACTCCTCTGAAATGGGCAGCATTGATGCCCCATTGGATGCAGCAACATATCATTCCCTGCAACCCCTCCACTCAATGATGCCTGAAACTTGGATACCCTGGAATTTGAACTTCAATCATGTCTCCTTCACTGGGACAAAATTATATGCTAATGTGCTGATCAACATTCTAAGTTCATTCACTTAACCAGTCAAACTGCTTGCATTAAAATAGATACAATTAAGCTTTCTGGATTCTCACATACCTATCATGATCCTTTCTTTCCAATTACTTGACTGTTCTAGCATTCTTTTTTATATGTAGTGGACCTTACTGCCAACTTGCATCTACTCTATGCCCAATTCCCATGCCAAGTCAGTTTAAAACATCCCGAACAGCTCAGGCAAACCTTCAGCAAGGATATTGGATGCATTCTGGTTCAAGTGCAACCCATCCAGCTTGTACAAGCCATATCTATCCCAGAAATAGTCGCAATAATCAAAAAATCTAAAGCCCTCCTTCCTACACAATCTCTTTAGCCATATGTTCACTTGACCTGTGTTCCCACTCCTATACTCAGTAGCATGTAACACTAGAAGTAATCTAGAGATGACAACTTTAGCAGTCTTATCTTTAATCTATTACCGAACTCTCTCAATTCCTATTACAGGACCTTTTCCTCTTAACCAAGTCAATGCTACCAAAATGTACCAGGACTGCTGGTTATCCACCCACCCCTTCAGAATGCCCTGCAGCTGTTCTGAGACATTCCTGAACCTAGCACCATGGAGACAACATACTATTCGAGAGTCTCATCTGCTGCCACAGAACCACCTATTCCAACTGAGTCACCTATCAATAAAGCTCTCCCAGTCTTTTTCCTCCCCTGCTGTGCAGCAGAGTCAATTGTGGTGTCACAATTTTGGTCTTTGCCAATTTTTCCTGAGAGGTCATTCCCTTCTATCAGTATTCAACATGACAAATCAGCTTGAGATGGGGATGGCTACAGAGGATTTATGCTCTATCTGCCTATGATTCCTTTTCTCTGATCTTCACTTTACTTATCTTTCAACTCGTTATTTTCATCAATGTGAATAAATATCAGCCCAGACTGGCAATCCAAGTGGCTCATTTTCATGTTGTTACAACTATGTAAATGCATTTAATTTAAATTTTATGCTTTATGATCTTGGGTGAAGTTGGGTGGCAGAGAAATGCCCAGAAATTGGATGGTGTTGTATCTATTTTACAGCATACAACAAACATCCAAGCATTCATGAAGCGTGTTGTGCAGTGTACGTTTCATGCTGAAGTACACTGCCTATCATCTTAGGGAAGTGGGAAAGCTAGTCCAGGGCTTTTGCATGTGGAAGTGCAAGCTTTAACACTGGTCTTCTTGCAAAACTGGCCTTCCTTGTATACTGTCAGCATTAAGCTGGTTGTATTTGAAAAATTGTAGCTTACATTGGAACTATGATTTCACAAGAGGACTGCAGGAGGCTATAACCAATATATATATATTTTTTTAAAAAACTGAAAATGAAGTTAACAGGAACAGGATTGAGTCTCCTAGCTCCATTACAGTTACATCTATGCTTGCCCTCCTTGGCTCTATCCTGCTCATCTGCACGACCTGCTTGGTGGTCAAACTTAGAAACCGCTTATGGATATCTAAAGGAGCATTAACTTTTAATGTAATATTTATTTGAGCATTATTTGATACCTTGCTGAAATAATCCTAATTTGTAACAACTTTGAAATGTAAATTGAGATTTAATGAACAGAACCAATTCAATTTATATTCTAATTAGATATAAAATTAATTATAAACATGATTTACATAATCCAAGTTACATTATCATTTTATTACAGTTGCAAAAACAAAATTGGCATTTAGCTAATTATTTGAGTGGTATTGTAGTTGTAGCTAATCCCGCTGCAAGTGATACATTAGAATTTATTTTTAATTTAGGCTAAGGTATTTTTGTAAGGGTGAATATAAAAACAAATAGACAGATAGGTAGATAGACCCATACAGCCCAGAAAAGGTTCTTTGGTCCATTGTGTCCATACCAACATAACTACAAAGAGCACTAATCCTAATTTCTTGCAGTTTTCCCATATCCTTTAATGCTATGATATTTGAAGTATTTATCCAAATTCTTTTTCTAAAAGTTATAATATTTACAGCCTCAACTGCATTCGCAGGCATTCCAAATTCCCACCAACCCAGAGTGAAAAAGGTTTTCCCCAAATCCCCTCTGAATCTCCAGCCTCTTACTCTAACACTACGCCCTCTTATCATTGAACCCTCAATCAAGGAGAACCATTTCAATTCATCCTGTCCATAACCCTCAATCATGTCACCCCTCAGTCTTCTCTGCTCTAAAGAGTACAATCCAAGTCTGTCCAAAATTGGAGTAGTGTGTACAGTTCTGGTCACCTCATTACAAGAAGGATGTGATAGCACTAGAGGGGATTACAAAGGAGGTTCATCAGGACGGTATCTGGTATGGAGAAATTGAGCTATAAGGAGAGAGCTATAACAGAATAGAGAGATGTAATGAATGGTGTGCTGGGAGCTCAATTGTTCACACTTTATATAAATGACTTGAATAAAGGGGTGGAAAGTATGGTTACCAAATTTGCTGATGACACAGGATCTGTAAGAAATTGGTTTTAAAGAGCACATAAGATGGCTCACAATAATATGCACAGAACAACATAGAACATAAAACAATACAGCACAGGAATAGGTTCTTTGGCCACTATGTCCATGCTGACCATGATGCTGTTCGAAACTAATCTTATCCTCCTAGACATGGTCAGTATCCCTCTCTTCCCTGCTTGTTCATATGTTTATCCATTGCTATTGTACTATATAGATAGTTTAAGTAATTGTGCAAAAGTGTGGCAAACTGAATATAATGCAGGAAAATATGAAATTGTTCATTTTAGCCTGAAGAATAGAAAAGAAGCGTGTTAGAAAATGATAAGAAATTGCAAAGGTCTGAGATATAGTGGGATGTGGATGTTTATTTTTGTAAGATAGAGGTTTCACTGGCAAGATTAGCATTTATTATCCATCCCTAATTGCCCTTGAGAACATAAAGTTAAACTGTATTCTTACCAAGCAGTCTGTGTGATATGTGTACACTCAAAGTATTTTTAGGGAATGAATTTCACGTTGTGATGAAGAAATACAATTTAGTCAGGATAGGTTTGATGATAAATCTGCATATTGTTGTTTTTAAATGTTTGCTGCCCCTCTACTTCAAGATTCTAGACATTGTAGTTTTGGTAGATGCTATGGGAAAAGCATTAGTGAGATGCTTTGCAACATCTTGCATAAGTACACAATGGTGGTGAAGAGAGCGGTCAAATAGTGAATAAAGGAGGTAATAATCATTTATGTAAAGAGGTGAATTGGTAGAAAATTAGATCTAAAACCAATGCCATTGGAATCTGTCTGATCTTGTAATCTTGATCTTACAATATAGATGACATGTTATCACATGTGTTTGCAAGCAAATTAAAAATGGTTTGGCAAAAGCTTCCTCAAGAAACTAATGCCCCTGTATAAACACATACAGTATTTCTGTTTCCTGATCAGTTAACCAAAATTTTCTAGCAGCCAGCACCCCAATCTCAAATGAGAAGCCATTAATAGTTCAATTGTTTTTCACTCCCATTTTAAAGGAGTACTATCAGCTCAGCAAAATTGAACTTGGTCACATAATGTGTTGCTGTAGGCAGTCATCTTTATCTCGTCCGTCCAAAACACATTGCTCATGCCAGATGAGGGGAAAATGTTCAAAACACTGACATTTGAAAAACGTCCTGACTCATAAGCGAATTCAATAGAACAGTTCAAGGAAAGTCAAGCAAGTTCTTTTCATCACATATTTTAACGGAAACTTTATTTTGCAGTATAAGTTTATTCCAAAAGAGAAAATAGCAGCTTAATATACACCAAATCAAAGCTGCTGGGAGCCGGAGGACAAAATCTGCACACAGGAACAAGCAAAACAAATCAAATAACAGCCAATTCTGGTCAAATTACATTGAGCCAGCTAATTTCAATAGTTTGTCATCATATAAGTAATAACAGTTACAAACAAAGTAAGCAACCATAATGATCATAAACAATCATAAACTGTTGAGCAAATGCAGAGACAAAAATTAAATGTCCAATCAATCAGAACAATTAGATAGCATTTAATGTGCCAACAATTAATGCAGTGTAAGGACTAAGCTCAACTCTCTATGCCAGTTTTATTTACTTATTTTAATAAAGCAATTTGAATATGTTATACCTTATGGTAGGTATAACTTGAATCCATCCCCTGCAGTAGGGGCAATACTACAGAACCATATTGTTGTTTTATTTCACTAATAAAATTCATCAGACTAGGATTTGCATGGACTTGTAATGTTTACAAACCAATGGATCTGAATGACTGATCTGGAAATAAGAGATTAAAATCCACAGCAGTTGCAGTATTTAAATTCAGTTAATTAGATAAATCTGGAATGAAAATCTACTGTTCACAATGGTGATCAAATAACCACTGGATTGCAATAAAAATCCATCTGCTTCAGCAATGCCTTGCAGTGTTCTTTAGTCGCCACAATACCAGGAGGACATTGAAGCTTTGGAGAGAGTCACAATAAGGTTCATCGGGATGTTGCCTGGCTTCGAAAGCATTGACTATGAGGAAAGTTTATAAAGACTAGGATTATTTTCACTAGAAAGACAGTGGCTCAGAGGAGACCTGATAGAGGTCTACAAAATTATGAGGGGAATAGATACAAGCATTCTCAGGGTTGAAGTTTCAATTACAAGGGGCACAGGTTCAAGGTGAGAGGGGGAAAGTTAAAGGGAGATGTGCAAGGAAGTTTTTGACGCAGAGAGTGGTAGGAGCCTGGAATGCACTGCCAGGAGAGGTGGTAGAAGCAGATAAAGAACATAGAACATAGACCATTACAGAACAGTACAGGCCCTTCAGCCCTCGATGTTGCACTGACCTGTGGATTACATTTTCATCCATATGTTTATACAATGATCATTTAAATGCCCTTAAAGTTGATGAGTCTACGACTGTTGCAGGCAATGCATTCCACGCCCTTACTGTCTCAGAGTAAAGAAACTATCTCTCACACCTATATATATATCACCCCTCAATTTAAAGCTATGTCCTCTCGTGCTAGCCATCATCATCCAAAGAAAAAGGCTTTCACTCTCCACCCTATCTAACCCTGTGATTATCTTATATGCCTCAATTAAGTCACCTCCCAAACATCATCTCTCTAATGAAAACAGCCTCAAGTCTTTAGCCTTTCCTTATAAGACCTTCCCTCCAGATCAGACAACATCCTAGTAAATATCCTCTGCACCCTTTCCAAAACTTACACATTCTTCCTATAATGCGGTGACCAGTACTATATGCAATACTCTAAGTTCGGTTGCATCAGAGGTTTGTACAGTTGCAGCATGATCTCGTGGCTATGAACCTCAATCCCTCTACCAATAAAAGCTAACACACTGTATTCTGAACAACCCTGTCAACCTGGATGGCAAGTTTCAAAGATCTATGTACCGAGATCTCTCTGCTCATCTACACTATCAAGAATCTTATCATTAGCCCAGAACTCTTTATTCCTGTTGTTCCTTCTGAAGTAAATCACCTCACACTTTCCCGCATTAAACTCCACTTGTCACCTCTCAGTCCAGCACTCAGCTTATCTCTGTCCCTCTGAAACCTGCACTATCCACAACCCCATTGACCTTAGTGTCATCCACAAATTTGCTTACCCATCCTTCTATGCCCTCATCTAAGTCACTTATAAAAATGACAAACAGCAGAGGCCCCAAAACTACTGCGGTACACCACTGGTAACTGAACTCCAGGATGAACATTTCCCATCAATCACCACCCACTGTCTTCTTTCAGCGAGCCAATTTCTGATCCAAACCACTAAATCACACTCAATCCTATGTCTCCGTATCCTACCATGGGGCACCTTATTTGAAAGCCTTACTGAAATCCACATACACCACATCAACTACTTTACCCTTATCCACCTGTTTGGTCACCATCACAAAGAATTCAATAAGGTTTGTGAGGCATGACCTACTCTTCACAAAACCATGTTGACAATCTCTAAACAACTTATTCTTTGCTAGATGATTATAAATCCTATTCCTTATAATCTTTTCCAACACTTTACCCACAACTGAAGAAAGGCTCATTGGTTGATAATTACCAGGGTAGTCTTTACTCCCCTTCTTGAACAAAGGGGCAACATTTGCTATCCTCCAATCTTCAGACACTATTCCTGTAGACAATGATGACATAAAGATCAAAGCCAAACGCTCTGCAATCTCCTCCTTGGCTTCCCAGAGAATCCGAGGATAAATCCCATTTGGCCCTGGGGACTTATCTATTTTCACACTTCCCAGACTTGCTAACACCTCCTCCTTGTGAACCGGTCTTTTTCCAGTGTGAATACCGAAAAAAACCATTCATTTTGCACTTCTCGGACTCCTCGCACAACTTCCCACTACTAACCTTAATTGGCCCTAATATTTCTCAGGTCATTCTTTCTACCAATGACTTCTCATATCCCCTCCTAGCTTTTCTTAGTCTTTCCTGGTTAACTTGTAACTCTCAACCGCCCTAACGGAGCATTCATGTCTCATCATAACATAAGACTTCTTCCTTTTGACAAGAGATTCAACTTCTTTCGTAAACCATGACTCCCTCGCTTGACCAATTCCCTATCTGACAGGTACATACTTATCAAGGACATGCAGTAGCTGTTCCTTGAATAAGCTCCACATTTCAATTGTGCCCATCCCCTGCTGTTTCCTTCCCCATCCTAAATCTTGCCTAGTTGCATCATAATTGCCTTTCCCCCAGCAATGACTCTTGCCCTGCGGTATATACCTATCCCTTTCCATGGTTAAATTAAACATAACTGAATTGTGGTCACGATCACAAGAGTGCTCACCTACCTCCAAATCTAACACTTGGCCAGGTTCAATTACCCAGTACCAAATCCAATGTGGCCTCACCCCTTGTTGGTTTGTTGACATATTGTGTCAAGAATCTATCCTGCACACTTTCGACTAAAACTGACCTATCTAAAGTACTGTTAGTCTTGCTCCTATCCAGAATTATCTTTGCTATTCTTTCGTCTACATCTCTGGTACTATTCGGAGGCCTATAAAAAATTCCCAGAGGAATAGGGTGACCTCTCCTTTCCTGTTTCTGACCTCAGCCCATACTCTACCTCAGTAGACAAGTCCTCAAACATCCTTTCTGCCACCATAATAATGACCTTATCTTACAATACCACACCTCCCCCTCTTACTTCCTTCTCTGTCTCATATTAGTGACATTTAAGAGGCATCTGGATGCATAGGGAGGGAACAAAGGAATACAAGGTTGGGGGGCCAAAGGGGCGGTTCTTCTCTCATTGTTTTGTTAATTTTCCTGGCAATTTGGGAACCAGCTTAGTGTTGGAAGACTGAATAAAATGGATAACCCTGTACCTTTCTACCACCAGGCCTTAAGCTACCTGCTTGCCAAGTCAATTGGGGGTCAAGCTCCACATCATGCCATATTGACAAGGCCTGCCATCAGAATGTGAGATTGCTTTGGCAGTTTTTTTAATTCTCTGAGAGGAAGCATTACTTTATGGATACTCCATGCCTCAAGATCAGGCCTCCAATAGAAATATCTGTTCTCACACAATATGAACAGAACTTCACAACTCACCTCCATCCAGTTGTCAAGTCTTGTTCCCCGATGCCAATTTCCTAAACCTAAGTCACGTCAGCACCCTCTCACTGTGTTTCAGCCTCAGCAATGGCCATTGCTAGCACTGATCTGCCAATCCTCTGAGCTGTCGTCAATTTGAAGATAGCCCCAGTGCTGAACTAATTATTGGCTCTACCAGAAACTCCTCCCACTGAAGTTGAATCACATCATTCTACTAGCCCAGGGATCAGGATGTACCAGCAATGGGAGACTTCAGCTGTGACTCTTAATTTATTGATTATCAGGTAAGCTGCTCACCACTATCTTCTCAAGTGCAGTTGCAGATGGGCAATAAATGCTGGCTTTGCCAGTAACACTTCATATGCAGTAGGCATAAAAATACAAACTCAACAAATCTTAAATGAGAGCATTAAAAGGAAAAAAAATTTTTAATGGGACAATCTGAAAAAATGTAGAAATCAATTAAGAAACTAATGAAGATATCAATTAACTTCTTTACAAAAGACAAAATACAAACAAGCAATATGCAAAAAGTACAGAACACTTATGGCCTCGTATCTCTACCTCTGAGCTAGGAGGCCTGAATTCAAGACCCACCTGCTCTAGCAGTGTTTAATAAGATCTCTAAACAGATTGATTAGAAAAAAATCTATACAAAATAAACTTTTCAGAATTAGCAAAATGTTACATTGTCATCTCCATCTCTTATGCTTTTCCTCATTTTCTCTGCCTTTTTTATTCAGAGAGGGAGAAAGTCAAAAGGAGCACAAATTAGAGATGCAGAATGACATGATCTGACAACATGATATGATGTGTTGTGATATACTTATGATCTGCCACTATCACACTTATGTTAGCTCCCATAACATAAGAATGAGACATGGGTCCACAAAGCACTGAAGAATCCAACAAACTTTTATGACGGCATCTGATAGTGAATCTTTCTCCTCTGTGTTTACTGTGAAGAAAGACATGAAGACTTGGGAACTTGGGGAAGTTAGTGGTCATATCTTGGGGACAGTCCATATGACAGCAGAGAAGATGTTGAAGGTTAGGTAAATCTCCTGGTCAAGAGCAGATATATCCAAGAACACTGCAAGAGGCTAGAGAAGAAATTGTGGGGGCCGTGGCAGATATTTTTGCATCATCATTAACCACGGGTGAGGTTCCGGAAGAGTGGAGGTTAGCAAATGTTGGGCTCTTATTCAAGAAGGGCTGCAAAGAAAAACATAGGCTTACTAGTCTACAGTTCCCAACATCTGTGCTTGGTAAGTTACTTGAGGAGATTCTGAGATATAAGTTATACATGCATTTAGGGAAACAGAGTTTGATTAGCCAGGATGGTTTTGTGCGTGGGAGATCATGTCTCACAAATTTGTTAGAGTTCTTTGACGAAGTGAGGAGGAAAGTTGACGAGGCCAGGGTGGTAGACACTGGATTTCATAAGGTTCCACATGATAGGCTGCTCTGGAATGTTAGATAGCATGGAATCCATGGGAAGTTGGATACACAATTGGTTTGCTGGTAGGAAGCAGAGGGTAATAGTGGAAGGATACTTGTCAGACTGGAGAATGTGGTTAGTTGTTGACATGATCTGACAACATGATATGATGTGTTGTGATATACTTATGATCTGCCACTATCACACTGTGATATTTATGTTAGCTCCCATAAGAATGAGACATGGGTCCACAAAGCACTGAAGAATCCAACAAACTTTATGACAGCATCTGATAGTAAACACAGGAGAAAGATTCACTGTGAAGAAAAACATGAAGACTTGGGAACTTGGGGAAGTTAGTGGTCAGGGGTCAGTGCTGGGCCTGTTGCTGTTTGTTATCTATATCAATGATTTGAATGAGAATGTACAAGGCATGATTAGTAAGTTTGCAGCTAACACTAAAATAGGTGGTATCATGGATAGTCAGGAAGTTTGTCAGAAATTGCAGAAGGATCTTGATCAGCTGGGGAAGTGGGCCGAGAAATGGTATATGGAGTTTAATATAGATAAAGAGAGGTCTTGCGTTTTAGAAAGTTAAACCAAGGTAGGAGTTTCATGGTGAATGGTAGGGCCTTAAGGAGTGTAATGGAACAGAGGGACCTTGGAATTCAAGTGCACAGTTCTCTGAAAGTGGAGTCACAGGTAGGCAGGACAGTGAAGAATGCTTTTGACGTACTGGCCTTCATCAGTCAGGTCATTGAGTATAGAGATTGGGAAGTTATGTTGCAGTTGTTGAGAACATTGGTGAGGCCACATTTGGAGTATTGTGTTCTGTTTTGTTTACCTTGGTATAGGAAAGAGTGCAGAATTACAAGGACGGTGCCAGGACTCAATGATCTGAGTTATAGGGAGGCATTGGACAAGCCAAGTTTTTTTTTATTTAGAGCATAGGAGACTGAAGGGGGATTCTACAGAAGATTATAAATCATGAGCGGTATGGATAAGGTTAATGCACTTGGTCTTTTTCCCCCAGAGTTGGAGGATCAAGGACTAGAGGGCATCAGTTTAAGGTTAGATGGGAAAGAATAAAAGGGAGCAACTTTTTTACATGGAGCGTCCTATGGAATGAGCTGCTAGCGTAAGTGGTTGAGGTGGGTACATTAACAACATATAAAAGGCATTTGGACAAATACACAGATAGGAAAGGTTCAGGAGGATATGGGACAAGTGCAGAGAAACGGG
Source organism: Chiloscyllium plagiosum (assembly GCF_004010195.1). Classification (NCBI taxonomy): domain Eukaryota; kingdom Metazoa; phylum Chordata; class Chondrichthyes; order Orectolobiformes; family Hemiscylliidae; genus Chiloscyllium; species Chiloscyllium plagiosum. The sequence goes on from NC_057713.1 coordinate 69,208,142, forward strand.
GTTAGCATAGATGGACATTTTAGTCGGCATGGACCAGTTTGGGCCAAAACGTCTGTCTCCGTGCTTTAGGACTCTAAAACTCTAGGAGTGTACATACACATGTTTATGCTCAATTTAAGCAATTTAGATGCAGTGCTTCTATCAGTGTCTCATGCTGCTAGACAACAGAATTCAGCAGATGAAAACTGCAAGTTTCATATTATTGCGTTCATGTCATATGTTGATAACATAAGCATGGCCTTTAAAATATATATTACACAATTGCTGACAGACACAACACAACTTAGAGAGACCTAAAAAGGTAAAGGGAACAGCAGAGGGAAACAACATTCATTTTCTTTGGTCATTTTTTTCCAACCCTGAAACTTCTCATGTCTTACTTTTCATTTCATACTTACACCATCTTATTATTCTGATTTTTCCGTTCACTTCCCATGATAGATCTGTAATTTTTACTGAAGAAATGTTGTACTGTAATAGGATGTTGACCAACTGTGAGTCTCTTGCAAACAGCCTGATCTGAACTGAAATAAACTCCCTTCAGGGTCAGTACCGTCTGAATTCATCCTCAGTTCTTGTGTTCCAGTATAAACACTAGATGTCTTCGGCAAGATGATTAAAACCTTAAACAAGGTCATAATCTTTATTTTATGACCTGAATTATATTAGGAAAATTAGGACACATTCATGGCTGGTTCACGATTTCAGAAGTGTAGAGTTGTGAAAGCACTGTATAAATCACATTCTGTGGCTCAACTGTAATATTTTCAAATTATTTTAATAATTCTGTTACTCATGACTCAGACTTACTTGTAAATATTTATTCTGGCATTCATGTAAGAGGGGTCATTGACTCATCTCAGTTCCATCAGCTTTAGGCTTGAAGTACAATCCTGAAGAACATCTCTGTCAAATACACAGAAATAACTGCTTGTGATAGAAATGCACTGTCAAGATTGTAGATCACCAACAACTACTGCCTTTTGCTCAATTCACTTTTACCTTTTAGTAGTTAGACATATGTTTTAGCCTTCAGATTAATAGTTAGGTAGCGCATGAGCTGGAAATGCGTTGCCTGTAAAAATTGTAGAGAAAGAAAAGTTATTCAATATCAATGCCTAATCAAGGAATGTGCAAAGTAGAAAACAAGTAGTTGAATAAAACTAAGCCTCATTTTCTGATTAAGCACTTTACAATCATCTGGACTCAACACTGAATTAAATCATAGGACCGTGAACCCCTATTGTATATTACTGACACAGAAAAGTCTGTCAGAATACAGTACGTTGACTCCATGACCGTGAGAGAGTGACTGACAATGAGGCTGGTACCTTCACACCAGATTGTCATGTGTTATGATATCACAGGTACACTGATTGTCAGATCTACAATCTATGCAATAACACAACACTCTGGATGAATGTTTTGTTTTCTCTATAATGATTGCGGCTACCTTTGCACATTTTCTCATGATAACTTTGATCTCTAATCTCCCTTACCATCCTACTTTTCCCTGACTTTCCCCTTTGTTTAACTTGCCTTTCTCCACTTTCTCACCAGCATAAACTCATCCCGTTTTCAGCTATTTGCTGAACTGAAGAATAGTCGTATGGATTTGAAACATTGGGTTGACTTTTGCCAAAGATTGGCTCAGTGTTAATTTTGGGAGATTTCGTGGAGGGTGTTTCTTTGTGACCTCTAGCTCTGATGAAATTCTCTGCTGCTCACCTCATTGTATATATACCACACCACTGTGATGTCGTCTCGCGATGTACTCGCCACTATCAGGACCTTCTAGGATTCGCGCCATGAGCACTATATTTAAAGTCAGCTGTACTCCAGACCAGTCGCTGCCAGTTGCGAATAGCTCTTCATAGTGCGCATAGTGGGAAGAATATGAAAAAGACCAGTTTCTGAAGGCGCATAGATGGCAAAGGTAACACTGGAAATAAATTATCACATTCATAAATATATTACTACTTTATACCATCATTGGTCTGATCGGCTGGCATAGTAACTGCAGCTACAGAAATAAATCTACACAGGCTACCCATCCTTAACATCAGATCATATTAGAACCCGAACTAAGGAGTGCTAATTTGAGCGTATTGTTAAATTCCTTTCCTGACAGTCAATTGTGTTCTGTTCGTTTTTGCTGAAAACTGCGGAGGATACGCAACAGGTGTATGCATTTACTATAATTATGCTTCAGGCCTATTTATTTAGGAATATTGATTGTTCCCCGTTCATCTCTCCTCCTTTAGCTTACCACATCCACTCAGTGCACTGGCTTGAGCACACTCCAGTTTCTACACCTCTGATTACAATATTTGCAGCAAACACAAAACGTTTACTGTACAATTTTTTTCCCTAGGCCAGATGCAATTCTTGCTTGACGTACAAATCTTGAAGTCAACTGTAGCTATGGGAGAAGGGGAAATTTTTTGATTTTGAAAGCCGTTTTCCCTGGCTAAGAGGGGTCATACCCACAATACCAGTGACGACTCAAGCTATACACAGGAATTGACTGAACAAGCCATTTCTCAATTCGAGGAAACACGTTAACTAAACGACATGCTAATGGGATTCTCTCACTGACAATGACACTTCACCTTCTGGATCAGTGGTGCTGGAAGAGCACAGCAATTCAGGCAGCATCCGAGGACAGGCAAAATCGACGTTTCGGGCAAAAGCCCTTCATCAAGAATAAAGGCAGAGAGCCTGAAGCGTGGAGAGATAAGCTAGAGGAGGGTGGGGGGGGAGAGAGAGTGGCATAGAGTACAATAGGTCAGTGGGGAAGGAGATGAAGGTGATAGGTCAGGGAGGAGAGGGTGGAGTGGATAGGTGGAAAAGGAGCTGGGCAGGTCGGATAAGTCCGGACAGGTCAGGGGA